>NC_059361.1:46297500-46627500 GCF_019703515.2 Myxocyprinus asiaticus | reverse complement strand
TTTTCGTATTTTCAAAATGTTAGTCTGTACGAACAAAATTTACACCTTCTCCCGACCATGTGTTTTGTTCTTTCAGTAAAACTGCCATGACCACATTTTGATAGAAGTGAAATTAAACAAGTAATGAGAAAAATAACTAATAATTAAATGAGTGAAATTAACTTTTAAAAAAAAAAGCTTTTATTTAGAAACTTTCAAAGTATCATTTTTCCAACAGAAGATCTTGGCATGTTGTGAAAGGTTCATGGAAAGGCACAGTTTGCATTTGATTTTCAGTTTGCGTTTGAAAAAAAAGCCCTCTAAAATGACTGGTTGGACATTTTTTTATATTAGCTCTATAATTTAGGTTTTGTAATTTAGCATAGGCTTCAGTAAATCATGTTCAGCTGATAACGTATGGTCAGTGGTAATGCTGTTAAACCCTGTAACAAATCCCTTGGTTCCAGGGAATGAGGAAGCGGGAGATGGCGTACTTCGTCCAAATAATATTTCTTTATTATTCCTTTTACTCGCTTTTCAGCGGAACACCTCTTTAAACACACACACACACAGCTCTGAAGCTCAGCTCTCTCTCCTGTCTGCCGCCATCTCCTCTGCTTTTATCTCCGACTCAGCTCACTGGGAATACAAAACAGGTGTTAGCATAGGTGTAAATCCTTAACCACTCAGCTTTCCCGGACCTCACTTTCCACAGATAGGCGCTCGATCACACCCCTGCCTCCACATACCCCCACCACCCGACTCAGGCCGGGGACAGTCTGGCCTGCTACCGACACTGCTACCCATTCCGAGAGAGAAAATCGGTCACACCCATCTGCGCTCCCGGCCTGTGGACCACCTCTAATTTAAATGGCTGAAGTGCCAGATACCAACGAGTGATCCGTGCGTTAGTGTCCTTCATGCAGTCGAGCCATTGGAGTGGGGCATGATCTGAACAAAGGGTGAAGGTATCGTGCCGTACTTCATCTCACGCACCGAGAGTTTTCCGACTAATGTACAAAACAGGGTATTCCACCCCCTCCACTATCTGGGATAATACAGCCCCCAACCCCCTGTCCAATGCATCCGTCTGCAACAAAAAATGGAGAGAGAAGTCAGGGGAAATGCAAGAGTGGTCTGCCACAAAGTGCAGCATTCACTTGTGTAAATGCCTGTTGGCACGGCTCTGTCCACTGGACCGGGTCTGGTATTCCCTTTTTAGTGAGATCAGTCAGCGGGCTGGTGACATCCGAATAGTTAGGTACAAACCTACGATAATAGCCAACCAGCCCCAGGAACTGTCTAACCCCCTTTTTGGTCTTGGGTCTCGGACAAGCCGCAATAGCTGCTGTCTTATCAATTTGGGAATGCACTACTGTACATCCACCCATCCAATTGCACACTTCCTTGGATTCGTTGTAAGTCCCGCCCATCTCAGCAGTCTCAGGATGGCCCTCAGATGCTGGATATGCCTCTGCCAATCATTGCTATAAATAATAATATCATCCAGGTAGGCAGCGGCATATGCAGCGTGTGGGTGGAGAAGTTTGTCCACGAGTCGCTGAAACATAGCCGGGGCCCCAAACAAACCGAATGGAAGGGTAACAAATTGGTGTAACCCAAACAGAGTGGAAAAAGCAGTTTTTTTCTCAGGACATGGGAGTCATGGGGATCTGCCAATATCCCTTCATTAAATACAGTGTCAAATAAATACGAGCCGCACCTAACCGATCGAGCAGTTTGTCAATGCAAGGCATGGGGTACACGTCGAATTTTGACACCTCGTTAAATTTTCAATAGTTCACACAAAACTGGACTGACCCGTCGGCCTCATCACTGTGGGACTCCTCGATTACCCTCATATCGAGCATGGCTGTGAGATCTTCCCGGACAACTTTTTTCTTGTGTTCCGGTAACTGATAGGGGTGAGAACGTACCACCACTCCCAGAGTCATCTCAATGTGGTGTTCTATGAGGTTTGTATGACTGGGTAGAGGCAAAAACACATCGGAAAACTCCTGGCAACCTCATTGACTTGGGACGGCAAGAGATGGTCTCCACAGGGCACCGGGGTGGCTTGATGAGCGGTTTTTTATTCCACCTCCTAACTCCGCCCTCTCTGGGACGACCGTCGCCAAAGCCAAGGGTACCACCTCTCTCCACAATTTTAAGAGATCTAGATGGTAAATTTGCCAAGTTCTGTCTCTATCCATTCGTCTTACCTCATAGTCGATTTCCCCAACTCACCGCGTGACCTCAAAGGGCCCTTGCCACTTAATTTAGAGCTTGATGTGGGTAATAACATGAGGACCTTATTTCCCTGTGAGAATTCTCGTAGCTGAGTTAGTTGTCCCAATGTGTGGAGTGCTCTCAGGTCCAGAACATATTGAATTTCATTCTTACTCTTTGAAGTTCCCTCCTCCCAGTTTTCCCTCAGAACATCTAGGATGCCCAGAGGCTTGCGGCCGTAAAGTTATTCAAAGGAGGGAAACCCCGTGGAGGCTTGAGGGACCTCTCATACTGCAAATAACAGGGGTTCTAACCACCTATCCCAATTTTGTGCATCTTCGTGTACGAACTTTCAAACCATATTTTTAAGGGTCCAATTAAATCGTCCGACCAGGCCATCCATCTGGTAAACGCTGGTGCTAATCGACTTAATCCCCAATAGTTCATAAAGTTTGCAGAGTGTTTGTGACATAAACGAGGTGCCCTAATCAGTTAGGATCCCTTTTGAAATACCAACTCGGGAAATAATTTTAAAGAGTGCCTCCGCAACACTGCGTGCTGAAATGTTGCATAGGGGCACTGCTTCAGGGTATCGCGTTGCATAATCCACCAAGACTAATACAAAGCGATGTCCCTGTGCTGTCCGTTCTAATGGCCCGATGAGGTCCATACCAATTCTTTCGAAGAGGGCCTCGATCAACGGAAGAGGGTGCAATGACACTTTTGGAGTGGCCGGTGGTTCACCAACTGACATTCGTGTCATGCAGCACACCACCTGCGTACATCCCCGTGAATGCCCAGCCAATAAAAACGGGCCATTCAGTGTCTTATCTTGCCCTAAATGTCTCACCATCGGATTATAATGAGCTGCCTGGAAAACCATTTCCCTGCGGCTTTTCGGGATTAACAGATGGGTTGTATCTGTTTTTTATTGAGAGTCCTGTGTCACCCGATACAACCTATCTTTAATAATTGAAAAGCACGGATAGGAGAGCGCAACACCGGGCTGAAGCTTTTGACCATCAATTACTCTCACTTGGTCAAAGGCGTGCCTGAGAGACTCATCTCTTGTCTGCTCCAGCAGGAAATCCCCCATGGGAATTCCCTGGAGGGTGGGAGGGGCAGAGCCCTCACCTCTCTGGGTTTCCTTGATGTGGAACTGACGTTGACGGCTCAGGAAACGCATCCCCAGCTAGTGCTGCACAAATCCCACACCGGACTACCCTATTACAGGACCCATCCGCACACATTCCCTTTAATAATGTCTGAATTGCTGGCCAATTTGTACCCAAAATCAGCGGATGGGTGAGGCGGGGTCTAACCGCTGCCTCTATTCTATGTTTTTGTCCCTTAAATTGAACAATAACAGACACTAAAGGGTATTCGTGTATATCCCCATGCACACACCTCATACCCAAAGCCTCACCTTGAACCAAGCTTTGGTGAATTGAAGTCTGATCGCAACCTGAATCCACCAAGGCTTGGTATGTACCCCCTTGAATACTCACTGGTATACAGTACGTTCCTGCGTCATCGGGGGCGGCTGATGACGTGTCGCGAACCCAGACCCACAGCCCCACTTCCATCACCGGTCATTGATCCTGGATGTGTTCCGGTTCTCTGCAGCGCCAGCACACCAGCCCAGACCTTACCTCCACACCTGCAGCCCCGGATTTACCAACCTGACGGGGAGGGGGAACAGAAACAGAGGGGTTCGGAGCAATTGAAACCCCCTGGGTCTGGAGAGCTGGTTTCAGGAAAAGGACCCCCCGTTGCAGGGGGTAGGGATAGGAACAGTATGGGATGGGGAAGGGGAAAAGAGAGAGGGAGAGAGAGAAAAGGATTTGCTGTCTCCCGGATACAATGCCAAGTGGTCCTCAGGAAAACTGACATTCAATGAGTTTGGAAGCGATGACGGTGCTGTTCGGGGTTATGACCGACCCGTTGCAGGAGTACTCCAGTATACTCTTGACAGGTAGCTGCTGTGCCGCAAGCTGAGCCTCCCCTGACAACAACGGCAACAGATGGACTGCCCACTGCGCTTGGGACCACCCCGACCCCTCTGCGGCATGCTCTAAAAGCATTATGAAGGCTTCGGGGTCGTCCTGTGGTTCCATCTTCGCCAGCATGATCTGAGGCACAGCAGGCGGGGTTGGGGTCGCTGCTGGAGTACCCACCTGTGGCAGCAAGCTCTAGATCACCTGTTGGTCCTCCGCCTGGGCTTGCATCATGGCCTGGAACCGTTGTTCCTGCTCTGACTGCAGCTCCAGGATAGCCTGATGTTGCATCTGGTGGATGCCGGCAAGGGTTTTGATGATCTCGTCAAGCAGCGAGGATTCCATGAAGGCGATCTTCCTCCTTCCTGGGTTTCAGCACCACTGTAACAAATCCCTTGTTTCCAGGGAATGAGGAAGCAGGAGACGGCATACTTTGTTCAAATAATATTTCTTTATTGTTCCCTTTACTCGCTTTTCAGCAGAACACCTCTTTAAACACACACACAGTTCTGAAGCTTGGCTCTCTCACCTGTCTGCCACCGTCTCCTCCCCTTTTATCTCCAACACACAGCTCACTGGGAATACAAAACAGGTGTTAGCACAGGTGTAAATCCTTAACCACGCTTTCCCCGACCTCACTCTCCACAGATCGGCGCTCGATCACACCCCCACCTCCACAACCCATAACTAACACATCACAGGCAAGTGCGTACAATACAACGGGGAAAAATCTTACAGTGTTTCGGTCAAAGACCTTCTTCAGGCATTCTAACAATTTCTTTAAAGATTTTTCCTGTTGCAAGGGAAGTATATCAATGAACATTTATTCAAATATTTACTCAAGAAGTTTTACCAATGATGCAGACGATATGCTCAACCGAACCAGAGAAGGTTAATGGTGGTGGACATCCAAAAATATTTTTTTTTACATTAAAGCTTCATGTCAAACCATTTTTACTGACCTCATGGACTGTTTAATTGACAAAAGAACCTCTGATGACAGCAAAAGCATGTGATGACTATAAGTTCCTCACATTTTAGAACAAGCATGCAAGTGTTTACTAAATCAATATTTTACAATGTGTATGCACTCCATTTAAAATATATATATATATATATAACTGTTCACATAGATGTTAAAAGCTTCCTATTCTCATGTACTAGTGAGTCTGAAGCCTTCCTTATATGATATGAATGAACGTGCACACGCTCTATTTATGAATGTTTGGAATTCACTAACATACACACGTTTTACTAACAAATCTGGGGAATACTAAGCGTATGTGAATCCTGCAGAAAGTTTTCAGGAAGCTCCATTTTTAGCTTCCATTTTTTTGTCTATTTACGAAATTTTCATGAATGAGGCCCATTGTGTGGTTTAGTGTGATTGCAGATAATGCCTGAATAAATAATTTATCTTTAGGCTGCCAGTGAGCAAGCCAAAGGCAATTAAACATAACCCTTATTTCTGTCTAAACCTGTATTATTTTCTCTCTTCATTTTTGAGTAACTTTTTTGAGTTTCCAAATGTAACCCTTAACAGTTATGCTGCATTTGTCAGGTCTGCCGGAACTGAAAACACTTCACATATTCTGTAACTGAATGGCGTCTACGCAATTATTATTTTATTTGTTTCCCTGTCTTAACCTCGGGATACATACTGTATCTTGATGTTACCAGAGCCTACCAGATTCAGCTGCTGTCCTGCCTGATGTCCAACTCCCACTGCTATGTGTTGCTGAGTGATGACAACTAACCTGTGTCATCCAGGCTTGTGCCAGCCAGACATCACTTCAGTCTACTATGATGGACTTCACAGAGGATGAACTGCTGTCAATTCCAACCATAAACATTTATAAAATTCACTGGCCACTGCCTGGTCCTTGGACTTAGGATGTACTACACTTTCTTAAAATAGAATACACACAAATTAATTGCCAACTAAAGCCTTTATCAGCCTTATAACAAAAGACAGTGCATCTGTGTGTACTTCTGCAGTTAATTCAGGATGGACTTCAAAAACATTTAGTCGTTAATCTAACAGTTCATGCAATATATATATATATATGACATAATCTACAAACTGCACAATGAAACATTACAGCTTCATTTTCTGTTACAGCATGATTTTCCATATTTTCTATAAAGCTGCTTTGAAACGATGTATGTTGTGAAAAGCACTATACAAATATATATCTTGACTTGACTATCAAACTTTCACATACACCCAGTTCAGTGTCAGCAGTGCTTTGAGGCTTGTGCTCCACTCATCCTGTGTACCCTTCATGTGGGGTCTGACTTGGTGGTCTTTCTCCCCTCCACAGGGAGGTAGCTCCATGTAAACAAAGTGTTTGCTGCTTCACCTCACACATCCATCCAAACGCCAGTGGAGCAACAATGGCCAGCGAGGGCAAGCAAAGCCGAGTGCAGTATCACAAATTGTTATTTCTTCATGCTTTGTCTCCAGGGAAACCCACCATCACTGCTGTGATGGCACTCATCTCTCGCCGCTTACTACTGTTAGCTGGTTTTCCATAGTCACTGTCATTAAACACATGACCTTGAGCCAGGCTTACATGGCATGACCTGTCTGCTCGAATGAGAGCTCAGAGAGATGGTTTAGAAATTCATACAGTGGGGTTCAGAAGTCCACATTAAAAATCTGAGATTCAAAATAAAATTTTGAACAGAAAATATTTTATTTTTTAAAGATTTAAAAAAAAATTAAACAAAGAAAAGTTATGGCGTACATTGAATAAGAAATATTTAACATTTTGTACTATTTCTAGTACAGAACCTTAAATATTACTTTCATTCAAGTTTGTAACATTGACCATGTTGTATCCTTTGTACAGGTCAGATTGTTCTTGCTTAGCACAAGATGGTCTTTGATATCAATGATATCAAAGACTGGATGGCTATACATTTTTACTTGACTTTTTAATTTTACCGACAAAACAGAGGTATTATTATTGGAATAAAAGCTCTAAAAATGAGATGCTAGAATATAAGGCAGGAGACTGATATAATCTTTGTAGAACAGCAACAGTGTAGTCTACTGTATAGGGGTGAAATAGTTTTTCGTTTAATTTTTTACGGACTCAATGTGAATAGACCATCCATCGGAAGTTTGTCTCGCAAAATCATCATGGATTTGGTGTGAATAGGCCTTCACACTATTCTTCTACCAGTCTCTCGCCTTCCTCCGTTCTTGTACTTCTCTGAGCAATTTGAAACTTTTTATTGAAGCACTTCTCATGTTGTTGTCTTAGGACTAATCGCTTTTGCTGTATTCCTCATTTGCAAGTCGCTTTGGATAAAAGTGTCTGTTAAATAAATAAATGTAAATGTAAAAATGTAAGTAAGCTAGCCTTACACTAGCTGATGTCTCATATACTACATGAACATCAGCCGTGGCCCGTGCATTTTAAGTCTAGGCCTTCAGTGCAATTCATGCCATTAAGAAAACACAGTTTCACATTGAATAAGACGCCGTATGCCCATCATACATTACGTGGCAGTCAACTAATAATACCAACTGACATTTTAAGAACACGTCCACACACAAAAGCCAGAACCAGGGAGGTCTAGTACCAAGAAAAAGCTCTCTAATAATATTTGCGATTTAAATTTAGCTTGCAATAAATTTTGTTTGTCAGGGTACACGGTTACTTTTCAAAACTTGATCCGACAATGAATACTCAAGCAGCCTAATTTACACTTAGAAAACTCCTGATGTTGCTATAACAATGCAAAAAGCACTTTCCAATTTGCTTGAAGTGAAAATCAGTCCTCCTTTCCTGTTCTCACGATCATGCAGAACATCTTAGGTTTTTAAATCCATAAGGATCTCTTTCTCAACGGCAATACCAGCAGTGATGACAGCTGACTCGTCAGCAAGATCTCGCGCTCTTCGCTATCAAATTACGTACATCACTTAAAGCATGATTGCGTCACTCAAGGCCAGCTAGAAGGCCTGGACTGGGACATATCCTAAAGATCACACCCATAGTGCATTTACGGAGTACAAAAATATTTAGGCCAGTTCACCTTTAGCCAAGAAGCTGCCAAAGCTTCCCCATGATCCAATAAATAGCCTCTTCTGTTGAGACTCCCCTGGTTTTTCCATATTACACCTTCCGAAACAAAAACATGGAATAAAATATGGTATTTACATGGTAAAGACATGCTGAAATTTACATACATAAGCTGACAACATACATTTACATACACGTTAACAACAACAACAACTTTAACAACAAGTTCAGTCAAAGAATTTGAGGTTATTTGAAAACAAGACTCTTTTTAATACTTACCAGTACAAACTAATCCTCTACACTTTTTCTGGCCTTTTATTGCCTAAAGAAATAGGACAAAAATTCAACTTATTCTTAAGCCAGATGCTTTGATGAAATTACTGTGGTACAGACGGCGGAAACATAAACATACAAATACAAACAAACCTGCTGGCTCTCTAATCATAATCCTCCCCCTCTTCCTCCTCCTCATCATCAGTGTCCAAACAGCACAAACATGGCACACATTCACATCAGGTACAAGGAGACCCCTCCCACTGCTGTAAGACACCCTTACGCTTTTACAAAGCAAATTGTGGAAGAACGCATTACACTCATGCAGTCACATCTAAGCAATTTGCCGTGCCCATCTAACTATTTATAAATATTTTTGAATTTCCCATACTGTACTGTTGTATTTATTTATATTTTAGATATAAATAAAGAGGCATATTTTATGTTTTCACAAATTCAGGACATTAAACATGTGGTTTACAAATGATCAGATATTACTGGTGAATGATTGGTTTACAGTATGAAATAAAATGTTATTTTTCTTTTGTAATTATTTTGTGTTTAAAGTCTGTACTTTTATTTTGAAATTACTGTGTAGATAGAACTTTAAGAGAGCATTGCCCCCTTTTGACCGGAGCTTTGGTGACGAGACCTATATATCTACCTGGCGATGCCAAGCATACTTTGAACTGCTGTATAATTTGATACAAACTCATGTGTCCAAACAGGCAATTTCGAAGCCCGTGCCTTTGTCAGAATGCAAGCTGTTGTGTGAAACTCTCCAGAGAGTATTCAGCCAGGCATTAAGAATTTGGCAAGCACATGTGTGGGGTTAATCACACTAAGGGAAAGAAGTTTGCCACTACTGTATTTAGTACTTTATTTGTTTTGTGTATTGAGTTTGTTTTGTTGCACATTTGATTTAGTTTGGTTTGATTTTTGTTTTAGTAGTATCCCCTACTCCATGTGAGAACCCTAACTGGGGAATGAACCCATTCTGCTGTGCTTGATAACAAAACCAATTTTTACCACTCCATCAGAATAAAACCCCTATTTGTTTCTTTTTTTTTTTTTTTTTGCTGTGTGTGCAATTCTTTTCCCCACACTACATTTGGTAGACATATAATGCAGCCTAATAAAGATAAATCCAAGCCGAATCATTGCCAGAAGATGCCCAGACCAAATGGCCTGCTCTGGCTCAGCCCTGATCAGGACCCAGTGCTTTAACGCAGTAACTAAAAAACGCACGATTCAGCCGGCTAAGGGCAAAACAAGGCCCGGATTATACTCACCAATGCAGAATCTGAGCCTCAAGCGTGACTGTTCTGCTGTGCTCAGCCCAATTTATGCATACTATCTGGGTGACAGAGAAGGTCACATGGGTATTGACCAAATGTTCTCAGATATTATCTTGAATGACCATTTAATAAATGTTTTTATTAAAACACCACAATTTAATTAATTTACTTAAAAACACTACAAAACATACAAAACCTAATCTTGCAAAGATAACATCAGTGCTTAGGACCAGGTCCTTAATTCTGTGAAATAATATGGCAAGATATATAAAATAGAAATGGGAAGACACAATGCCTACAAATCATACACATATATAATAATATATTTGATAGTTTAGTAATTTATAGTTTAATAATATTAAGACTACTTTGTGAACACATTTGTACAGACAGGGTAGTTAGAAAAAGCTGTTTGCTGTAGAGGTCTTAAGGTAGACCAGGGGCATAAGTTCTTCTTTTTGTCTTATATCAACATGCAGTGAGACAGATGAGAAGCACAAACATTTGAAGCTCAGCTTAATACAGGAAACCCCCAAAAACAACTAATAATTCTGCTCAAAATGTTGCGTTTGACAAGTCTAATAAACTTTAAGTTTGTTCTTAGAATTAATTTCAGCTGCACCTAGGAGAAACAGTGTGCCAATTTTTTTATTTTTATTTTTTTTTTGCGCTTTCTTTGTCTTTTCTGACTTTGTTGCGCTTTAATATCAGGCAGTAACACACTGGCATAAGCCTAGTTTCCATCAACCTTTTACGCTATTTTGTTATCGACAAAGTGAAAATGCGTAAAACAGAATTTGCTAAAATTTTCATCTTCTGCATGTTTCCATTCAAATGGCCTTCTATCTATAAAAATGGTGTGCATGATGACGTCATGCCTAAAAAAACACTTTGTCGCATAAGTTTTGGTTTATTGCAAAAGAAATACAGAAATGTGTGTTTATCGCTAATTCGCCTCCCAGATGTCCCTATTTTTTTTCCTCCAAAGTTTTGGTAAAATGGGGAGAGTATTGAGACAATTCATTGAAATTAGCCAGCTTACTGTCATTTTAATTTCACAAATAAAAGAAATCAGAAGAGAAGGAATTGCAATGAAAAGGGAACAGTTCTCCTTCTGATAGGACTGTAATATTGGTCCTGATGTTGCACCTATTGCAGGTTGCCACCGGTTCCGACCCGAAAGCGAATCATCATGGCCCTGTTCAAGCTGGCAACCTGCACCAAGTAGTGGGGAAACTTTCGGTCTTAGTATAAGGACCATCCATTGATGTGTATATGCTGTGTGCACAGCTATTAAAGAAAAATTGATGTGGTGTAATATCAGGGTTTACATATGATACATTCCTGATATTTGAGAGGCTATTTTGAACAATTATATAATCTAAAGCATCGCCATCACAACTGCATTATGTCCCGCATATTTGTCCAGCATCTTTTAATGAACAACTGAACTTGATTGTCATCTAAAATTTATTTTAGCATCATAATGCAATATACATTTTTTGAAGCAGCTCAGCAAATGCGATCCGAGGAAAAGAGGGTTAGATTTAAAATACTTAAATGTTTTAAAATATTCTAAAGCTCATTTTCTGAAAGTGAACTTGGCATTGGAGAATTAATTCTGATAGTTTATAGTCTTGAAAAAGTGCAGAACATTCTGAGAATATCATTCAGTTGACTTTTTTTGTCTACAGAACAGGGTAAAGCGAATTTAAGTTTGTGTAAAGAAAAGGAATATATAGGTCTAAAAATATATATTTTTTCATTTGGTAATTTATTTTTGTAATTTAATGCTTTTTTCGTTAGGTAATTTATTTAATTTAATACAGGGAATTTTGCCGGCATTTTTTTCAAAAGTAAGCTATACAATAATTTAATAGAATTGGGTTAGTGTTCCAAAAAAGCACACTGATGTTCCCTATCTGTCACTCACTCGATGTTGTGTCGATGTAGTGACACTAGGGGTCACTCTTGGGAGCCCGAGACACCTCTGGTCTTTGATAAAAAGCCAATGAAAATTGGCAAGCGGTATTTGCATACCACTCCCCCGGACATACGGGTATAAAAGGAGCTGGTATGCAACCACTCATTCAGATTTTCTCTTTGGAGATGAATGGTCGATGTTTACTGAGCTGACTGTTCATTCACCTCTGCTGGATCTGACAGCGCATTTCAGCAGCTTCTCCCTCCTCTGCACTGGTGCACTGCATAGAACGTACAGAATGGCATGGCAGAAATAAGAGAGTATATTTCTCTAAAAGACTATATTTCTTTAAAAGAGTGGTACACATGGGACGTCTTTTTAAAGATGCCTTTCCGTTTGTGTGTTATTCCTGGTTGCGTTCGTTATCTCTCAACTTCTGACAGTCACGATCGCTGTCTTTCATGTCTGGGCGCGACCCACAGGGAGACAGCGTTCGTGAATGGATCATGTACTCGTTGCGAGAACATGACCATGGCAACGTTGCGGTCGCGGCTTGCTTTCGTAAGACTAGGTATGAGGTCAGCGCGGCTAGCACTGGGGGTGATTTGGGGACCCCAATGGGACCACCTCCGCTGGGTATCCCCCCCACGGACCTCCCATTCCCCAGCACGCTCGTCTGCCCCAATCGAGCTTCCGAATGAATCCGCCGGCTCGTCTTACGGCGAGTTCGACCACTTGTTCGAAGCCTGCGACGCTGATGAGCTCTTGAGCGCAGCTCATCCAGTCGGATGCAGAAGCCTCAGCTGGGCTATTCGGCGATTCCCCCGGTGGATAATGGTGCACCTATACTGGTGCAACGGCGCGGTCTCTCGGGCGGGCGATGTCCACTTTGGTGGTCCAGGAGCGCCACCTTTGGCTCAACCTGGTCGAGATGGGAGAGGCCGACAAGCACGGTTCCTTGCTGCCCCCATTTCCCAGGTTGGCCTATTTGGCGACACCGTCGAGGACTTTGCCCAGCAGTTCTTGACGGTGAAGCAGCAGACGGAGGCTATCCAGCACATCCTACCCCGTCGCGGCTCAAGATTCCGCACCCCGCCTGCTCGTCACCAAGGGCATCCCCCTGCGGTGACTGCACCGGCTCCGCCGCAGCCCACCCCTTCGGCCCCGGCGTGGAGCCCACCGCAGGAAGCAGATGCCACCCGTCTCACGGCCGGCCACCAAGAACCCACAAAAGGCTTTGAAGTGCCCCTGAGACGGGCGAGCCAGGGATGACGAAATCCACTGCCTTGGAGCTGGTAAGCAGACCATTTTGGCAGGTTTGGCGCTCCAGCGGCGGTCTCCCCACCCCTGCGCGCCCAGCTGTGGCACAAATCCGCCCCCGATGTGACAGCTTCCATGGGTCACGAGGACAGGCCTCTTCCTCCCCTGTCCCAGGCTGTTCCGGGGGTGGTCACAAGGAGCCAGGTAAGTGCTTCGATGTCCCTGAACTCAGCACGGCCACGACATGACGTGGCATCTCAGGCTCCGCCCCGCCGTGAGGCCCCACCCACCGGTAGATCCAATGAGATTGTCCTCTTGGTCCCCCTCGCCCGGAGCTGAGGTGCGAGAGCACCAGGTCCCTGTGTGCACACAACACATCCCGAGAGTGAGCTAGGATTAGCCAATCGTCGAGTTGCGAATGCCCACTTCCCTTAGGCAGCAAGGGCTGCCTCTGCGACCTTCGTGAAGACGTGAGGGGACAAGGACAGTCCGAAAGGGAGGACCTTGTACTGATACGCCCGACCCTCAAATGCAGACCGCAGGAAGGGTCTGTTTCGAGGTAGAATCGAGACGTGGAAGTACGCGCTATTCAGGTCTACCGCTGCGAAACGATCTTGATGCCGGACGCTTGCTAGAATGCATTTTTGCGTCAGCATCATGAACGGGAGTCTGTGTAAAGCCCGGTTCAGTACTCACAGGTCCAAGATTGGCCGCAATCCACCGCCTTTTTTCAGTACAATGAAGTAGGGGCTGTAAAACCCCCTCTTCATCTCGGCTGGAGGGACAGGCTCTATCGCATCCTTCCGTAGGAGGGTAGCGATCTCTGCGCGCATGGTAGCAGCGTTCTCGCCCTTCACCGAGGTGAAGTGGATACCGCTGAACCTGGGAAGACGCCTGGCAAACTGAATCGTGTAGCCGAGTCGGACGGTCCTGATCAGCCATCGCGACGGATTGGAAAGCGCAAGCCATGTGGGTGGGAGACCTGCAAGCATTCTCTGTCAGAGAAAAGTGCCTGGAGTTCGGTCCGGGCTACTCTCACGTGATCCTGAGACCCCGACCGGGCTATGTGCCCAAGGTTCCCACGACCCCTTTTAGGGACCAGGTGGTGAACCTGCAAGCGCTGACCCACAAGGAGGCAGACCCAGCCCTGACGTTGCTGTGTCCGGTGCGCGCTTTGTGCATTTATTTGGATCGCACACAGAGCTATAGAATCTCTGAGCAGCTCTTTGTCTGCGTCAGTGGACAGCGGAAAGGAAGCGCTGTCTCCAAGCAGAGGATCGTCCACTGGCTCATTGACGCCATAACAATGGCATATCACGCCCAGGAAGTGCCGCCCCCGGCAGGGCTACGAGCCCATTCTACCAGGGGTGTAGCGGCCTCCTGGGTCTTGACCAATGGCAAACTCTCTAACAGACATTTGCAGAGCAGCGGGCTGACAACACCCAACACCTTTGCGAGGTTCTACAATCTCCGGGTGGAACCGGTTTCGTCCCGTGTAGTGGCACGCACAAGCAGGTAAGTCCGGGACAGCTGGCCGGGTGTATCGCTTGTGCATAGCGCCTTTCATCTCCCCTGAGCTGAAGACGTGAGCTGTTGACTCCCAGTAGTGTTCCCTGGATGAATTCCTTTGAGCACTGTGGCAGACGAGTTTGCGGAGAAACTCGCTGCCGGCTCAGTACACATGCTAACTAAGCCCTGTACTGGGGTAAGTGCTCCGCATGTGGTGGTTTCCCGTAGGTAACCCCATGCGACATAGATCTTCCGCTAATTTGTTTCCCTGTTGGTAAACTGCATCTTCCTTGGGCAGAGGCCCCTCTGTTCCAGTCACCATGCTTGTAGAAACACCTCCCCCACAGGGTAGGACCTACCATGGGACTTCTCCACATGACATACTTACGACAAAACTCGGCAAGGCCATGTGATTTATTTCCACTCAAATTACCCCCCCCCCTTTGGGCGGGGTGTGGTCTCCGCGGTGTCTTCCCCTTGGGAGTGACACCCCCCGACTAGACCTGGTGGCCCCAGTCAGTTAATTCTTTTTTTTGGGGGGAGAGGAAAAAAAAAGAGGATAAGAGGCCACGACTGGGCTAGCCTGTCTCTACCTTTTGGGCAGTCGACTTGTCCCCAAAGGGCCGTTCGACACTCATAACAGCGTTGGGGGAGGTTACGTGTCGGCTATGAGGCACACAGTGGTCTGCCCGTCACACACCGCCAGTTCACGTAACACAGTTCAGCCAGTTGTGGCGTTTCGTATAGGGACCCCTAGTGTTACTACATCGACACAACGTCGAGTGAGTGACAGATAGGGAACCTCATGGTTACTTGCGTAACCTCTATTCCCTGATGGAGGGAATGAGACGTTGTGTCCCTCCTGCCACAACGCTGAACTACCCGCTGAAATGGCCGGACCTTGTCTCGGCTCCTAAGCACAAAACCTGAATGAGTGGTTGCATACCAGCACCTTTTATACCCGTATGTCCAGGGGAGTGGTATGCAAATACCACTCGCCAATTTTCATTGGCTTTTTATCAAAGACCAGAGGTGTCTCGGGCTCCCAAGAGTGACCCCTAGTGTCACTACATCGACACAACGTCTCGTTCCCTCCATCAGGGAAAGGAGGTTATGCAAGTAACCAGGACATTTTTCTCCTAGTATTGTGTATTTATTTTTAATTTAAAACATCTTTCTGCACAGAAATTATGTTTTTTTTGTATTGTGGGCTAATTCCATGACTGCCGTCTATTATTTTGTATGGTGTGTAAAAGCAACTTTAATAAATAAACAGATGTCTACCATGATTAAATTGCAAAGAGTGGCCATTCATTTGTTCTCCGTGCACTTGTCGATGTGCATGATACGAGTTATTTGTGTTGGAACACCTGGAAATGTCATGTTTGCAGCATCGGATCTATAAGCCATAAAAACGTATAATAAATTGGCTTTCAATGCTGTATACCTTGTTGTCATGATTATCACAGGCTAACGATTGGGGTAAATTCTGTCATGTGACACTACATTTTTGCGTTAATGCCAATTTTCTCAACAAAAAGTGTTTTTGCGACATTTGAAGTATCGACATAGAGTTTATGCGCTGGAGTTAAACGGAAAAATATTATGTCGACACTTGTGAAATTTTAGTGATAATTTGCATTTCCATCAGCTTTATTTTGATGCACTAAAACATTTTTGCAAAAAATCGTTGGATGGAAACGTAGTTATAGTGATTGATGTATGTCATCAATAAATCAGAGACCCTCCCCTCCAAATCCGAACACAAGTGGTCAAAGGAGATACATTTAGCGACCAGGTGAAAACAGCGATGTGTCTCGCCTTACCACGTGATCAGATCTCCTGAAACGCATCATAATACCATGTGTAAACATGGTCAGAGGTATACGTCCATTAAGATTCATGGATTCTTGTATACTATATGTCCACATATGAGTGGTAACTGTTTTTTTTTGTTTTTTTTCGTTTTTCTTTTCTTCTTTTTTTTTGGATATATGCTGTTTCTTGTTTCATAGAGCAGAATTAAAGCCACACAGTCACACTTTTCACAAACCTGATTGAAATAAATAAAAGCATAATTTCCTATTTTTTTTATTATAATCTTCTTCCTGTGCCTGTAACTACATGTGCAGAAATACTGTAGATTAAGTAATAAAATGTCTAAAATGCCTTTAATGTTGCAAAAAGTAATACCAGTGACAAAAAGATGGCACAAGCTTTCTTTAAATCAATGCTTTTTTTTTTTTGTTTGTTTTTTTTTTTTTTTTTATCATAAAATCCATTAGGCTGTCATTTATATGGATTCACATTTTTGCTAGATTTACAGTATGTGGTCTAACCAATACTGTAACAAGTTTACATTTTTGCTAATCAGAAGGTGGACGTTTCTGCAGAATGCATTTCTGTAGAAGTTTTGCTCACAGAAATAGAACAAAATGTAATTGCTTTATAGAGGAAATAAATTGCAGAAAGCATGAACAACTTACTGTAGTATCAAACATCTGCTTCATTTTCATTCATATTTCATAATGTTTGTCTCCAGTGCTGTTCATTCTTTTGTCATTTATTTCTTCTCTTTTTTTTTTTTGTGACAGTCTGTTCAGGTGCAGTAAATGTGTGTTTGTACACTACATCTTACAGCCTGTCATCCTGTAGGTTAACAGCTCATGTTTCTCATCTATATTGTATAATGCAGGAACTTAATGTTTGATATGATCAGGTCATGTGAATCATTCAGACAGTGAGTGCGTTTACATGCACTTTGAAAGGTTGATTTCAGTTGGACTAAAGCAATAATTTGTCTTTTTAAAATGTCATATAAACGCGTTTGTCCAACTAAAAATCATACCAGTCCAGTTTTCGCAAAATCGAACTAACAGACCTAGATAATGCGATTGTACTGTAGCTCGGCTGCGTCCAGCATGTTAACATGTCATTCAGTCCACAATAGGCCTCGGTGTTATGTGCATGCTCCGATAAATAGAGGTGCCGCACAACATGTATTTAACCCAGGAGTCCAATGCAACACAAAGCAGACAAGAAGAAAAGCAACAACAACACAGGGTGCATTTCATTCAGAAGTGATCATCTCTATGCCCTATAGATTTTACTATCCACTGTGAGAGCTTTGGAGGACTGAAAGGTGTCAGGCTCAAAAATTAAGTTTATTCATAACTCACCTTTTAAGTCCTTTTATTGGAAATTCTGATTGAAGCAATCTTACAGCATGGCCATCATGATGTTTTTCTCATTTGAAGTGCCCTTCGGAGGCTGATTTATCCCCTTTGGAACACAGGGACACATGGTGAATGCTAGAAATGTTAATTTTTAGACTGATTAGTCTGTAAACTATTATTCTTTTGTCTGTATTATGCCCATTGACTATTTTCACTATTCTCTTTCTATTATTTCTATTTCTATATCTGTTTGCCATAATAACACTAATATCATGCATGTAAATGTATATAACCCATCACCCATCTTTGCAATAGCACCTCATGTCTTTCTTAAAAAAAAAAAAAAAAAAAAAAAAAAAAACTTGTGGTCTTTTGTGGACTATTTTCACAAATTTAATCATAAAATACAATAAAAGAGGGTAACAGATGCATACTAAGGTCTGCATGCTAGCAGTATCATTAGCGCCATGAATGCAGAATGTAAAATTACAAATCACGCATTATCTACTGGATATATTTTATTTTCAGTTATCAACAAGTAGTTATAACAGCTTCTTTTACTTATCTTATGTGGACTCCATTCATAGCATGAGACAGAAAGCATGTTTTTTATTGAATATGCAGCCTGAAATAAATGCCAAGTCCAGTGACAGGTGCAGAACTGTTCAAGTATACAGACAGCAGACCAATAAAAATACCAGCGATCTCTAGGAAGGAATAAGCAAACCATATATTTTATTAATCGTCTATTTATTCATGACATCTTTCCTCAGTCTACACGTATTACGATTTATACAGAGTTTATAACGTTCTTTTAAATTGAAGGCACCAAGTGAAACAAAGCAGAGCTCATATAGTTAGAACAATCCAGGAGCAAATTGTGTCATCTTCTGCCTATGGACATCACCATAAGCACCACTTACATCTGTTTGCACCAAAATCAATGAGTAAAGAATGTAAGAAATGGATGTGGTTGTAAAGTTTTCCATGGTATTGTGGCTGTTGTGTGTATCTTGCTGTTGAGAAGCTAGTTAGCTGATTTATTTAATGCACTATGACACAAAAGGTCAACCGGAAAACGTATACGTCACTATCTCAGCTGATGTCCTTTCTTCAGCTATTCGATTACGCATGGTGTCATGCATACTTGGACAGAGAGATGAAGAATGTAGCATGGTAACGCAAAAACCAGCGGCAGCTCGATTATAACTGCCCATGTTAACGTACTCACTGTTCTTATAAACTGAATTAAAAGCTAAGAAAAAAAAAACCCCACAGTAATCATGAAATTGAAATAAATAAATAAATATTAATCACCGAGCCAGCACCGAGTAAGACTCTTTTAATCATTTTAACAAGTTTGGTTACAGTATGTTGCAGCATCTTGCTAGGAAGTTGCATTTCAAATTTACATCTTACTATAAAAATAATATTTATAGCCAGTAGTGAATAATTTCCTTAATAATTTACAGACAGTGGGGTCACAGAAGTTTGCAAGTTGTGTACTGTTTATAAATATATATTTATGGGTATTTACAGAGAGTCTGTGGAATTTGTGAATGAGTAAAGAGAGGACAGGATGAGTATTCAAACGAGATGTTTCATGAGTTCAGAACACAAACATATACTCAATGATTGGCAATTTTTACAGTATTTATCCTTTTTTGTGATGTGTGTGCTTTGACATGACATGTGAGTGTGTATATGATTTGGCATTGGCCTTGTTTGAAACAGAATGCAAGGCTATGCTCACTGTGTGTGCGTGCAAGCGTTTGTGTATGTGTTTGGAACCGTGCAGTAATCCTGTTAGCATTAAACAGAAATTTACAGCTGCTCAAGTGCTAAACTGCAGTGCTACCTTATAAGGCATGATAACCCAGATACTATATCTGCCAACCCCCCCCCCCCCCCCTTCAGCCGATTACTTTTCCAAACTCAAAATTCAGATTCACTTCATTTCAGTATGTTGTTTTGAAAGTCTTGTTCTCTGTATCTCCTTGTCTCTGTTCACTGGTACAAATGCTTCTTATCAGTTCAGTAGAGAAGATCAGTTTCGGTCACATAGACCTACAGATCAAGATTGTCTCAATACATCTCCCATGTGCTTCACTGCTGTGTCTAAACAAAAGATTGCCTATACAAATCTACCTCAGTGCCAGTACAATGTGTGTAGGCCTACTTGTATATCTTATCAGTATTAAACATCCCATTATATTTCTGTCACATTTTATAGCAGTACTGTATGTTTTGCTACTGTGACAACATTGATTTATTTTCTTAATGAGCGTGACATACCTTTGATAAATGCAGAGTAGTACTATTCATTTTGTACTCTTTTGTATTACTGCAGTGGTTCTAAAAGTGTGGGGCATGCCCCGTAGGGGGGGCGTGGAGGTATTGCAAGAGGGGTGCGGAAGACTGACCCGTCCTCAAATCTCGTTCACTTTCACAAATTCAACATAAATAGTGAAAATACACATAAGAACCTATGTGCACAATTTATTTTCCTCTGCCTTTAAACTTCAGCCTGGCACCACAGCGCATCCTGTGCGCGCAGCTCTTGACAGACCAAAGCGTTGATGTCAGGTGCGCTCATGTAAACAAGGTTATTCTTGTATGCGCGCCAGTTTCAAATGAGTGACGTGGTGAATTAATTCTTAAATTTCAGTCTTTTCCTCACACAACACACTTTATGACTTAAGAAGAATTGAGATCTAAGGCATGAGTGCTATGGATGACTTTAGGGTGCTTTGATATGTGCTTTCGGAGCTTGGACAGCCACAAACACGATCCTCTCATCCCTCAATCTTGTGTTTGTGGATGAAAAAGTAATACTGATTTTTAATGACGAGGGTGAGTAAATGATGGCGGAAAGGTCCGTTTTTATTAAAGTTTCATTAAAGCGAACGTTTTTATTGTTTCAAAGGGGGGCATGACCCAAAAAAATTTAGAACCACTGTATTACTGTAACACTGTGTTTGGAGGGACCAGCATACATGAAAATTGTTAAGCATCCCAGGATGAACCTCATGAAAATAGTTGAGAGAATACCCAGAGTGTGCAGAGCTGTAATCTAGACAAAAAGGGTGGTGACTTTTAAGAAGCTCAAATATAAGATAGTTTCGATTTGTGGTAGTAGGCATATTTGCAAACAATGGGAGTACAGGCACATATTTGTGGATAGAAAAGAGTAAAATAATAAATCTAATCTCCATCAGACTGCAGCACATGCACTGCAGAAATGTGTGTGTGTGTGTGTGTGTGAGAGAGAGAGAGAGAGAGAGAGAGAGAGGAAGGGCTGCTGAATTTGTGTTTACCCTGGAGACACTTCTCTGCTTGTTCTGGCTCCAGATTAGGATTTGCTCATAATACAGGTTTTAATGCCTGTAGAGGGCGAGGGTAATTGGAGATGATTTACAGGAGTAAAACCTTGAACACAGAACTCTAGCCATCCAATACCTCACTGCCGGTCCCTTCTAGATATTCTTACCTGAAGCCACATACAGGAGTGCGACAGAGTTATATTACTGATTGGTTGATCGGACCATCTGTGCAAGAAAATATTCTGTTTACTGGCTTCTTTTTTTGTGTGTTTTAGTGCATAGTTACCTTAATTAAACAGAAAAGCTCCATGACCAACCAAGAGGATCCAACTCAAGCAATAATGAGTGGCAGGTTTTGGGTTTGTCATGGTTTTTTTTAAAGGTTTACATGTGTTCTTGAAAAATACTACAATTTTAGACAAATGCACAAAGCTTTGGTCAATGCATTCTGCCTACATACTGTTCTGACTGCAGCCTTTTTGTGTGAATGCATGGGTTTGAGTGAGTGTAGGACTATAAATGTAGATGGTCAAACTGTGGGTGCGTAAACAGACTTTCAAAGCACTGTGCTGAAACAGTTAACACTTAGTCATCACAAATACATCACACAAATAAATACAGGAATCACTTAACTTTAGGAAATGTCATGTGTGTTAAACATTTTGGTAACACTTCACAATAAGGTTGCATTTGTTAACATTAGTTAATGCATTTTTTTGAAGGGATGGTTCACCCAAAAATAAAAATTATCTCATCATTTACTCACACTCATGCCATCCCAAACATGTATGACCTTCTTTCTTCTGCTGACTACAAACTGAGATTTTTAGAAGAATATTTCAGCTTTGTTGGTCATCACAATGCAAGTGAATGTGTTCCAAAATTTTAAAGCTCCGAAAAGCACATAAATGTGGCATAAAAGTAATCCATAAGACTCCAGTTATTTAAATCCATAACTTCAGAACTGATATGATAGCTGTGGGTGAGAAACACATCAATATTTAAGTCCTTTTTTACTATAAATTCTCCTCCCTGCTCAGTAAGTTGCCATACATAAAGAATGCAAATTGCCAGAAACAAAAGAAGAAGAATGTGTAAGTAAAAGTGGAGATTGAATATTGATCTGTTTCTCACCAACACTTATCGCTTCTGAAGACATGGATAACCACTGGAGTTGTATTTATTATTTTTATGCTGCCTTTGTGCTTTTGAAGCTTTAAAATTTTGGTGCCTGAAAATTCTTCTAAAAATATTAATTTGTGTTCAGCAGAAGAAAGAAAGTAATTCACATCTTGTCAGAATCTGGTTCACAAATAAGAGAGTACCCAAACAGGTAAGTGCAAACAAAGTCAGTTTATTTACAACAAGCAATGATTGGACTGGTAATCAGGGAACTGGTACAGGCTGGATGGCAAATGGAGCTGCGTACCTGGCGGGACTGGGTAGAGTGAGGGGCTGAGGGTAGCGGTGAGAGACAGGAGACTCCACAACGTGAATGGCCGGGAAACCAGAAGTGAGGGACAGTGACTTAAGTGGAGGAGCTGGCTGGAAGCAATCAGAGAAATTGTCTAGGAACAGACCAACAATCTAGACAGACACGCAGAGAAAAAAACAGACTGAATCTGAAAGACTTTCAGACGGTTGGACAGCTTGTAGGGGAACACAAGTCAATATGACACAGGTCTGAACACATGAGGATAATACTGTATATAGGGTAACAAACAAGGAGGGTAATGAGCATAACCTTATATGTATAAATACTCAGTCGAAAATAACAAGTTAACGCATGCGATTAACACATTTAACAATTTTCACATTAGATTCTGACATTTTATTCAGCTTCATGTGATTACTGAACACTGGTTGGAATAGGGTGGAACTTTTGAGCACACACACAACAGCGATTCCGTTCCAGTCATCAAGTGATGGAGAAAGGACCTCTAAACCGTAATGTTTTGTACAAAAAAAAAAAAAACTCAGACGGGAGAAATGCATATTCACATGACTCGCTTGAGTGAAGCTTCAGTATTTTCCAGGTGTCGTATGTGAAAATTGTGAATATTGGTATAAGTGCAAAAAGCAAAACAAGACATTCTCTGCAAGTGCTTTTCATCTGGAATTCAAAGCAGCAAATTATATAAATGCTGCTTCATGATTGCATTAGCAAATTAATAGGCACTATTAATATTGTGGAGGTTGAGGGTTTAAGAGATTTAATGCCCATTGAAAACACAAACTACGGGTTCTGGATATTTCAATAAGTTTACCTCGCACTTAGACTTAGGGAAACGTTTAATGTTACTTGAATTGGTGCTATTTTAGTGCATTTCTATCTTAATACTGGGGAGAAAAATCCATTGACGGGATAACCTGGTCATTTAGTACATTCAGGTAGTCAGCTGACTTCATTTTATTGACGGATAATGATGCTGAGCCTAGACCTGACCAATTGAGGCAACATAACACTGCATCCAGAGGCTTGTACAGTGGCCACTATGCATGACGGGTGCATAGCTTCATGTGCTTCACTTCTTACCCTGGCGCGCCCATCGCTTTGGAATAGGGTAAATCTGGACTCATCAGACCACATGACCATTTTCCATTTTCCATTGCTCCACAGTCCAATCTTTAAGCTCCCTAGCAAATTGAAGTTGTTTTTTCTGATTAGCTTAATTAACAGGTGGCTGTTTTGTGGCAACATAGCTTTCTAGTCCCAATCCTGTAAGTTCTCGTTGCATTGTGCGTGTTGAAATGCTCTTACTTTCACTATTAAACATAGCCGTGAGTTCTACTGTCGATTTTTTTATGATGTGACTTCACCAAGTGTTTTAGTGATCTCCAATTCCTATCATTCAAGATTTTTTTCCCGACCACATTTCTTCCACGAAGCTGATAGTTCACCACTATCCTTCCAGGTTTTAATAATGTTTTGGAAAGTTCTTTTTTTAGTTATTATCAGTTTTTATTGATTCCATCCACAAGACAGACAAACACAACATAAAATACGGAATCAATTATATACATTAAACCCCTCCCACTTTAAAAGATTAAAGTATCCTCCCAATATTATATCATGAGGGATACCAGCGGCTTGCAACATCCCTTCAAGATCTATAAAAAAGCCCTGATCATCAGTGTTAGGTGTGTAAATATTAGCCAAAATCAACCTTTGTCCCTGAATTTCAGCTAAAACAATAATGACTCTTCCTAATTTATCTTTAATCTGTTTGAGACATTTGAATTGTAGATGTTTACTTATCAATGTAATGACTCTCCTGCTTCCTGCAGGGAAAGGTGTGTTTCTTGAAGAAACACTATATTATATTTCTTACGTTTAAGAAAAGAAATACCCTTCTTTTTATGGGGTGCCCCAACTCATTTACATTCCACGTGGAGAGAGACAGTCCACTCATATTAACATTTGACATTTTCACATATTAGAAAAAATAGACTGTGTGTCAAAAATAGAATTATAAAGACCACATTCCAACATTAGTGCAACAAACAACCCCTGAACTTCTCCCAGAACCTACGCACGACAGTGCCAACTGCTGTCCATCCCTCTAAACTCAAACAGTCCATGTACACCTACGAGAGCCCCCGCAACAACTTTGCCGTTGAATTGCTCAAGTCTCCCCTGCTCACAAATTTTGTGATACAGAATTACACAACAGAAAATAATCTATAAAACAAACTCCAGCCAATAGACAGAATAAGCACACAAAACGTGTAGATTCATCCACATAACTGTCCCAAAGGTGTGTTCCTCCACAAAACAGACACTAGTGGAACCAGCAAAAAAATGAAAGAACATTTTGTTTCCTCAGGCAGTCAAATGAATGTTCAGTGAGCCGGCTGTTACAAGAGTGTAACAAATGCCCTAATCCCTCTAATGATTTGCAAGAAATATTCCACAAAACAAACTCCATCCAATTGGAGGCATAAGCACAAAGAACATACAGATTCATCCACAAACTGTCCCGAAGATGTGTTATTCCACAAAACAAACTCCAGCCGCTAGGCGGAACCAACACAAAAAGAAACAAAGAAGGCACTCAGTTTCCTCGGACAGTCAAGTGAATGTTCAGTGAGTAAGGTCCACTCGGCTGCATCAAGAGCATCTCACAATGACTTACTCATTCCGTTGACTTTATGAAGGACATCACTTGCTATGGGCATGTAAATATTTTGTGGCCATCCTTAGTATCTATTCTCAATTTGGCAGAGAACATCAGTGCAAAAATGACCTTCCGTTGATGTAAGAGTTTCTTGCATTCCTTGAATTGATCACGTTTCTCTCTTGTCGAATTTGCAATGTCTGGGAACAATCAAATGTTGTGTTTTTTCCAAGAAAGCCTTCCTTTACACCTCACCTCGCGTAACACAAGATCTTTATCGGATGATCTCAGAAATTTGGCCAAAATTGATCGGGACCTGTCTCACTCAGCGGATCTCTGAGCCGGAACTCTGTGAGCTCGCTCGATTTCCAGCTTATGGCCTGTTATGTCAAGCAGACTCGGAAAGAGCTCGTCTAGGAATTTCACCATATCTTGGCCTTCTTCGTTTTCAGGATTTCCAACAATTGGACATTGTTTCGCTGGCTACAATTCTCAAGGTCTTCCAACTTTCCAAAATTTGCTCCAAGCCTATCTTGGTCGCTAGCGGGTTAGCAGCTAATTCCCTCTCCGATGACTCCAGATAATTGATCTGTTTCTCAACATCCGCAACTCTTGTAACCAACTCAGAGATTTTCGTCTCCATGGCAGTGATTGATCGACATATTACAGCAAGATCCTCCAAGTCAGCAACGACCTTCACCAGCATTGCTGACATGCTCGACAGTTGATGCTGAATCTCTCCCGCCACACTGTCCAAACTGAATCCCTGATCTGTGGCCCTGTCAGGAGTATCGGTTTGAGCATGTATGTGTCTTTTAATGTCTCCAAAGCCTGAGGATTTTGAATTCTTTGACATATTTTGTGGCAACGTGCTCAACAAGCCACGTGATAAGATGCGCGGTTTGATGGTCTCAGACACGGAGGCAACTGAGATTCGTCCTCTGCCACCCGGATTGAGGCGAATCACTACGCGACCACAAGGACTTAAAAGCGCACTGGGAATTGGGCATTCCAAACTGGGTGAAAAAGGGGAAATATCCATTAAAAAAAAAGAAAAAAAGAAAAAGAAAACACTGCTTGATCCTAGAGAGTTGACTAATTATAGACTGATCTCAAATCTCCCATTTAGGTAGAAAATAAAATAAAACTAAAGTTACTTATTGAGTGCCACAGGGATCAGTTTTAGAGCCTCTGCTTTTCTCCTTATATATGCGTCCCCAGGGAATCATTTTCAGGAACTATGGAATTCATTTTCACTGTTATGCAGACGATACCCAACTTAATATTTCCTCGAAACCCGAAAAAATGTCAGAATTCTCAAAATGAGCAGAGTGTATCAATGATATCAAAGATTGGATGGCTAGAAATTTCCTTCTACTCAATTCCGACAAAACAGACATACTAATTATTGGACCAAAAACCTCTAAAAAATAAGCCGGTAAAATATTATTTGACTCTCGATGGATGTACTGTCACATCTTCTACAGCAAATAACTTTGATAGCAGTTTGTCCTTTGAAAATCACATTTACAATATTTGTAGAACAGCATTCTTCCATCTAAGAAATATTGTTCTGTGAATAGTGAATTGGTGGGTTTTTGTTAAATGTGAGCCAAAATCATCACAATTAAAAGAACCAAAGACTTAAACTACTTCAGTCTGTGTGCATTGAATTTATTTAATAAACGAGTTTCACAATTTGAGTTGAATTACTGAAATAAATGAACTTTTCCACGACATTCTAATTTATTGAGATGCACCTGTATATCTATGTAGGGCTTTACTGGTTGTTTAGATCAGTGTTACTATCAGAAATAATTAATAATTAAATTATTTCTGTAGTTATTAATTAATATTTGAATTAATCAATTGAATCTAACTCATTAAAACCTCATATGGGGCTCCAGTAAATGTAGTGTGCTACGTTTAGGAGCAAGTTTGGTTATTAGCAATAATTAATAATTATCAAAGATGATATGATTAGATATGGAAATAAAATAATCCTATAACACATAAGGTGTGTGTGTGTGTGTGTGTGTGTGTGTGTGTGTGGGTGTGTGGTTAGTACGAGAGAGAGAGAGAGAGAGATGATTAAGTGACAGCACTAAAGCCGATTTCGTGATAGTGGGAGAGAAAGCAGCTGTGTTTATCACTCAGAGACGTGGTGGACGGCTCGTAAAAGTCCTGCATTATTTGACTCTTTAATGGATGAGCTCAGTTCCTGTCTCACCCACGATGGCGAAATTGCACAACAATCCAATTTGGTTGGACCACAATACAGCAAAACAAATTTGTGATAATTAATACCCTGAGTATTAATAATGAGCGGACATGGCGGTCCGTAAACTGTACAAGCAAAAACCTTGAAACACAAGAATAACACACTATAATATTCTATCTCTGCCCAGACGTAAACCTCTTACTTGAATCGCATGAGGACACAGGTAGAATGTGTTTTCCTCCGTCTTTTAACTCTGACCCGGTTCCTTGAGGCTTGGGTGATGACGGGAGGCCGTTTCCTCACTCTGTCGGCAGGCGGTACGGCTGTTGATTCTCGGCGGGCTGGCGGAGAACTCAGAAATGTAGACTTGATTGAAGATGGAAGAGAAATCTTTAATCTCTTCACTTCTGTAGGCTAACGGATGAAGATGCGAATTGCTCGGCAGTCTCCTTCGGATCCGTTAGAGTGTTCGGTTGAACACAGAGTAATCTCAACTTGTCCAGCGAGATGGAGATTGTATGGCCACAGTTTCAAGTTGGACGTTACTTCCTTGTGCCACGAGGTTGCACCTGAGAGCAGCAAAGAGCTGCGTCCACACGCTGCAAACAAAGTCACTGGAAGCGAATTCTGGAAGCATTTCAGAGGTATTTCAACTCCTGATGATGTCATGTTTGAGGGACGTTCTGTTGTGTGCCTCATCAAATAGGAGTTGAGAGTTCGATCCTTTAGTGAGCAAGGCTTCATGGATTTGTAGTCTGTTTTGGACTCCCTTTGTTTGATTTTGGCGCGATTTTTATCAGTAAGATTTACGACTTGGAAGGTGGGGGCTTGAGTTAGGTTTTTACAACTGTATTAGGCCTGCCTTTGTCTTCTATCTGAATACACGAGGCCCAACATATATATATATATATATATATATACACACACACACACACACACACACACACACACACACACACTGGCGGCCAATTGTTTGGAATAATGTACAGATTTTGCTCTTATGGAAAGAAATTGGTACTTTTATTCACCAAAGTGGCATTCAGCTGATCACAATGCATAGTCAGGACATTAATGCTTTACAAAGACGTGATTAATGATGTGAAAAATGACTATTATAATTGACATTTTTTTTAACTTTAACTACTTCAAAGTGTTCTCATCAAAAAATCCTCCACGTGCAGCAATGACAGCTTTGCAGATCCTTGGCATTCTAGCTGTCAGTTTGTCCAAATTCTCAGGTGACATTTCACCCCACACTTCCTGTAGCACTTGCCATAGATGTGGCTGTCTTGTCGGGCACTTCTCACGCACCTTACAGTCTAGCTGATCCCACAAAAGCTCAATGGGGTTAAGATCCATAACACTCTTTTCCAATTATCTGTTGTCCAATGTCTGTGTTTCTTTGCCCATTCTAACCTTTTCTTTTTGTTTTTCTGTTTCAAAAGTGGCTTTTTCTTTGCAATTCTTCCCATAAGGCCTGCACCCCTGAGTCATCTCTTTACTGTTGTAAATGAAACTAGTGTTGAGCGGGTAGAATTCAATGAAGCTGTCAGCTGAGGATATGTGAGGCATCTATTTCTCAAACTAGAGACTCTGATGTACTTATCCTCTTGTTTAGTTGTACATCTGGGCCTTCCATATCTCTTTCTGTCCTTGTTAGAGCCAGTTGTCCTTTGTCTTTGAAGACTGTAGTGTACACCTTTGTATGAAATCTTCAGTTTATTTTGGAAATTTCAAGCATTGTATAGCCTTCATTCCTCAAAACAATGATTGACTGTCGAGTTTCTAGAGAAAGCTGTTTCTTTTTTGCCATTTTTGATCTAATATTGACCTTAAGACATGCCAGTCTATTGCATACTGTGGCAACTCAAAAACAAACACAAAGACAATGTTAAGCTTCATTTAACGAACCAAATAGCTTTCAACTGTCTAAATATTCTTAAGAATTATAATTTCTTTGTTCTTTGAAAGGGTGTACTTGCATTATTACTATTATATTATCATTATTTAATCAGTGGCATAAAATGGTCTTAAAATGACAATAATATTGTTTATCGCAATTATTTCTGGGACAATATATCGCCCAACAAAAAGTAGTTATCGTGACAGGCCTACATTCAATAAATTGTTTATTGCCAAAGTGGTCCTGGCTGAACTTCAGATAGGTACTGATCCCATTCACCATCTTTACAGAAAATAACTTTAACTAATTGATCCTTCAAAGTCCTATTGAACTGTTCTACCTTTCCATTGCCATGTGGGTGGTGAGGAGTTTTTCTTTTCTTTTTGATTTTTAGTCTCTGACAAATGTCATGCAAAATTTCTGACTCATACTGACGCCCCTAATCAGAAAATAGTTCTGGGAATGTACTTTTCACACAACAGCTGTCACAGTACTCTCTGTCTGATCTACCATAGGATATTGTAAGAATTGTATGATAGAGTGCTAAATGTAATGGGCAGATTTAAATATACCCGCATTTATCCACATTTAATATGTAGGAAATTTTAATTAAACTCGCGTACTCAACCATTAATATGTAGGATAAATGACAAATGATCAGATTAGAAATCTGAATAAAATTCTCCACCATTAAAATGTAATACAATTCTTTGCAATTCTTCCCATAAGGCCTGCACCCCTGAGTCTGAGTTGTATCCATTCACAATTTATGTTGTAAGGAATTAGCTTTAATAAGGGAATTATTATTAATTCACTTGTTGTAGTAATACTATTCTCTTATTTAAAATAATATCACAAATATGTTTAGATATGATTCGAGCTTTAGAGTGCAGATCTTTGAAAAATCAAGTGACCAGATTTATCAAAATATAAACATTTAGAAAAATGATGTTACCAACTGATCACTACCAAGACATACCTATTTCCTCTGGTCAGCACAGGCATTTCAATAATATAAGTGCATACAAACTGAAATTGTCTTTGAAATTAATTGACTTTAGCGGTGCCTGTTGCGGAGGAACAGGCTTACTCCTAGATTTACAAGCTATATACTTGTCACAATACTGCTTAATAGCAGTCCTCATTCCATGCCAAAAACACAAACTCTGAGTTCTTTTCAATGTGCGCTCAGCACTATAACGTCCAAATCATGGATCCCCATGTAAATTGTCCCTAATGAAAGCATTAGGAATGAGTACTTGGTAAATTTCATGTTTTCCTAAGGCAAGATGAGCTGTAAGGCAAAGCAATTGACCACTTAACACCATATGTGGATACTGCCACCAGAGTTGTTTCATTTTACCTTTGACATGTCTCAAATTAGGTCTCTTCTGGTTTTGAACCCAACAATACACCTCTGAGAGAAAAGGGTCTGTTTTCTGGTACACTGAAATGTCCTGTCCATCACTACACAAAGCATCTTGCAGTAATTTCACAGTGGACCAATTACTGGTGTTTCCACCATCTCTTTGAGTCAAGCATACCTGAACCTGCGAGCTAGGTTGACTGTCTGTGCTGATGAAGCCAGCAGGAACAACTGTCTCAGGAATCGATGCTAGGTCATCTGTTTGAATAGCTACAGTTTTTGTTAAAGGTTCTTGGGCATTTGAAAAAACTACAGGAATTCCAGACATAGTGTCTGCATTTGTGTGTTTGTTCCCATCTTTGTGTATGATAATTCATACATATGGATCAAGTTCTAAAGCACCTCTGTGTCTTGTGGGATCAATATCAACATTCAGTTTTCTGAGACCAACAAGAGGCTTGTGGTCTGTGACTATTGTGAAAGGATTGCTACTCAAGTAATGACGAAAATGTCTAAATGACCAAACTATTGCCTATAATTCTTTGTAGTAGGTTGACCATCTACATTCAGTAGAAGACAATACATGGCTAGCATATGCAATGACATCTTTTTTGCCATTCTGAATTTGAAACAAAACTGCACCAATTGCAATGTTAGACACCTGTACTCAGTGTGAATGGCTGGTCCAAGTCAGGAAATGCCATGATAGGCGGTGACATAAGGGCATTTTTTAACTGCTGAAATGCTTTTGAGCAGTCACCTGTCCATTCAAAGGGCACATCTTTGGGAGTAAATCTGTGTAAGGGTTGGACTTTAAAGGCATAATTCTGAACAAATCACCTATAATAACTGCATAACCTAAGACAATATGAGCCATGTATTTGACAGATGCTTTGCAAAACTGAAATGTTTTGGGGTTAAGCTTCAGACCTGTTTCCCTGAATCTGGTCAGAATTTCTGTGTGGTTCATTATGTGATCCTCAAAGTCTTTTCCCATACAAATAATGTCATCCAGATAAATCACACATTTTGTTCAATGGAGGCCTCTAAGGACCAGCTCCATGAGCCATTGAAATATGGGTGGACTGTTCTTAAGTCCCATTGGCATAACCTTAAAATTATAAAGGCCATCACCAGTGGTAAAAGCAGTTTTCTGTCTATCAGCTGGGTCTAATTCTTCCTGGCAATAGTCAGAGGATATATACATTGTAGAAAAATAATGAGACCCTGACAATGCATCAAGACTATCAAGACCACCCGAGGAAATGGGTGTGCATCTGTGATGGTTACAGAGGTTAACCTGCAGAATCAACGCAAAATCTGTAAGTATTGTCCTTTTTTCACCATGACCACTGTACTCGACCATGGGCCGGGGGGCCTGGGTAGCTCAGCAAGAAAAGACGCTGACTACCACACCTGGAGTCGCAAGTTCGAATCCAGGGTGTGCTGAGTGACTCCAGTCAGGCTTCCTAAGCAACCAATTGGCCCGGTTGCTAGGGTGGGTAGAGTCACATTGGGTTAACCTCCTCGTGGTTGCTATAATGTGGTTCTCATTCTCGGTGGGGCACGTGTTGAGTTGTGCATGAATGCCGCGGACAATAGCGTGAGCTTCCACATGTGCTCGGTCTCCACGGTAACGCACTCAACAAGCCACGTGTTAAGATGCGCAGATTGACTGTCTCAGACGTGGAGGCAACTGAGATTCGTCCTCCACCACCAAGATTGAGCCAAGTCACTACGCACCATGAGGACCTAGAGCGCATTGGGAATTGGGCATGCCAAATTGGGTAGAAAAGGGGATACAAATCCAAAACATAAAATAATAAAAATAATATCTTGTGCCTTGAGGATCTCTACCTGATGGTGAATTTCAGCTTTGAGAGCAGGGGATGTTCTGTATGCTCACTGAGAAATGGGAGTGTTATCCTTGGTCCTAATTTTTTAAGTAACCATATTGGTCCTACCATAGTCATAAGAATGCTGACTGAAAACATAAGAGAAAGAAGTTAACAGGTCTTTGAGGGTTTGTTGTTGTACCTCAGAAAGTTCACTGTTAGAGAGGTCTGGCAGTATAGGTGATCTGGGCATTGAGAATGGACTAGGAACAAAGGTTTTCTGAATGTTGACATTATTTACACATTTGTCAGTGACTACATACTCATCATGTTCACTGTCAGACACCGAATGAAAAGTACCAATCTGAGTGCCACTGTACAAGAGAATGTTATCAGAGGATGGATTGGCCACTTTCAGATCGATTGAACCCGTATCTGCTTTAGTAACAGTCCATGCTAGTCCTACTGTAGAATCATTATGAAAATGGAGCTCAAACACACCAGCATAACCATTAGGTTGAAAATCTTTTTGTGGTGATGTGAGTTTGGCTGAAATTAGTCTCTGAAAAACAATTGTGAACAACAATTGTGGAAGACACAGTAACATCCACAAGTTTGGGCACATACTAATTTAAACTCACAAACTGTACTCATGAAATTCATCAGCTAGTTTTAGAGACATTCCTGAAATTCCTGACATTCCTGAGTATGTATCACAATCCTGTGTGCAGCTAGAAAAGTCCCAACCTAATATGATGGGCTTCGAGCAGTTTCTGATCACTTGAAAAGAATGTGACATTGACTACGCTCAATACTTGATGACCGATCTGAAGAGTAATTATCTGTAGTGTGTTGTCTGAAATTATGTCATCATGTCTGCATGTTACCACTAATGTCTCTGTAAGATCTACGTTGTTCCTGGTAGAAGTCACGGTCGGTGTATGTGGTTCTGTCATACCAGTTGTGCTCAGGGGTGTGCAAACATGTACCTTCAAGCATGGGACTACACTTTCAGATGAAAAGATGCACCTCCCTGCATCCCTTTGTCAGCTGACCACAAGTTGGAGCTGATCCACTCTGTCTGAAAGATTTTTCAGGGTCCTCTGCTGTTTCATAAAGTCCCCTGATGTGGCTGACTGTACCACAGAGATTGATGTAGATGGAGGTGTACAGAAAGAGGCAGGTGATGTCTGTTGAACAGTGCTGAAGGGAAATCCTGCAAAAGTTCCTGATGATTGTGAAGTCAAAAGCTGAGTGTATGATGGTAGCAGCACCTTACTGGCATGATGTGCTTGTTCAATCTGAAGAGCCAAAGAAAGTGGATCATCCAACGCATTCACACCTTGCTCATGTAAGCGGAGTTGGAGGAAAGGTTAAATTCCAGCAACAAAATTTGTGATTTTTTTTCTCCATTCTTTGAATTAACCTCATAATTGGGAAAAGCCTCATCCACTAAATGGCTAATTTCAGCACCAAAAACCTGAAAAGCGTCACCTGGCTGACGTGTGCAGGCACTGACCTAACTTTTAAAAGTGGACAAATAAACTCTTTGGCCAAAAACACTTTTCATTTGCTCTTTCACTTGTTTGTAGTCTTTTTTTTCCACTGGATAATATGTCCCAGTAACTAAATGCAAAAACTAATGTAAAAGCTTAGCTAATTTGTAATTATCAGAATCCCAGCTAGCCTCTATAGTCACTTCAATGCGTCTTCACCAGCGTAGAAAATCTTCTTTTCCATCACCCATAAAAATGGGTGGCAAATTCCCAGTAAACGGCAGGAATGCACGTGAGACATTAGGAACAGACAAATCACGTGCTGCATCTGGTTCACTCATATTACTAAAAGCTCTCTCTTTTTTGGGGGGAATATACACTACCGGTCAAAAGTTTTGAAACACTTGACTGAAATGTTTCTCATGATCTTAAAAATCTTTTGATCTGAAGGCGTATGCTTAAATGTTTGAAATTAGTTTTGTAGACAAAAATATAATTGTGCCACCATATTAATTTATTTCATTATAAAACTAAAATGTAATAAAAAAAAAAATGTTTTTGAAATTGATGACTTGGACCAAATAATAAAGAAAAGCAGCCAATAAGTGCCCAACATAGATGGGAACTCCTTCAATACTGTTTAAAAAGCATCCCAGAGTGATACCTCAAGAAGTTGGTTGAGAAAATGTCAAGAGTACATGTCTGCAAATTCTAGGCAAAGGGTGACTGCTTTGAAGATGCTAAAATATAAAACAGTTTTGATTTATTTTGGATTTTGTTTAGTCACAACATAATTCCCATAGTTCCAGTTATGTTATTCCATAGTTTAGATTTAACTAACTTTACTATTATTCATATATATATATATATACATATATAATAAAGAATGAGTGTTTAAAAGTGTTTCAAAACTTTTGACCGGTAGTGTATATATATATATATATATATATATATATATATATATATATATATATATATATATATACTGTATATATACACTACTGGTCAAAAGCTTTATTTAATAAAAGTAAATGTTTATCACTAACATTTTATGTCTCCCTGGGTGCTGACATGTTTGTTTGATTTTCACGCACCTGCATCCTGCATGTGGTGTTCCATTGCACTTTTCTATTGCTCCGAGGAACTGTGAAGGAACAGGCTCCTGATGGCCAACACCCAAGGAGAAAATAATGCATTTGATTGGTCAAAATTGCTGTCACTTTGCTAATACAAATTAATTACAGAACCCAAAATCTCCTGTGAAGGTGGTTGCAATAACGTAGAGCTACAGTGCAATAATGAGTTGTTTTGATTGGCTGCCACGGACCGCTTACACTCAGTCAAACAGGAGAAATAAAAAAAGTGAGGTAGTTTCTTTAGTTGTACATGTATTTTAATTGACTGATTTATTAAATGCATATACATGTAAAAAATAAATACATAAATAAACGTGGGAAAAAAAATGTTTCATAATTTAAATATTTTTTCTGTCTCCAATTATGTAACCCATTCTCTAAAGGGTTTGAATGGGATGACTGGACACCATTGGTAGACTGCCTCATGGCATTGCAATGCAACATCGCTCGCATCTAGTGTAGTCAGGGTGTTACATGGAGTTATATGCACTAATGTATTGCAGCACTGATATAAGAAAATGTATGATGAAAAACTGAGGTCAATAGAGCCCATAGTTACAGAATCACCCTGAAACTGGCCATTACCATTACAAACAAGCCAGCGTTATCATTATCACAATTTACCGCAACGTGTTTTCTTAAGATGGATCTGTAATTCTGTATGCTGAAATTTCCGCTTGTTTTGGTGTTGAATGAAGGCATCGCATGACGTAACTATTCTTAAAATTTTTATTTTGAGTGCTTGCTGCTGCTGGAGTGATAGACTCAAGTGACAAAGCGCAGTTGTAAAGTTTGGTGTCATAAAAGAATGAAAAAATCTCTAAAAAAATTATGCATTTATTAACACTTATTGAATTAAAACCAGTAATGTAACGACAGTAACGTCCCCCACTGTAACTAAGTAAGAGTACTTTTTTCCATTAGAAATGTACTTGAGTAAGAGTAAAAAGTACCCCCCATTAAACCTACTCTTAAAAGTACATTTTCTCCAAAAATTTACTCAAGTAAATGTAATGGAGTAAATGTAGCAAGGTACTACCCACCTCTGCCCACAATGCCAAAGAGTGTTATCATGCAAACAGGAGACTCACGGAAACCATTCAGCATTGACTGCTCTGGTCGGGATTCCAGTTGAACGGTCTGGTTACCCCTGTAACCTTGGTTCCCTGAAAAGAGAGAACGAGATGCTGCGTCAGCAGCTGATGCTTGGGGAATCTCATGACGATCTCTGAGGTGCTTTAAAATCATGACAATTTATTTGCAGATGGCGATCTACGATCCGCCCCAATGCGCGCATCACCCGAGCACAGCATCATTTCATGAGGATTTTCGACTGAAGAGAGCATATCTATTGGTTTCTTAACAGTGTGAAATCAGTAGTGCAGCAAGCGTATGCAGCGTCTCATTCCCTCCTTTCAGAGAACCATGGTTACAGTCGTAACCAGACCACTCCCTTTTAATTTGGTCACTTCGACGCTGCATCAGTAGCTGACGCTATGGGAACCATATACCATCAGCTGTAAGAAGCCTTTCTCTGCATCTCACAAAGGCACTGTTTCTGTTGTATCTTTGGCATGGAGACTTCTTACCTCAGCACAAGACTGGTGCACCCGCACTGTCAGGGTGAGTACCAAGTCATTTATAAGCTGCTCGTGCAGCTCTGGAAAGAATGCAGCCCATGGCTAACTCGGAGGCGTGCCAACACAGTGAACACCATTCAAGCTTTTGAGGACAAATATTCCTCACAACATCAACAACATTTCCCATCCTCCTGCTCCTCCCTCCGGAGCTGCAGAAAGAGTATAGTGCGAGGAGAGGGGAGCTGCTTCATCTTTCAGAACAAAAAAGTCTTGAGTTACTTGCATTGGGACATGACAGTATGGAGAGGCAGTATGACTGATATTAGTATCGTTGAAATAGATTTGAGACATTGTTTGGGTAAATTGTACCAATTTTGAAGTACATAAAACATTTAAACTATAAATATCATAGTCCAAGATGATGGATACTGTAATGGCTGGAGTTTTAATGCAAGGAAATTTGAATTATCAGGAGAAAAGGAATCAGACAAAAAATAATTTTGTTTTTAGGACAAACAGTTCAATAATATGCACAAAAGTAAAGAGAATTTTGGACCGGTGGTGGCGATATAGAGTTTGTTCAGTGCTTTGTGGCTCGTTCTAGAGATTTTTGGGCAGAGTTTTAATGAAAGGGGATTTGTATCAAGAGGAATAAAACTATTTTTTTTTCTAGCATCTTCCTACAAACGGCTCTGTGGGCTGCCATAGACTCTCATTGGGGAAGAATAATAATAATAATAATAAGAAGAAAACCTTTGTGCTTTGCACCTATCAATAAGACACAAATGGATACAATAGGTGCCACAGCACCTTCGGTTCTTGGTCCCTAAATATAGCTCTAAGCAGCAATTACGGGGAAAGCACCAAAATGTCTTGGTTACTGATGTAACCTCTGTTCCCTGATGGAGGGAACGAGACGTTGTGTCGATGTAGTGACACTAGGGGTTTGCTCTTGAGAGCCCCAATCACCTTTGCTTTATTCAGAAAAGGCCAATAAAAACTGGCGAGTGGAATTTGCATGCCACTCTTTGCCCCGGACATATGGGTATAAAAGGAGATGGCGTGCACCACTCATTCAGATTTGTGCTGAGGAGCCGAGAGAGAGTCCTGGCCATGTCAGCGGCCAGTTCAGCGCTGTGGCAGGAGGGACACAACGTCTCGTTCCCTCCATCAGGGAACAGAGGTTACATCAGTAACCAAGACGTTCCCTGTCTGTCACCCACTCGACGTTGTGTCGATGTAGGGACACTAGGAGTTCCTATATGAAACGCTGCAGGTGCTGAACCGTGTCACGAGGTACGGAGGTGCGGACACGGCAGACTGCTGCATGCCCCACAGCGAGCACTCGACCACGTCGTGACCTTCCAGCGAGTTAGGTAAGGTGTCTCCCTGGTCCCGATAAGGGTGGGAGGAGGCACTTACCCGAGGAGGCTACAGGCAGTGGCCTTTCCTGATTTTTGTATTAAGCAATTTCCCGCCGAGCACCTGCTAGAATAGTGCTGAGGAAGTGCTCTTCTCTCTCCAGGAGGGAGAGCACTACAGAGACCACATCCTACCAGAGGGAGGTTAATATGTGGAGAATGCCTCAAATGGACTTACTGACGGGGAAGTTCACATATGGAACAATGCCACTGGGGAGGACCCTATCTACGGAGAGGGTACACAGCAACAGTGGCCGAGGCAGAGCAGAGCTCTGTCGAGGGGAAACACAGGGTTCACCTGAGGGGAAACCGAACAGTGGAAACGCATCATACGGGATTACCGAGTGGGGAATCACAACGTATGGAGCACTGAGCCCAAGTACGTGGGCTCACCTGAAAAGGGACATACTACAAGTACTGGGCCTGGCGGTGTTACTCCTCCACCGAGTTCGTCACCGAATAGTGCTTAAGAAATTAAAGAGGCGTCCAGTGTTCACCAGTTGTGGGGAACTGTTGTGGACAAGATAGCACACATTATCACCATAAAAGGGTAAAGAGGCAAATGCAAGCAATACACCCGACCGGCTGCCTGGCCTACCTGTTGTTACCCCGTAACACTCAGGTCGAAACCGGTTCTGTGCACAGGTTGTAGAACCTCACAAAGGTATTGGATGTAGCCCAACCCGCTGCTCTGCATATGTCTGTTAGAGAGGCGCCCCTTGCCAGTGCCCAGGAGGACGCAACACCTCTAGTGGAGTGCACCCTGACTCCCAAAGGGCACGGCAGTTCTTGTGATTGGTAAGCCAGAGAAATGGCATCCACAATACAATGGGCCAGCCTCTGTTTGGAGACAGCTTCCCCCTTCTGCTGCCCTCCAAAACAGACAAAGAGCTGCTCTGAGTGTCTAAAGCTGTGCATGCGGTCCAGATAGATGTGCAGGGCACAAACTGGACACAGCAACGACAAGGCCGGGTCTTCCTCCTCTGAAGGGAGCACTTGCAGTTTCACCACCTGATCTGGTGGGAACTTTGGGCACGTAACTGGGCCGGGGTCTCAAGATCACGTGAGAGTGTGCCGGCCCAAACTCCAGGCATTCGCTGGTGACAGAGAGTGCCTGCAGGTCCCCAACCCTCTTGATAGAAGTGGGCGCCACCAGGAGGGCCAGTGCTGAGCTCGGCCTATTCCAGGGGCTCAAAGGGGGCTCTCTGTAGGGCAGGTAGGACCACAGAGAGATCCCAAGAGGGAATCAGGCACGGCCTAGGGGGATTCAATCTCCTCGCGCCTTTGAGGAACGTGGTGATCAGGTCGTGCTGCCGTAAGGGTCTCCCATCCAGTGTATCTCCCATCCAGTGTATCATGATACACTGCTATATCAGCCATGTACACCTTCAGGGTGGAGGAAGACAGCCGTCTCTCCAGCCTCTCCTGTAGGAAGGACAACACAGACCCGTCCGCGCATATCTGTGGATCTTCCCTGCGGGAAGAACACCAATTTGCGAAGAGTCGCCACTTCAGAGCGTACAGCTGCCTCGTGGAGGGGGCTCTGGCCTGAGTGATCGTGTCTATCACCACTGTACGATAAAATGAGGGCTGTAAAAGCCCTTGTGCATCTCGGCTAAGGGGATGGGCTCTATCGCTCCCTTCACCAGAAGGGTGGCAGCCTTCGCAGTGAGGCAGAGCAGATGCCCCACCGGGAAGATCGTCCGGGGGAGGCATGCTACCCCGTGAGCCCGCAATGGTGGCCGGTGGCTGGGTCAGGCGAGCGGCCCCAAGAACCGCTGTACTTACCTGTTTGTCGGATTCTTTCATTGGAAAACAAGGGAATGCGAGATACTCACATCCCGTTCGTTGACCGGAAAGACTTTTAGCACCTGCCCATCGCGAGCGCGAGGGCCGGAAGGGCTGATTATTGGAGAATGACACAGGAAATGAGGAAACTGCTCTTTTATTGACAATTTGGGTGCCGGGGCCCAGAAGGCAACCGTTGATGTTACGAGGGTACTCACCTCGTGCTGGCCCAGGGGCAGGAGTGGTGCCTGTGCGCACACCTGGGTCAGGCCAGTCAACGAGATTCGCTTCATCCTTGGGTCGCCTGTCTCATGGCCGCTCAGGAGGACGGCCCTGGCGAGAGGTAGATGGGGCACGGGACTTCGGAGGCCTGTAGGCGTCCGAGTCGCGCTGCGGGAGGATGTGCCTCCGTTTGCTTCTTCACCATCGAGAACTGATGGGCAAAGTCCTCAACAGTGTCACCACAGAGCCCCCCTTGGGAGATCAGCACATTGAGAAAGCGGACCTTCTCGACATCACGCATCTCCGCAAGGTTGAGACACAGGTGCCGCTCTTGGACCACCAAGGTGGACATCGTCCAGCCCAGGGCGCGCACCGTGACTTTCGTCGCTCGTAGAGCGAGGTCAGTAGTGGTGCGCAGTTCCTACATAAGCCCTGGGTCGGTCCTACCCTCGTGAAGATCTTTAATGCCTTGGCCTGGTGGACCTGCAGGATAGCGATGGCGTGCAGGGCTGAGGTGGCCTGACCCACGCCGTTGTAAGCCTTCACCACTAGTGACGAAGAAAACTTACACGCCTTGGAAGGGAGCCTTGGTAGGTTCCTCCAGGTGGCTGCGCCCTGTGGGCATAAATGCACAGCTACTCAACATATCCCTTAGCTGCTCCGCCGTTAAGGGTAGTTAGGGTGGAAAAGCCTGCAAAGTGTGTACGGGCAGAGAAAGGTGCCTTCCACGACTTCGTGAGCTCCTCGTGCACTTCTGGGAAGAAGGTCCAAGCCCAGAAACCAATCATCCAGCCGCGAATTCTCAGTGCAGGGCGGAGGGTTCCACTCAAGCCCGATGTTCGCGGCCGCCCGGGCAAGCACAGCTGCCAACTCAGCGTCCGACTCATCCTGAGCTCTACTGCCTGAGAGCGGGAGCTCAGAAGATTCGTCCACCTCTGAAAGCAGAAGCCCACCCTCCAATGCTGCGACCGATAACTCATCCTCGTCGTAAGCCCCGAATAAGAGATTAAATCCTCCTTGAGTCAGACCGCTTGCATCGCTCGTGAACTCTACCAGTGCTGGAGGATGGGACGACTGCAAGGACTGAACAGGCAGAAACGCTCCCATATCCACATCCAGATCGCACGCGGTGCTTGCCGATGCAGCCGCCTGAGTTTCAACCCAGGACGGACCGGGTCGGGAAGCAGCCGCGGTGGCTCTCTGCTTCATGAAGAAGGAAGAGAGCCATGACCGCAACGTTCTCATGAGCATGTTCTCGCAGTGAGAACATAACCCCTCCACAAAAGCTGCCTCTGCGTGCTGGCGACCCAAGAACTCGAGACCATCTGGTGGGGAAAGATAACGGCCACACCCAGTAGCACAAAGGCGAAAGGACATCTTTAAAAGACAGCAATCGTTTGTGTGAGCTCTTTTAGAGAAAATATACTCTTTTGAATATACTCTTTTAACACCTGTGGACTCAGCACCCAGGAGAAGCACAAAACTCGACCATGTGACCGGGTGACCGCTGATATGCGCTGTAATTCCAGCAGCAGAAAGGAAGGTGATGGGACGAACACACATGCGCTCGGCAGAAGAACAAGTCTGAATGAGTGGTGCACGCCATCTCCTTTTATACCCTTATGTCCGGGGCGGAGAGTGGCATGCAAATTCCACTCACCAATTTTCATTGGCCTTTTCTGAATAAAGCATAGGTGATTGGGGCTGTCAGGAGTGAACCCCTAGTGTCACTACATCGACACAATGTCGAGTGAGTGACAGACAGAGAACGGCAAGCATTGCATTGCAGTAAGCACAACACATTGCATGTATAAGTACAAAGCAATCCCACACTACTCCAGAAATCTCCTTAAGATGGGATTGAACCTATGCCTTTCTGTTCCACAGTTCATCACACAATCCACTGTACCATGCTGGCACAAGGTAAACAGCCACCAAAGGGACATACTAAGCTGAAACTCAACACAGCAGTCACCACGGTCAGCTTCCTATTAGCATAACTTTTAAACAAAGATCAAAATTCAAATGTTTAATTAAATAATAATCAGAGGAAGTAAGATTTTTTTTTTCCCATTTCAAAAGTTAGAAGCAAAAGAAAAGTGCTTTTTTGAGCTGGTGGTGGCGCTACAGAATTTAACCTAAAATCCCTAAACCTTGTCTGGGGGCTAATCATACCCACCCATATGTTTCAAATTTCATAATTTTTCTATTTAAGGATCATAGTGCTGCCTTAAAATTCAACTGAGGAGAAAGAGGAAGAATAATAGTAAGAATACCTGCAATCAGAAATGATCGGGGACAAGCCCTGCAACTGATAAAAACCTCCAATACAATAGAAATTAAAGTGTATGACCTGCAGAGATGGGGATCGAATCCCCAATCTTTAGAACTATAGTCCAGACATAGCAGAGACACACAGATTTTAGGGTCAGCACACAAGTATTGGTCATGTTTTGAACTATAGGTGTTGCTGTCTCCAAACTGCTCAGGTATACTCTGGACATGATGTTGATAATACATGCCAATTTTCTTTTACATCTTACAATGCATTCAAAAGATATAGCACATTTTAATATAATTTAATATGGTGAAGAGGCAGTATGGCCGATATGGAAAAAATTGGTATAGTTGAAATCCTCATGGCCCACAGAATCCATAGACATCATGATTTTAGGACATTCAGATCAAAAGTTAAGGGCAAAAATTGCATTTTTACATTTCTTGACCCATTGGTGAAGCTATCAACAAACTGCATTTACTGTCAGATCATGGTCCTGATGAAACATACCAAGTTTCATTTCAATAGGACAAAGCATTGCCAAGAATACAGCCTCACATCCTGTTTAATGTTGACCTTGTGTTAACATAACTTTTTAACAAATCTGAAAATTAAACTTCTATAAAAGTGTAAGCGGTAGTTCTACCAGAAAGTCTCTGAATAAATGAGAATAATCATAATATGGGGATAGAATAGTTTCCTTTGGCGTAAGCCCTGTCCTCTCTCAAACCATCAAATCCTGCCAGAAGACAAACAGTAGGGGAGATGAACTTACCCCTACAGCAGGACGGGACCTAAACTAGTGGTGAAAAGGTGGATGGGGGGTGAAAACAATGCACATGACATGATAACCGATAGCTGCAGATTTATAAAGAAGATGCTGGATTATGATTGGATGAGACACCTGAATTGAATGAATGATTTATGCTACTTCGAGTCTTCCTGACAAAACTACTGCTATGCCCCCATTTCTACCAGAAAGACTTGGAATGGATAAATGAGAATAATCATAATATGGGGATAGAATAGTTTCCTTTGGCGTAAGACCCGTCCTACAGTTCAGCACACAGATTCTCATTCGAACCATCAGATCTTGCTGGAAGATGAATCGCAGGGGAGAGGAACTTACCCCAAAAGGAATTTAGGCCTAATAAATGAAACCCCCAAAAGTAAAATAAAAGTAACAACTCAGAATGACAAACTATGACTTCATAAGTTGAAGACACGGAACAGTCGTGGGAGGTGTTTCCCAATTGCATAGTGGCCAGCAGAAGTGTGTGTGAAGAGGAGTTTGGTGAGAGGGGAGTAGCCCTCACAAGTATACTCGACTACTGGCGAATGGCGGCTTTTGCTGGACAGTTAGTGGCGAAATGTCCTTTGCCACTGCAATACAGACACGACCCCAGAGAGATGCGGCACTGCCTCTCATCCGAAGGGAGGTGAATCCTGCCCAATTGCATTGCTCCGATGACGGTTTGCCGGGGTGAGTGTAAGTAGTAGAGGACGGCATCTCATTCTGTGGCAAGGAGGAAACTCTTTGAACCAGACGCCGAAGATCCATTCGGATGTCCAAATGAATAGCAAGGGCCACCAGGTCATTGAACTGCAAGGGAAGGACATGGGCATAGATCTCATCTTTAAAATACTCTGCAAGCCCCTCCAAAAACCTCTCCATCATCGCAACCATGTTCCATCTGCTGGTAGTGGAGAGAGTGCGGAACTTGATGGCATAATCCGCCCCTTAAACAATTTGTAATCAATGCAGAACAGAGCGTATGCTTTCAGACAGCACTGCCCATTCATGGGCTCGTCTGGTGAAGAGGGAGACCATGAATGCCACTTTGGCTCTCTCGGAGGCGTAACAGTTGGGCTGGAGGGAGAACACAACCTTACATTGAGTCAAGAAGGAATGACAGATACAAAGCTCACCAGCATAACAGGGTGGGTTGTTCACTCTGGGTTTGGGAGAAGCCATTGGCGCAGCGATTGGGATGGCAGGCGATGGCATCTGCACTTTGATGGAGCCCTGTTAGCTCGTGACCTGGGCAACCAGGGCATCATAAGCGGTATGGGCCACAAAGAGCTCCTCCTGATGGCAGCCAAGCAAAGCCCCCTGGAGATAGCAGATTGGATGGGAGCCTCCCCCTCCTCCGGGTCCATTGTGGCCAGGCATGATTAACACAGGACAAAGAAGCAGAGCTGAAGGGAAGTCTTCTTTAATGAAAAAAAAAATTAAGCAACAAATGTCCGGGGCAAACAGTCCAATAAGGCAACCAAGGCAGAGGGCTGGGCGAGCTCAGAGATGGTACAGGCAGGAAGCTGAGAACTTGGCAGAGAGGATCATAGGGTGGGGCAAGAACGGGAAGCTGATCAGCTCGGGAGAAACAGACTAGGACTGGGCAGAGTGTTGGAGAAAACAGGACAAAACGAACAAGAATAAAGGGCTAGAGTTGACTAGGCAACAGCACAAGACAATCTGGCAGAGGATGACAGAAAGAGAGAGGATAAATAGGGGAGAAAATCAAGAGGGAGAGGAGAAACAGGTGTGAGCTACACAAGGTAAGAAATAAAAAATGAACACAACCAACAATAAAATTCAGTACATACGTGCTGTCTTGTAGGGCTGTGTTGATAAAATCAAATATTGATATATCGCGATACTTTTTCTGACAATATTGTATCGATACTTAGATCCATGTATCGTGATATATCATGATATTTTCAGTGCAGTCTGAGATGCTTCTATGAGGCATGAAAGAGACTGAAACTGATCCAGAAGGATTCACGGTTTCTCTCACATGCTGGACCTCTCTCACGCGTTTGGATCTAGGGCCAGGCAAAAATATTGATTTTTTACTTAATCTTCATTTGTACGATCCCATTGTCGATTCTTAAAATGCCAAGATCGCTCTTTCTTTCTATCTCCAATCCCTTACAATCAGATGTGTGTAAATACTTCCCATATGCTACAAAAAATTTCTGTGATTATCCACTTGCTGGCAATTTTTTTATTTCACTCACCATGTCTCTTTTATTATCCTTTCTGTTCTCTACAGTCAGTTATTTATCAAAAACAACAAAACAAACATTTAATTCTAATCACACATAGCATGGATGCTGTAAAGGAGCCATTCGACCAAACAAACGCTACTGTGAAAGTCCCTGCCACAGGTCTTAAAGAGACAGTACCATTTTAGCACTTGTTCTATATACAGTATCTAAGTAAATACTTGTAAATTGTACAAATTAGGCATGTAACCAATAAACTTGTAACAATACACTGTACATACACTGGCAGCCAAAAGATTGGAATAATGGACAGATTTTGCTCTTATGGAAAGAAATTCAGAATGAATCAGAATGATCAGAATCAGAATGCACTGTATTGCCAAGTATGCTTACACATACAAGGAATTTGTCTTGGTGACAGAAGCTTCCAGTGCACAAACAATACAGCAACAAGACAATGTATTAATACTGATAATAATACAAATATATATATATATATATACTTATGTACAATATACAAATACAAATCTGTTATATACAGAAGCAAGGGAATGTAATGGCAGAAGAGGTGTGGTATGTTGGATAAATATAAATAGACTAAGCTGTACATTGCACATTAATTATTGCTCAATGGGGCAGTTTTAACTGTTCATAAGATGGATAGCCTGAGGGAAAAAAACTGTTCCTGTGCCTGACGGTTCTAGTGCTCAGTGCTCTGTAGCACCTGCCAGAAGACAACAGTTCAAAAAGGTAGTGAGCTGGGTGAGTGGGGTCCAGAGTGATTTTTCCAGCCTTTTTCCTCACTCTGTAAGTATACAGTTCTTGAAGGGAGGGCAGGGGGCAACCAATAATCCTCTCAGCAGTCCGAACTGTCCTTTGTAGTTTTCTGATATCGGATTCATAGCTGCACCAAACCAGACAGTTACTGAAGTGCAGAAGACAGACTCAATGACTGCTGAGTAGAACTGTATTAGCAGCGCCTGTGGCAGGTTCAACTTCTTCAACTGGTGAAGGAAGTACAACCTCTGCTGGGCCTTTTTCACAGTGGAGTCAATGTGGGTCTCCCACTTCAGGTCCTGTGAGATGGTAGTGCCCAGGAACTTGAATGACTCCACTGCTGCCACAGTGCTGTTTAGAATGGTGAGGGGGGTCAATGTTGGGGTGTTCCTCCTAAAGTCCACAATCATCTCCACCGTTTTGTGCGTGTTCAGCTGTTGCAGTCAAAACAGGTTATTTTGACTACACCAGTGAGCCAGCCGTTCAGCCTCCTTTCTGTTTACAGACTCATCGTCATCTTGGATGAGGCTGATGACAGTAGTGTCATCTGCAAACTTCAGGAGTTTGACAGAGGGGTCCTTGGTGATGCAGTCATTTGTATACAGGGAGTAGACTAGTGGGGAGAGCACACATCCCTGGGGAGCACCAGTGCTGATTGTACATGTGCAGGAAGTTAATTTCCCCTGTCTCACTAGCTGCTGCCTGTCCTTCAGAAAGCTGGTGATCCACTGACAGATAGACGTGGGAACAGAGAGTTGGTGTAATTTAGTCTGGAGAATAGCTGGGATGATGGTGTTGAAAGCCAAACTGATGTCTACAAAAAGGATCCTTGCATATGTCCCTGGTCTGTCCCATGTTGACTGCATCATCCACAGACCTGTTTGCTCGATAAGCAAATTGAAAGGGATCTAGAAAGGGTCCAGTGATGTCCTTCAGGTGGGCCAACACCAGCCTTTCAAATTATTTCATGACCACAGACGTCAGAGCGACAGGTCAGTAGTCATTAAGTTCTGTGATTTTGGGTTCCTTTGGGACAGGAATGATGGGGGCCAGCTGGTTAGCACAGGATTTTAGACAAGTGGGTGAGACACCATCTGGGCCCTGTGCTTTCCTTGTCTTTTGTTTTCGGAAGACACAGCACACCTCCTCTTCACAGATCTTAAGTGCAGTTTGAGTACCAGGAGGGTGAGGAGGGGGGTTGCAGGAGGTGTTGATGTTTGTGTGAAGTGAAGATCAGAGCGGGTGTGGGGTGTAGGATTGGGCCTTTTAAATCTACAGTAGAACACATTCAGGTCATCAGCCAGTTGTTGGTCCACTACAGTGTTGAGGATAGGAGTCCTGAAGTTAGTAAGTTGTTTCAGGCCACTCCACACTGATGCAGGGTCGTTAGCTGAAAACTTATTTTTCAGCTTATCAGAATAGCTTCTTTTAGCCACTCTGATTTCCTTATTCAGTGTGTTCCTGGCCTGATTGTACAATACTTTATCCCCACCTCTGTAAGCATCATCTTTTGCCTGATGAAGCTACCTGAGCTCTGCTGTAAACTACAGTTTGTCATTATTGTATGTTAAGCCCTAGTAGGAATGCACATATCCTCACAGAAACTGATATATGATGTCACAGTATCTGTGAGCTCATCCAGATTGGTGTCTGCTGGCTCAAATACACTCCAGTCAGTGCAGTCAAAGCAGGCTTGTAGTTCCAGCTCTGCTTCATTGGTCCATCTCTTTACGGTCTTTACTAATTATTTAGCTGATTTTAGTTTCTGCCTGTAAATTGGTGCTTTTATTCACCAAAGTGGCATTCAACTGATCACAATGTATAGTCAGGACATTAATAACGTGAAAAATTACTATTACTATTTGAAAAAAAAAATGTCCAGAACTTATTAAACTACTTCAAAAAGTTCTCATCAAAAAATCTTACAAGTGCTGCAATGACTGCTTTGCAGATCTTTGGCATTCTAGCTGTCAGTTTGTCCAGATAATCAGGTGACATTTCACACCACACTTCCTGTAACACTTGCCATAGATGTAGCTGTCTTGTTGGGCACTTCTCATGCACGTTACAGTCTAGCTGATCCCACAAAAGCTCAATGGGGTTAAGATCTATAACACTATTTTCCAATTATCTGTTATCCAATGTCTGTGTTTCTTTGCCCACTCTAACCATTTCTTTTTGATTTCTGTTTCAAAAGTGGCTTTTTCTTTTCCATTCTTCCTGCACCCCTGAGTCTTCTCTTTACTGTTGTACATGAAACTGGTGTTGAGCGGGTAGAATTCAATGAAGCTGTCAGCTGAGGACATGTGAGGCATCTATTTTTCAAACGAGAGACTCTGATGTACATATCCTCTTGTTTTGTTGTACATCTGGCCTTCCACATCTCTTTCTGCCCTTGTTAGAGCCAGCTGTCCTTTGCCTTTGAAGACTGTAGTGTACACGTTTATATGAAATATTCAGTTTTTATTTTTATTTTTTTTTTGGCAATTTCAAGCATTGTATAGCCTTCATTCCTCAAAACAATGATTGACTGATGAGTTTCTTGAGAAAGCTGTTTCTTTTTTGCCATTTTTGACCTAATATTGACCTTAATTGCCAGTCTATTGCATACTGTGGCAACTCAAAAACAAACACAAAGACAATGTTAAGCTTCATTTAACGAATCAAATAGCTTTCAGCTGTGTTTGATATAATGGCAAGCGATTTCTAGTATCAAATTAGCAATTTAGCATGATTACTCAAGGATAAGGTGTTGGAGTGATGGCTGCTGGAAATGGGGCCTTTCTAGATTTGATCAAAAATGACTTTTTTCAAATAGTGATGGTGCTGTTTTTTACATCAGTAATGTCCTGACTATACTTTATGTTCAGTTGAATGCCACTTTGGTGAATTAAAGTACCAATTTCCTTTCGAAACAGCAAAATCTGTTCATTTTTCCAAACTTTAAAATCTGTACATTATTCCAAACTTTTGGCCGCCAGTGTATGCAATATCAATTCATCATGTTTATTGATGTAATACATGAACTATATTTAAAAAAAGCTAAAATGTCACCAAAATGATGAAAAACTAATGATAAAATAAATGTTTTAAAATTGATAATGTATGTCTGTAATTTAACAAGTTAGAAGGTCCACTGTAAATGAATAACAGCATTAGCTGAACGAGAATTTCTTTCATACTGTATGTAAGCTAAATGGACATTATAACTGAAATATACCCACATTAATTGAAATCGAATCATAATATTGTGATGTATCACAATATATCAAATCGTGACATGTCTATCGCAATACGTATCGTATCATGAGGTGGCTGGTGATTCCCAGCCCTACTGTCTTGTTTTCCAGCGCTCGTGCGTATGTGCGCGCATGCAAGAAGAGCACTCGCGACACATTATTACGGTTGTTTGTCTAGTCAACATTCCTGCCTTGGTGTGATGTTGGAAACTGTTGTTGAGTGGGTCCATCCAGATGTATGATATGTTGTATTGATTGTAGTTTGATAATTTAATGGGTGTTACCATTGTTATGTAATGCTAATAAATGTCTTGCAAATGTTAGTAAAGTGTGAATAGCTTTCACCTAACAACAAGGTTTGTCATTACCTATAATTAATGCTTATTTCAGTTTAAAAGTATTAGTAAAGAGCCTACAAACAGTAACACATTATGTGATGTTCAAATAAGTTATACTTTACAATATAGTTCATAATTATGCATAATAAATACTTTACTATCATTATTTATCTTTTATTAAGAGTCAACAAACAGTAGTAACACATCAGTTGCTGTTCAGATGGTTTCCACTTTACAATAAGGTTCACAAAACTTCATAATAAATGATTTTATGTCAAATCACATTAATCCCTTAGGTTGTATCAGCTGTTTCCAAGCTGCGATATCAAGGGGAAAATGTCACACAGGAACGTGAGTGATTAACAATTCTTTTGATATCCCTCCAAATTCCTTTCCTTTTTATAACCAACATTGAAATGGTAAACCAATGGAATGTTAACCTGGGTCCCTTACCCAATGAGTTGGTTGTAGATTGCTCTATCTTTTTTTTTTTTCATTATGTCCGATGGCATTGGACGGCTCATTGGTGTGGAGGTTAGCGGCCTCCACACCAGTGTCTGTCACACACCCTATCACAGCGTCTGAGATTAAGCGCTCGCAGTGGGTGAGTGTTGGCTGATAATGTTTCATAATGACAGGGCTTGATTCTTGGATTAATGTAATAGTTTTATGGAAGGGTTTGGGGAACACAGGTAATAAGTCAGCTCACTTAAGACCTCATCTGAAATGTAAAAGTTCTGTCAGTAAGTCTTCAGTTCTGCCGACCAAAGGTGAATAGATACTAAGCACTCATAGTTCATCACTCTCAGGGTTTGTAACTTGGAAATTGGCACTAAATATAAATGAAGCTGCAATAATACAAGTGTGCAAATTACAGGATGTCATTAAAACTATTGCTCATATTGATTTCAACAAATTCCTGAACCTAAGTATTAAACATTAGCAGGTTATTGACAATGAAGAAGGGACCTGATCCTTATAGACCAGAATATCATAATGACATTGAGGGAGACCTATGACTGCCTTGATCAACATAATCAAGTATTATTTTTTTTCATTATGTTCATAATGTCATGTTAAATGTTTATTTTATATTGTCTAATGCATATTGTTATTATTGTTTTATTTGATTTTATTAAATACATGGCACTTTATTTTAATTATATTTTTGTTGTTATTTGTTACTCTTTTGTTATAAATATTCTCTTTTCCTTTTTTTTCTGTATTTGTTGTGTATTTATGCTTTAGCAATATTGTATGTAAACACAATACTGCCAACAAAGTACTTTTAAATTGAAATTGGGGTGAGCTCTTTTGATTGAACCAGTAAGTAACCACCTAGTAACCACCCAGAACACCCTAGCAACTGCATAGGAAGACCCTATTAGTGTATGTTTGATACAGGCCAGTGTATAAATTCACTGGTTGAAATGCTGCATGACATAATAGCTGTGCAGTGAAGTGGTTTCATTGGCTGGTTATATATGTTGAGCTGAGATGAAGACAGGGAATTTTTAGGTTCAACATGTCTCTGCTTACGATCTCTGTCTCTCTCTTTCTCCATTTCTCTTCTGTCATCTCTTTCCACAGTCTGTTGTTGTGACCTGTTGTTCTCTAAATGCTCTGCTTTCTTCAGCTCTTGATCATATCTGTGCTTTTATGTCATTGTTATAACATCTGCTTTGGGCTTGGACATGTTGGGCTTTAACATGGACCCCCATCAACATCGATTGCAGCTGCTCGAGTTTAATCAGCCAACACACACTAGAGATAATTGAGTGTCAAATACAGAACTAGACATGGTTACACTCACTCATTTTCATAATATGAAACTGCATAATATTAATTTTAGCATATGAATACATTTCAAAATAGTTGTGGAATTATCACTGTATGATTTTGTGTTTGTCCAGACTCATTATTACGGATTAAAACTAACTCTGGTTACTCCAGAGCACTTTCCCATGCCAAAGTCCTAATATTCTCAAAAGAGAGTAAATGCAGTGGGAATGGAGCTTTAGTAATCTGACATTTCAGGGGAAGGACACAGCAGCCCCTTTCAAACCAAACTGAGTTCTGAGATGGCCAGTGTCCTGATATAAAAGATTAAGGCAGTTTCATGAACCCATGGGGCCTGTGGAGCCTTTCTAATGGCCCATTTTTTCATCCTACGATTTCCTCCAGCACTCCCTCCAGGGAGGGGGCTCTGCAGTACTGCTGGAGCTTACTGATAAAAGCCTTGGTCTGGGTTCACAGGCTGCTGGGAATAACCCAGGCCGTCCAGCTTTTCTGAGTGGCAAAATTTGCTACTGTTCAAGTGCAGTAGCTCACAGCCCATGGAGGCATCATGGCATTCTGAGAAAAGGGCAGAGAATGGAAGACTGCGATTACTCAGCAAATGCTAAACATGTCATGAGTCTTATACCTGCCAAAGGGGAAAGCAGAGAGATTGAGTATGACTTTCAATGTGTTAGTAACTAGGTTAGCTGGCTCGTACTGGTGGGTGGACTGACTGAACTCTCCAACCGTAACACCACTATAACAGAATGTTCACATCTCACTACACATTTGCATTTTAGAGTGATAAAATAATGAAAACTAATACTGATTGTAATTTGAAGACACATTGTGATCATACACTGGCAGTCCAGCCAAATTGGTCAGTGCTGCTGGAGTCCAGAAGCTTCTCTGACCTTTTGTTACGGTGGGTGTGGAGAGTTTTCCCTTGCTGTTCACACACCTCTAGAGAATACTTCATTTAGAGTGCTTCAGGAAATGTGTCACTGGGAGACTGCTGTGAACAAACAACTGAATCCATATATTTCAGTTGTTTGGCCCCACATAAGACAATCTCAACAGAAAGGCATGCTAGACCCATCAGAGACCCAGTGATGACAGGCACAGACTCTTTACAAGCTCCTCCAAAAATTCCTGCTCGCTTCCCACGACAAACAGACCAGCGTCACAGTTACGACAGAGAGCAGGAAGGGGGTGGAGAAGAAGGGAGAAAGAAAGACAGAAAGAGAAAGATAGAAGCTAACTAAGAGAGAGAGTGAGAGGGAGAGAGAGAGATTTGTTACTGTTATATTATTATTATTATTATTATTATTATTATTTTTCTTGTCATTATTTGTTTTGTTTATTAATACTTTGGCAATATTTTATGTAAACACAATCATGCCAGTAAAGTACTTTTAAAATGAAAAATTTAAATTAAAAATGTCTGATCACTCATTCCTCACTGATTATATACACAGAAAGAGTGCTGTTAATAACTGCAGTACAGTAACCATATCAGATCATAAATGTGCAAACAAAGGTATTGTAGAATTTGGGCCAGGGTTTTTTCAGTATCCCTAACCCTTCTTCATCCTAGAGCCTTTCAAGCTATATCCATTCTGTACAGGCCTTCAGACTGCTCTCACTTACATTCATTTGTAGGGCTGTCACGATTACTCGATTTAACTTGATTAAAAAAATCCTTGATTACAAAATTGTCAAATTGACAAATGAAAAATAAGGTGGAAGTGAAGAAGTCCACGGACGAGGGTCCAAACACAAAAAGACAAGTGGTGTCAGCGCTTCACTTTAGATTTGAAAAACAATGCAGTAATGCATTCTAAAACCATTTATCTACACAATCGTTTGCAATATATGCTTTTATGAAGCAACATGAAATAATGTAATCAAAAGGATGTTCATCGGAATTTATTAAAGTTACACACGCAGTGACGGATACACAAACACTTTCTTTTTCAATAAATCTGACTGAATCCAGATGATCTAAGAAGATTATTTTCTGCAGATTGTGATTTGGTTTCTGTTCTGTCTAAATTAATTATATTTTAAATGTAAATGCGTTCTCATTTAAATTAGATTTCAATAAGGTTAAGTTTGTAATGGTATGCAATGCAACACTTCTGATAAATATTTTATAGTTTATGTTAAACTCAGTGTGGGAATCCTGAGAACTTTATTTACTGAATATAACCGCAGCTCTGTATGCTGTCATTCAAAGCTCAATGTGAGTCATTAAAGCCATGCACCTGCGTGTCTTGCGCCCCTCAGACACAAAATGAAACAGTCTTACCTGAGTGAGTAACGGCTTGTCTCCGCATGTGAACTTATTAAAGGAATAGTTCACCCAAAAATGAAAATTTGCTGATAATTTACACACCCTCAGGCCATCCAAGATAGATACGATTTTCTTTCTTCATCAAAACAAGATTTAAGATTTTTAGGAAAGTATCCTAGGTTTTTAGCTTCATCCAATGCAAGTGAATGGACACCAGTTTTTGATGGTCAAAAAAGCATATTTAGGCAGCATCAAAGTAATCCACATGACTCCAGTAGATTAAGTAATGTCTTCTGAAGTTAATCGATATGTTTGTGTGAAAAACTAATCGCTAATGAAAACGTTTTTGCGCATTGGCTGTTTCAGTGAATAGATCCAGCTAATGGATCGCTAGTCAAGATTTGATTGACAGGTCATGTAGCCATTGGTATGATGTTTCTATGGTTACAGGGGTAGGCCTTGCTCATTTCAGAAGAGTGACATCATCCTAGTGTTTGTCTGGATAGAGAACCTAAGGCCACCATTATGCTCTGAGCTTTCTTCCATTTCTGATGACCGTTCGGAGCTGAAATCTAAAGTTTTAGCTGCTTCTTTCAATGGATCTATGCAAAAGCAGTACAATCTAGCTAGATTTGAGTACTTTGGAATAAGTTCCATGCAGTTTTGAGGAGGAATAAATGCCGAACATATTCTGTGTTTGTGGATAAATGGGCTCTTTGGAACATTTATTATTTTATTTAGTGGTGTAAACAAACTATTATATAATTTATGGCAGAAAAATATGATGTTTGCTAGAAATGTGAATAATTACTGACTTCCACTGCTAACAATACTTACACTGTAACCATGCATTATAAATATAATTATAATATTTATAATCTGTAAATAATTTTATATAATGCTTTGAAATAAAATAGTGTGTCCTCATATGTGGTTTGAGTGGTGTTTCTGAAATGAGTTTTTCAAAACATTTCTGAAATTACTTTTATTCACTCTTGCTCCAATGGAGTTCTGATTTCATCCTGTGGCCACTTTTGGTACTGCGCCTAGTAAATGTTTGATAAATATGATATTTTATAATTTATTTACTTGCAATTTAGGACACAGCTTGGTTTGATGTATGGCTTTAATTTTCTGTAATTTTGTTTGGTGCTACATATATTTTTTATATATTTTTAATAAATGAAATAAAAGTTTAGTGCATTGCATTTTAATTTCAATAAACTTAAACTTCTGTAACTTTTTTAAATTAACTTAAATAACTGATTTCACTTGCACAATAATATCCCAAGTGTCTTCTTTAAAAGGAGTCCATAATTAGGTCTGTAGACCCAGGCATTTCAGAATGACAGATATTTAAATCTGTGTATGTAACTCTTGGAACAATGGAGCTTTGATGTCATCTTGTGGCTACATTTGGTACAGCATCTACAGTAATTCTAAGAAATTTGGCATTTTATAATTTATTTTACGTTACCAAAATTAGGTCTCTTGTCCCAAGCATTCCAGAGTAACAACAATTTAAAGTTGAAAATGTAATTTTCTGGTAAATGCTAAAAAAGGGGAGTGCCAGTTAAGGGGATAGTATACCAAACATTTGTTATACTGAAGTCAGAGATGACTGAGAGTAAAGAAATGCAGTGCAGTGAGTCAGATGTTCATTTATTAACTGTTCTGGGCTGTTTCCCAAAAGCATCATTAGTGTAAGTTGATCGTAGGCACCAATGGTCTTTAAGATCAACTTGGGCTAACAATGCTTTTGGTTAACACAGCCCTGAGTGATTCCATTCATTAAGTTGAACGATTTATAAGACTGAATCAACAAGCAAGTTTGTGAGAACGAGTGAATTATGTAAAGAGGGGATGCTATAGATGCTATAAATTTAGTGGAATGAGTGAAAATGGCAACAAGAAAGAAGTGTTTTCTGGAATTATTTGGTGGTACATTTTTTTGGGTGTTGTTACATTCAGTTTAGACTGCAAGCTCACAAAAAAAAAAAAGAAAAAATCATTATCATGCTCTGAAGATGATCTGAGCAAAATTTGGTGAAAATTCGAAAAAGTAGGTTTTCAATTAAACTAATAATGGCCGACAGGAAGTTTGGCTGACCATGACAAATGTGGTATTGTTGAACTCGGCTTGACCCAAGGAATCTATCAAGACCAGTCTCATAACAATAGGCTAAAATTATCAAAAGTTATTAACATTTTTATATACTTCTTTATATTTTTTTACCACAAGGTGGTGATGTTCGGAAACTTGTTGAGCACCTTCAGGGCATCATGCTGATAACACATACTGAGTTTCAATATGATATGCCAATGCGTTTGTAAAATACAGCATGTTACAACAAAATTCAAAATGGTCAACACCCAAAATGGCCGACATAGACAAAATTGGTATAATTCGACACGGTATGCACCACAGAATCTAAAGAGCAAAAATAGCAGTTTTTTATATCTCCTGACCCATAGGGGGCACTGTGCCGAAACGATGCAGGTCACTTCAGGGCCTGATGGCTATGACACTTACCAAGTTTCATCACAATCCTTCAAAACATTCTGTATATAAAGCATCGAATCTAATTTGTCACGTTTGTCGTTGAATTTGTTGAAGCGCCATTCAAAAACGGTTTGGTATATCAAAATTATTTAATAACTTTTTGTCCTGAGTGTCTCTAGATGACGCATGCCAATTTTCATCCAAACTGGACGTACGGCCTAGGACAAGTTCAAGATTTTTCTGAAAATTCTATTTTTCAAGATATGCGACTGTCCTCATATACAACGTACGTTTTGGCGTACCGTTTGATGATAAATAAAAATTTCAAAATTCCTTTGATAACTTTTCATATTGAGACTCTGCCGAATCATTCTGCACTGGTTTGCTTGGTTTCGATAGGGCAAAAGGCCTAGGACAAGTTGGTTTTGATTTTTTTTTCAAACAATACAAAATAATGGGAAGATGAGGGGGCGGAGCCAAAAACGACCAGAGCTTAAAAGATTCATCATGACGCAAGGAATTTTGTTTCTAGCCCTTATGGCCCAAAAGTTACTGCTAAAAATTCGATTTTTGGGGGCCAATCGGGTCGATTCAATGTGTACGGCTAGCCAACCGGAGTACTACCATCCCTGAAAATTTCAAGACTCTAGGCCTTACAGTTTGGTCTGCACAATCAGTTTTATGGCAGAAGAATAAAAATAAAAATCCTGACAAAAACAATAGGGTTTCTAGCCCTTCAGGCTGGAACATCTAATAATAATAATAACAATAATAATAATAAATATAGCTGCAAGCAGCAATTATCAGGGTTCAAGCCGCTTAGGGCCACGAATAATCATGAAATGCAAAAATTAACAACTGGTTAACAACAGACAAGTACTGTTGTACAAAGTTCCATGTATGCCATGACAATGGACTGGTATTGTCACAGAATGTGATGTTTTGGAGATGAATGCAGGAATTGTATTTTTTGGTTGCCATGATGTAACTGTTATCAGAATGAAAGTCTAGTCTTTATATTGTGTTATATGAAACTTGGATGAGGGATATTTCTACTTGATATTTTTGATGTTTGGCATTTCATTGCATGATGGTCATAATATTAAATATAAGAAAACAAAATTGGAACGCAGGTGTTAGACTGTTAGTAGAGACATGTCAGAGCAACCATATTATAAATGATGCTGCAATGCTCGTATTTGCATTACAGGTGCTTATAGAGTACAATGTAGCATTATTAGAACATGTGTCTTTGCAAATGTTTGTTAAACAAGTGTTATCATCATGTAATGCAGAACCTTTGCCTCATAGAGTGATATTTTTTAATAAAAGTCAAGGGGTAGTACAAAGTAAGTTGACTTCAAGATGGCGCCGAGTATGGCTGCTGCGTTGCGAGCTCCGACACAACATAGCAATGTTTTGTTTGTCTTGTTTACAATTCTTATGTTTTTTGTCTTGGATGTTGTCTGCCTTATTGTCTACGACAGACAAACACTTTTGGACATTGGTTCAGCGATCTCACACCGAAAACCGGACTTCACATTCCTCAATGCCGACCCGCTGTTTACAAACACGCAAGCAGAGCCCTTTGTCTGGCCAGCACGGCCGCAGAAACGCAGGAGGAAAAGGGGAAACAGAGCCGGTGTTCTCATCAGAGTAAGACACCGCGCAAATCGACCCCCGCTACCCACAATTCTACTGGCAAATATTCAGTCTCTGGATAACAAGCTCTGCGAGCTGAAAGCGCGAATCTCTTTCCAACGAGAGACGAGGGACTGCTGCATTATCTGCCTAACAGAAACTTGGATGTCTGCAGAGATTCCAGACTCAGACATTGAACCCGCGGGGTTCTCCATGCACCGAGCGGACAGAGCGAAAGACCTCTCAGGTAAAACTAGAGGAGGTGGTGTATGTTTTATGATCAACAAATCCTGGTGTGATCAGAGGAACGTGCATTCCATCAAGTCTTTCTGTTCTCCTGATCTGGAATTTCTTATGCTTCTGTGTCGACCATTCTGGCTACCGAGGGAATTCACAGCGGTCATTATCACTGCTGTGTACATTCCCCCACAAGCCGACACAGACCGGGCACTCAAGGAACTGTATGGGAGTATAAGTGAGCAAGAAACCGCGCACCCTGAGGCCACGTTCATTGTGACCGGGGACTTTAATAAAGCCAGTTTAAAATCAGTTGCACCAAAATATCACCAGCACATTAGTTTCAACACACGAGGGGACCGGGTTTTGGATCATTGCTACTCTCCGTTCCTGGATGGCTACAAATCCCTCCCCCGCCCACCATTTGGCAAATCGGACCACTCTTCCATTCTGCTTCTGCCCGCTTACAGGCAGAAATTGAAACAGGAAGCACCCACCCTCAGAACGATCCAGTGCTGGTCGGACCAATCAGATTCTATGCTACAAGACTGTTTTGATCACATGGACTGGGAGATGTTCCGGTCCGCCTCTGATGACGACATCGAGCTTTACGCTGATAGCGTAATGTGTTTCATCAGAACGTGCGTAGAGGAAGTGATTCCGACCAGAACTGTACGAATTTATCCGAATCAGAAGCCTTGGATCAATAGCGATGTTTGCGCGGCACTTAATGTGCGGACCTCCGCTTTTAATTCCGGGAACGCGGAGGAGCATAAACAAGCCAGTTATGCCCTCCGAAAAACTATCAAAACAGCAAAACGCCAGTACAGGAGCAAGATTGAAGGACAGTTTAATGTCACCAACTCTAGAAGCATGTGGCAGGGAATTAACATCATCACGGACTTTAAAGGGAATAAAAACTCCGCCATGAACACCGCTGCCTCTCTACCGGATGAGCTAAATACTTTTTATGCTCGTTTCGAGGGAAATAACACCGCCCTCGCAGAGAGAGCTCTTGCGGCTGAAGCTACAGAGGTTAGTTCACTCTCCGTCTCTGTAGCGGATGTAACCCGATCCTTCCGACGGGTGAATATCCGCAAAGCCGCGGGCCCAGACGGCATTCCGGGCCGCGTCATCAGAGCGTGCGCGAACCAGCTGGCTGGTGTTTTTACGGACATTTTCAACCTTTCCCTCTCTTTGTCTGTAGTCCCCACATGCTTTAAAACATCCACCATTGCGCCTGTTCCAAAACAATCAAAAATAACTTGTTTAAATGACTGGCGTCCTGTTGCTCTGACCCCCATCATCAGCAAATGTTTTGAGAGACTAATCCGAGATTACATCTGCTCTGTCTTGTCACTCAATCTTGACCCGCTGCAGTTTGCTTACCGCAACAACCGCTCCACTGATGATGCCATTGCATCTACAATACACACTGCTCTCTCCCACCTGGAAAAAAAAGAACACTTATGTGAGAATGCTATTTGTAGACTACAGCTCAGCATTCAACACCATAGTGCCCTCCAAGCTAGATGAGAAACTCCGGGCTCTGGGCTTAAACAGCTCGCTGTGCAGCTGGATCCTGGACTTCCTGTCAAGCAGACGCCAGGTGGTTAGAATAGGCAGCAACATCTCCTCATCACTGATCCTCAACACTGGAGCCCCACAGGGCTGTGTTCTCAGCCCACTCCTGTATTCCTTGTACACACATGACTGTGTGGCAACACATAGCTCCAATGCCATCATTGAGTTTGCTGATGACACGACGGTGGTAGGTCTGATCACTGACAATGATGAAACAGCCTACAGAGAGGAGGTGCACACTCTGACACACTGGTGTCAGGAGCACAACCTCTCCCTCAATGTCAGTAAGACAAAGGAGCTTGTGGTGGACTTCAGAAGAAAAGACAGAGAACACAGTCCCATCACCATCAATGGAGCACCAGTGGAGAGAGTCAGCAGCTTCAAGTTCCTGGGTGTCCACATCACTGAGGAACTCACATGGTCCATCCACACTGAAGTCGTTGTGAAGAAGGCTCATCAGCGCCTCTTCTTCCTGAGACGGCTGAGGAAGTTTGGAATGAACCGCCACATCCTCACACGGTTCTACACCTACACTGTGGAGAGCATCCTGACTGGCTGTATCTCCACCTGGTACGGCAATAGCACCGCCCACAACCGCAAAGCACTGCAAAGGGTGGTGCGAACTGCCAAACACATCATCGGAGGTGAGCTTCCCTCCCTCCAGGAACATATACAAGGCGGTGTGTGAAAAAAGCTCGGAGGATCATCAGAGACTCCAGCCACCCGAGCCATGGGCTGTTCTCACTGCTACCATCAGGTAGGCGGTATCGCAGCATCAGGACCCGCACCAGCCGACTCCATGATAGCTTCTTACCCCAAGCAATCAGACTTCTGAACTCTTGATCTCTCATGATCAATATACATCAGCACTGCACTTTATTACCCTTACTCTTATATCTCACACCGGACAGTCATAAATTATATTATTATTATTATATTATGTCTCTCTTAACAACTGACTATCAACCGACAGCCTGAATGTCAATACAGTACAATACTGTACATTCTATATATATATATATATATATATATATATATATACTTTTTTATATATATTTTAATTTTTAATTATTATTGAATAATGTGTATCTATATAGTAAAAAACAAAAAAACAAAAAACAAAAACAAAAACAGCGTATTGTATACTGTACAGTGTATGTTATTATTTGTATATTGTTGAGTGTAATTATGTGTATAACAGATGTTTAAATTGTGTTGTGTTAATTTGATGTTTATTGTAAATTGGTATATGTCTCATCACTGTCATGACTGCTATGTTGATTGGAACTGCACCCAAGAATTTCACACACCATTGCACTTGTGTATATGGCTGTGTGACAATAAAGTGATTTGATTTGATTTTGAAGTTGGAAGTCTAACATCATGTGGTGAGTTGTGTGTGGATGCCACGGATAATAGCGTGAAGCCTCCACACGTGCTATGTCTCCGTGGTAATGTGCTCAACAAGCCACGTGATAAGATGTGTGGATTGACGGTCTCAGACGTGGAGGCAACTGAGATTCGTCCTCCGCCACCCGGATTGAGGCGAGTCACTACGCCACCATGAGGACCTAGAGCGCATTGGAAATTGGGCATTCCAAATTGGGGAGAAAAAGGGAGACAATCTAAAAAACAAAAACAAAAATATACCAACAGCAAACAATGTACATCACAATAGTAAAGATTAAAATACTTTTAGCTAAAGTTAAGTAGGCCTATAAATGGAATATACACTACTGGTCAAAACTTTTGAAACACTTGACTGAAATGTTTCTCATGATCTTAAAAATCTTTTGATCTGAAGGCGTATGCTTAAATGTTTGAAATTAGTTTTGTAGACAAAAATATAATTGTGCAACCATATTGATTTATTCCATTATATAGCAAAAATGTAATAAAAAAAAGTTTTTGAAATTGATGACTTGGACCAAATAATAAAGAAAAGCAGCTAATAAGTGCCCAACATAGATGGGAACTCCTTCAATACTGTTTAAAAAGCATCCCAGGGTGAAACTTCAAGAAGTTGGTTGAGAAAATGTCAAGAGTACATGTCTGCAAATTCTAGGCAAAGGGTAACTACTTTGAAGATGCTAAAATATAACACAGTTTTGATTTATTTTGGATTTTGTTTAGTCACAACATAATTCCCATAGTTCCATTTATGTTATTCCATAGTTTTGATGACTTTACTATTATTCTAAAATGTGATATATATATATATATATATATATATATATAAAAAAAATAAAGAATGAGTGTTTCAAAACTTTTGATTGGTAGTGTAAATATCAAATAATGGAAACTTTCTCATGAGAAGTCCACCATACTACTAGTAATATAACATTTCTGGTTGTTTTTACTTGCTATCTATGCCAGAAATAATGACATCTTTAATTCATTTTCACAAAAATAATCTGTTTGTGAAACACTTTAAACATGCTGATCATAATAAAGGCAATTTTAGATGAAAAAAATCAAAACAACGTAATTGTTTAAAGGCGCTCTGGAAGCCCGTTTGTCCTGTCACAAACCTAGTTTAGCCAAACAGTCAGATTCATTTCAGACACATGAACTTCACTTTGCGTTATTCTTGTTTTCTGCAGTGTGTTTTAGCGAAAGATGCCAGTATCTATATTGCTCACTGTATTTTTCTGCTACTGCCTACTGCTGTTAAAATAACCACATCTGCAAATCTGCATGCGGCACCACATCTAGCAACACGCGGTGAGCGTGAAACGGTATAAATGAAGCGTGATCTGTAATAGAGAAAAATATTCGAGGATACAGCGCTGAAAGATCAGTGCTATCTATGCCCAAGTGCTTGTGCTATACACAGCTCCGTTGTTTTGTCGCTTATCACTTGAAGTGCAGAAACGGAGAGATGGGTCAGCCGAAGTCACGATGTATCATGGTCTGGATGGAACCAAGCCATGGTCCGGACCCTGACCGCGATGCGCTAATTGGTGACTGCTGACATAAACCATAACCCTTGTTTTTTTTTTTTTTTTTTTTTTGACTGACTATTTATCAAAACAGACATTTTAAAATATTTTTATTGTGTGACTGTTGAGCACAGAATCGATAAGCAGCTTTTTTCATGCTATTATTTTTTTATAATACTTTTTGCTTGTGATTTACAGTGCATCTGGAAAGTATTCACAGCGCTTCACTTTTTCCACATTTTGTTATGTTACAGCCTTATTCCAAAATGGATTAAATTCATTATTTTCCTCAAAATTCTACAAACAATACCCCATAATGACAACGTGAAAGAAGTTTGTTTGAAATCTTTGCAAATGTATTAAAAATAAAAAAGGAGAAAAAAAAACAAACAAATAAATCACATGAACATAAGTATTCACAGCCTTTGCTCAATACTTTGTTGAAGCACCTTTGGCACCAGTTCCAGCCTCAAGTCTTTTTGAGTATGATGCTACTAGCTTGACACACCTATTTTTGGGCAGTTTCTCCCATTCTTCTTTGCAGGACCTCTCAAGCTCCATCAGGTTGGATGGGGAGCGTCAGTGCACAGCCATTTTCAGATCTCTCCAGAGATGTTCAATCAGGTTCAAGTCTGGGCTCTGGCTGGGCCACTCAAGGACATTCACAGAGTTGTCCCGTAGCCACTCCTTTGTTATCTTGGCTGTGTGCTTAGGGTCGTTGTCCTGTTAGAAGATGAACCTTCGCCCCAGTCTGAGGTCCAGAGCACTCTGGAGCAGGTTTGCATTAAGGTTGTCTCTGTACATTGCTGCATTCATCTTTCCCTTGATCCTGACTAGTCTCCCAGTTCCTGCCGCTGAAAAACATCCCCACAGCATGATGCTGCCACCACCATGCTTCACTGTAGGGATGGTATTGGCCAGGTGATGAGCGGTGCCTGGTTTCCTCCAGACATGACACTTGCCATTCAGGCCAAAGAGTTAAATCTTTGTTTCTCATGGTCTGAGAGACAATTCTATATTTGCTACTAGCTCCAGGCTACCATCCATGGCAGTGATCATCTGCCCCCCCCCCCAACCCTCACCGTGGCCACTCAAATGAGGGTCCACAAACCCTAGCTGCAATACCAGGACCCCCCACTCCACACAATGCACCCCCGCAGCAACCCACTCCCAGATCAAAGGCCAGGAGTCCTGCCTTTCAAGTATAAGCTCTGTCTCTCAGGTCCCTTTGGTTGGTGTGGCCATCACCATTGCTACCTGGGAAAAATGTAATCTGGGAGCCGCTATTTACCGGTGTCCTCAGTTGTTTTGCCTTGGGGTTTCTTTTTTCCAATTAACACTTTTTATTGATTCACACAGTTGACACAGAAAAGCAAAACATATATTAACAGAACCAACATTTAACCCCCATTATTCCCTTTCCCCCTCCCAATCCCCAACCCTTCCCTGACCCTCAACAAATATCCCTGTGGTATATAATAAAAAAGAACGAAAAAAATAAATAACATAATAATAATAATAATAATAATATTATATATATATATATATATATCTCACACACATTTAAAACTACACTTCTCTTTCCACTGCCCCTCCCCGAGAGCTCTCCACAAAGACCAAATATCTGCCCCATTTTTTATTAAATTAATCTAAGTTGCCTATCCTTCTACATGACATTTCCTCGAATGCCGCTACCCTGCCCATCTTGTGCACCACTCTTGAAATGAGGGTGCTCTAGCTGACTTTCATCCCCTAAGAATGATCTGCCTGCCAATCATAACACTGGCTAGGACCCAATTTTTTATGCATTTATCCCCTATATTAATGACCGCACCATCGCCTAAAATACAGAGTCTGGGGCAAAATGCAATTTGAGTGCCCAATACGTCACACATTATACTCTGAACCCTCAACCAAAATTCTTGGATCTTAACACACCAACAATAAACATGGGTTGTGTCCCCATCTTCTGATTGGCATCACAAGCAGGTGGATGTGTCTTTAAGACCAAGCCTATTCAATCTAGAGGGGGTCCAACAGAATCAATGTAAAATCTTAAACTGCAAAAGGCACACCCTTGCATCTCTAGATGTAGACTTGATGTTTTTTAGAATCCTAGCCCACACTCCCTCCAATACCAAGTTTAAATCTTTCTCCCATAATCTCTTGAGAGAAGTTGAAGATCTGTCCCCAAGACACTGAATTAGCAGGAAGTATTACACTGATGCCTCATGACCTTTTTCCAAAAGCAGTAATCACCACTCCCAGAGTATCTGCCGCTTTAGGGGGGTGAATGCTACTCCCAAAAAAAGAACAGAGCTGGTGGCCAGTTGTAAATACCTAAAGAATTGAGACCTTGGAATCCCAAAATGTTGAACCATATTTTCAAATGATCTCAACACTCCACTCTCATATAGGTCACCGAGCGTATTAACCTCCCTCACAATCCACACTGTCCAGCAGAAAGGGGACTTAATACATAATTTGGGGTTCAGCCATATGCTCGAATCAACATTTAAATAAATGTCTGAATTAAACACTCTGGACACTTTTGTCCATACCGCATGAAAATGCAAGATATCGGTGTGTAACATAACTTCTCTGGTTAGTTTAATAGAAAGGCTTTGCAATGGTGAAATAGGGGCAAGAATTTCCTGATCAATACAAAACCAGGGAGGGGCTCTCTCAGGTGGAAGAGACCAATGAGCCAAATGTCTGAGACCGAATGCATAATAATAAAACAAAATCTTGCGTAGGCCTAGTCCACCTTTGTCAATCGGCCTATGCAATTTCCTGAAATGTAATCTGGGACATTTACCATTTCAAGTGAAGGACTTCGCTATGCTAGGAAATTGCTTGAAATGAGAGTGGGACATCTACAGGGAGAGATTGTAGCAGGTAGTTGAATTTTGGAATACAATTCATTTGAATAACATTAACCTTCCCAATCAAAGATAAATGTAATGAAGCCCACCTGCCCACATCGCTCAAAAAACTTTTTATTAAAGGGTCAAAATTAACTAACTAAATCACACAAATTTGCTGGGAATAAAATACCCAAATACTTAATGCCCTGTTTGGGCCATTGGAAGGCGCCCTGCTGGGAGGCCGTTACCGGGCTGTACCCTGTCAGAGCCAAAGCTTCGGATTTAGACCAATTAACTCTGTATCCTGAGAATTTAGAAAAGGAATTAATAATTCTGTGGAGGCAAGGCATAGATCTAGTAGGGTCAGAGACAAATAATAAAATATAATTTGCGTAAAGCAAAAGCTTATGTGCCACACCTCCCGCCATCACCCCTGCAAAATCATCCTCCTTTCTAATGGTTCCAGGGCAAGGCAGAATAATAATGGGGAAAGAGGGCAACCCTGCCAGGTGCCCCTGTCAAGAATAAAATAATCTGAAATTAATCCATTTGTTTGTACCACTGCTAACGGGTGTCTATAAAGTAACTTAATCCATCCAATAAAAGTATTCCCGAACCCGTACATTTCCAAAATCATAAAAAGATAATCCCATTCTACCATATCAAATGCCTTTTCAGCATCAAGTGACCGGAGTCTGATCATTCGCCACTGACCACATGATATTGATGAAACACCTAATGTTATCAGAAGAGCTATGGCCCCGAATAAACCCCACCTGATCTATATGTATGAGATGTCATAACTTTACTTAATTGTTGAGCCAACATTTTTGACAATATTTTAAGGTCTAGCTGGATCAGTGAAACTGGATGGTAACTCTTACACTTGCTTGGATCTTTGTCCTTTTTAAGAATCAGACTGATCCGGGCTTGTGTCATGGTTGGCGGAAGCTTTCCATTCTTTAATGATTCCATATAAACTTCTAGCAAAAGTGGAGCCATTTCTGTAGCATAAGATCTAAAAAATTAGCCTGTAGGCAAGGCCTTAATTACCTCGCCAAGCTCCTCCAAGGTTATCTCAGAATCAAGATAATTTTTTTGCTCAGTCGTCAGTTTAGGAAGTTCTAATGGTTCCACAAAGTTTCTAATATCTTCATCAGTAGACGAAGACGTGGAACTATAGAGATCAATGTAATTCTTTAAAAGCATTATTAATATCAATCGCTGAGGTAAATATTTCATCACCAGCAGATTTCACTGAGGGAATGGTAGAAAAAGACTCTCTTTATTTTATATATCGAGACAGAGGTTTCCCTGCCTTGTCCCCTGACTCAAAGTATGACTGTCTTGCCCTGAATAACCAAAACTCCACTTTCTGTGACAAAATAGTATTATATCTGTATTTCAATCAAGTCAATTCTCTGAGGCCATCGGATGACAAATGGCACTTCAGCTCTGCTTTGGCATTTTTAATATTTCCTTCCAACTCCACGAGTTCAATGCTTTGGATTTTTTGATGAATGAGGCATACTGTATGATCCGACCCCTAAAAACCGCCTTAATTGCCTCCCAAGCCACACCCACAGTGGATACTGAGGACCAATTGGTCTCCATATAAACACTGATTTCAGCCTTTAGCATTTGTTGGAAATCAGGATTTTGCAAAAGGGACACATTAAGGCACCAGCTATATGATTTATTTTTCTCCATATGTGGCACCACCTCTAAACTCACCAGGGCATGATCTGAGACTAAGATGTTTCCAATTGAGCAATCAACAACAGATGAAATGAGGGACTTGGATATAAAAAATAAAAAAAATCTATTCTAGAATAAAGACCAAGATTTTTACAAATCCTGTGAAGCGTCAAGGTTGCTCTAGGGGGCTTACACACTTTTGCTTCACTGTGATCAAGGACTGAGTCCATCAAAAGATTAAAGTCTCCTCCCAATATTATATCATGAGGGGTGCCAGCGGTTTGCAACATCCCTTCAAGATCTATAAAAAAGCCCTGATCATCAGCATTAGGCACATAAATATTAGCCAAAATCAACCTTTGCCCTTGAATTTCAGCTAAAACAATAATGACTCCTCCTAATTTATCTTTAATCTGTTTGAAAAATTTGAATTGTAAATGTTTATTTACCAATATGATGACTCTCTTGCTCTTACTTGAGCCAACACTAAAGAAAAACATGTCCACCCCATATCTTCCCAAATTTTTCAGCTTCCTGCGGGGAAAGATGCATTTCTTGAAGAAACACTATATCGTATTTCTTACGTTTAAGAAAAGTAATAACCTTCCTTCTTTTTATGGGGTGCCCCAACCCATTTACATTCCATGTGGAGAGAGATAGTACACTCATATTAACAACTGACATATTGATATAATAAAAAAAATAAACTGTGTGTCAAAAACAAAATTATACAGACCACATTCCCCATTAGTGAAACAATCAAACCCCGAACTTCCCCCCAAACAAAACAAACAGAAAAAAGAAAAACGTGCGCATTAACCCCGTTCACGAAAGCGGCAACCGGCGACAATCCCTCTAAATTCAAAAGGTCCATGAACGCCCACAAGCTCCCACGACAACTTTGCCATCGGATTGCTCAATTTTGCCTCACAAATTTATGAAGCAAAATTACATAACAGAAAATACTTTGTAAAATAAACCCCAGCCAAAAGGACGAATGAACACAGAACATGTAGATTAATTCACAGAATTGTTTTAAAGGTGTGATCATCCACAAAACAAATTTCAGCTGATATAAAACCGTTCAGTTTCACGGATAGACAAACAAATTTTCAGTGAGCCAGCTGTTATGAGTTCAGCAGATGACGTAATCATGCCAGTGTCCCATAAACGGCACAAGTTCCAGCCGCTAGGCGGAGCCAACACAAAAAGAAACAAAACCGACATCCCGGTTCCCCGGATGGTCAAGTCAATTCACTCGGAGGCCGCATAAAAGTATATACCATGACTTACTCAATCCATCAACTTTATAAAAGACATCCTTTGTGTGAGCATGTAGATATTTTGCGGTCATCCATAGTGTCCACTCTCAAACTGGCCGGGAACTTCAATGCAAAAGTAATCTTTCATCAATGCAAAAACTTCTTTAAGGAAAGTGTTATTCACAAAACAAACTCCAGCCGCTAGGCGCAGCCAACGCAAAAAGAAACCAAAATGACGCCCAGCTTCCTCAAAGCCAGAGTAAGTACAGCGAGTCAGACCCACTCATATGAGAAACATCCAATGGGTTACTCACCCACTGATTCAATAAATTGACTCTAAATTGCCTGATTGGGACATGTAAATACTTTGCGACTGTTCTTCATTTCTATTCTCAGTTTGGCCGGAAACATTAGAGCAAACAAGATCTTTTGCCGATGTAAGAGTTTCTTGCATTCCTTGAACCGATCGTGTTTCTCTCTTGTCGAACTTGCAAAGCCCGGGAAAAAGAAAATATTATGATTCCTCCAAGAAAGCTTCCCTTTGCTCCTCGCCTGTCGCAACACGAGATCTTTATCGGATGACCTCAGAAATTTGGCTAGAATCGATCGGGGCCTGTCTCCCTCAGCAGATCTGTGAGCTGGGACTCTGTGAACTTGCTCGATTTCCAGCTTGTGGCTTGTTATGTCGAGCAGACTCGGGAAGAGCTCGTCTAGAAATTTCACCATATCTCTGCCCTCCTCATGCTCAGGAATTCCAACAATTCTGACGTTATTCCTGCGGTTTCTATTCTCAAGATCTTCAAGCTTTTCAAGAATACGTTCCAAATCAACTTTGGTCGCAGGCAGATTAGCAGTTAATTCCCTCTCCGAAGACTCCAAATAATCGATTTGTTTCTCAGCATCCGATACTCGTTACTAACTCAGAGAATTTTATTTCCATCGCCGTAATCGATCGACGTACGTACATCGATCGACGTACAGCGAGATCCTCCAAGTCAGCAAGAACCTTCGTCATCATCACCGATATGTTGGACAACTGATGCTGGATTCCTTCTCCCGCCACGTCATCCAAATTGAGTCCCCGGTCTGTAGGTCTGTCGGGACTTTCATCCTGAACATGTAAGTGTCTTTTAATGTCTCCAGAGCCTGATGATTTTGACTTCTTTGACGTGTTTTACCTCAAAGAGCAAATGTGTAACTGGGTGTATCGAATTTCACCAAATTATAACATGAGAATAATAAAAATTTAGCAAAGTGCACAGAGCTCGTCGTTCACACGTCTGCTTCTTGCATGGTGCCACGTGACCTCTGCCCCAATACAGATGGTATGTAATATGGTGCATACCACAACATCAGGGACAAATAAAGTGTCCATTTCCAGGGTGTGGAAAAAGATGGCCCTCCACCTGGCCTTCATAATGCCAAATGCTCGCTCAATGACAGAGTAGGCTTTTGCATGATAGACATTAAACCTGTAAAGCAACAAAAGTAATTATATATACTATTTGAATATAATATGATAACTTTTTATACTTACAAATATAAGAACATAATTGTTCAAACCTTTGTTGAGCCACTCCTTTTACATGCTTCTTGTAGGGTGTCACCAAGGCAATGGGCCTCTCCAGACATGGGTATCCTCCATCACCCAGGAGGAAGCTCACTGGTGATGGATACGCCCAAAACTGAGATACAGGGGGCTGTGACAGAGGACTCTGGAGTCGTGCACAGAGCCAGGAAACCAACAAACACATAAATAAACCTGACTCTGTGGTCACAAACAGCCTGCTGCTGGATTGAGGGAAATAGCTTGCAGTTTCTGTAGCACTGAGTTCTCCAGGGGCTTTAATATGGATGTGACATCCGTCAATGGCACCCATCTGCCTTTGAAAAGCTGGATGTCTAGCCAGCTGCCCGAAATCCTCTTCCACCACCCTTTGTATCTCCACTGTGTTTGGGATGCTAATAACTGAGGGTGTAACACATCTTATTGCCCCTGCCACTCGATGGATGAGCTGGTGAACTGTGGATTTGGGCATGTCAAATGCCCTGGAAACCACACGGTAGGAGGTTCCACAAGCCAAGACCAGCACCTCAACAGTTGGACCCCACCCGTGGCACTGGTTCTGATTCAGAAGCGTAAGAAATGTTGTAACGGATGCCCTACTCAGCCAGAAATCAGGTTGTGTGTCTCCCCCTTGAAAAAGATCTGGTGAAGTGGAACTGATTGGTTGAGGATGGAATAAACTGGCAAGCTCTCATCCTGTTGGGAATAATTATTGAAGTTGTAAAATGTTCAGTGTTTAAAATTGTGTTTATTTGTAAATGTGTCACGCCCCCATCGGACTCTCCACCTCCTACATTTCTCTGCTCCCGATCACCAGAGTTCTAATCAGTCTCACCTGCAATCAATAAACAGCTCATTATTTCACTCCTGTCTGGCAGAGCACTTCATTGGGCCAAATCAATTTGGAATCAAAATGGACCAGTTACCCAATCCATTACCGCCGTCCTTTCCCACTTCAAAGAGGTTTTCCCAGCTTCATCGCATCAGGCAGGGGAAAAGATCTATTTCTAATTATGCCATCTCCTTTCGCACCCTTGCAGCAGCCAGTGGATGGAATGACACCGCTCTTCTCACCACCTATCGCCAAGGACTCAACACTACAGTCAAGCTTCAACTAGTGGTTTACGATGACACCATGTGTCTGGAAAGATTCATACAAATTTCCATCAGAGTTGCTCATCGGCTGCAGTCCTGTGGTACCGAGGTCCTACAAAAGATGGAACCACTTTCATCCCCCTCATACTCCGCCACTTCCTTTGATGAACCCTTGCAAATAGACTCCTCATGTCTCAGTACTACAGAACATCAATGTTGTATTCAGGACAGACTTTGCATATACTGTGGAAATGATGACCATCTTCTCCCTAACTGCTCCATTTATCCTCCTTGTGTACTGGTGAGTTCAGTCAATTGTAAACCCACCATTCATTCTCCATTGAGTACTTCAATAAAAATTACTACCAACTCACTCACCATTGAGGCCCTCATCGATTCAGGATCGGCGGGTAACTTCATCTCCAGATCTCTCTGCAAACAACTCAACATCCCGACCGTCACCTGCTCTACGGCCCTCTCCATCCACTGGGACTGGCCAAACACTGGGAAAAGGTATCATTACTCATCGAACTAAACACATCCTCCTACAAGTAGGCACCTGTCATACTGAATACATTCCACTTCTCATTCTTGAGAGTTCCACATCAGAAATTGTCCTTGGCAGACTCTGGCTAATACAACACTCCCCCACATTGCCCTGGGTATCCGGGTAGATCCTTACTTGGGGTGAACAATGTTCCCACAAAAGACTGACCTTACCTCGTCCTCACATTTCTCCTTGTCTTCATCACCAAACTCATCATGATCACTCACCTCCTCGTAATTCTGCTACCCTCTTCCCCTGATCCCTGCTGACCTAGAGATGTTGAGAGGAGCTGCAATATTCACGAAGCTAGATCTGCACAGTGCCTACAACCTTATATAGATTCATAAGGGTGATGAATGGAAGCCCGCTTTCGTGACCCCTACTGGCCATTATGAATATAGGGTGATGCCTTATGGACTGGCCAACTTACCTGCAGTCTTCCAGGGGTTCATGAACGAGGTTTTCCGTGAGTAACTCCATCAGATTGTCATAATTTATATAGATGATATACTCATCTTCTCCAATTCCATGACTGAACACCAACATGTGAAACTGCCTCCAACAGTTCAGAAAGCACCACCTATTCCTCAAGGCAGAAAAATGCTCTTTTCACCTCTCTTCTGTATCAAATCAAATCAAATCACTTTTATTGTCACACAACCATATACACAAGTGTAACAGTGGGTGAAAGTCTTGGGTGCAGTTCCAAACAACATAGCAGTCATGACAGTGACGAGACATATACCAATTTACAATAAACATCAGATTTACACATCACAATCTAATATACACATAAATACACACAACACAATATACAAATAATAATATACAATGTACAGTATACAATACACACAATATATAATACACATACACACAATATATAATACACATTATACAATAAAAATAGTATATATAGTATATATAAAATATACAGTAGGTTGTATTGTACTGTATTGACAATCAGGCTGTCGGTTGATAGTCAGTTGCCAGTGTGTTGTTAAGAGAGAATATGACAGTCCAGTGTGAGATAATAAGATTAATAAAGTGCAGTGCTGATGTATATTGATTGTGAGTGATCAATAGTTCAAAAGTCTGATTGCTTGGGGGGAAGAAGCTGTCATGAAGTCGGCTGGTGCAGGTCCTGATGCTACGATAACACCTGCCTGATGGTAGCAGTGAGAGCAGCCCATGGCTCAGGTGGCTGGAGTCTCTGATGATCCTCCAAGCTTTTTCACACACCGCCTGGTATATATGTCCTGGAGGGAGGGAAGATCACCTCCGATGATGTGTCTGGCAGTTCGCACCACCCTTTGCAGGGCTTTGCGGTTGTGGGCAGTGCTATTGCTGTACCAGGCAGAGATGCAGCCAGTCAGGATCCTCTCTACAGTGCTGGTGTAGAACCGTGTGAGGATGTGGTGGTTCATTCCAAACTTCCTCAGCCAGCTCATGAAGAAGAGGCGCTGATGAGCCTTCTTCACAACGGCCTCAGTGTGGACGGACCATGTGAGTTCCTCAGTGATGTGGACACCGAGGAACTTGAAGCTGCTGACTCTCTCCACCGGTGCTCCATTGATGGTGATGGGACTGTGTTCTCTGTCTTTTCTCCTGAAGTCCACCACAAGCTCCTTTGTCTTGCTGACATTGAGGGAGAGGTTGTGCTCCTGACACCAGCGTGTCAGAGTGTGCACCTCCTCTCTGTAGGCTGTTTCATCATTGTCAGTGATCAGACCTATCACCGTCATATCATCAGCAAACTTAATGATGGCATTGGAGCTGTGTGTTGCCACACAGTCATGCATGTACAGGGAATACAGAAGTGGGCTGAGAACACAGCCCTGTGGGGCTCCAGTGTTGAGGGTTAGTGATGAGGAGATGTTGCTGCCCATTCTAACCACCTGGCGTCTGCTTGACAGGAAGTCCAGGATCCAGCTGCACATCGAGCTGCTTAAGCCCAGAACCCGGAGTTTCACATCAATCTTGGAGGGCACTATGGTGTTGAATGCTGAGCTGTAGTCTACAAACAGCATTCTCACATAAGTGTTCCTTTTTTCCAGGTGGGAGAGAGCAGTGTGTCGTGTAGATGCAATGGCATCATCAGTGGAGCGGTTGTTGCGGTTAAGCAAACTGCAATGGGTCTAGTGATTGAGGCAGCACAGAGCAGATGTAATCTCTGATTAGTCTCTCAAAGCATTTGCTGATGATGGGGGTCAGGGTCAGAGCAACAGGACAGCAGTCATTTAAGCAAGTGATTTGGATTGCTTTGGTACAGGCACAGTGGTGGATGTTTTAAAGCATGTGGGGACCACAGACAAGGAGAGGGAAAGGTTGAAAATGTCCATAAAAACACCAGGCAGTTGGTTCACACACGCTCTAATGACGCAGCCTGGAATGCAGTCTGGACCCCCGGCTTTACGGATATTCACCCATCGGAAGGATCGGGTTACATCCACTACAGAGACGGAGAGTGAACTAACCTCTGTAGCTTTGGCCGCGAGAGCTCTTTCCACGAGGGTGGTGTTATTTCCCTCTAACAAGCATAAAAAGTATTTAGCTCAACTGGGAGAGAGGCAGTGGTGTTCACGGCGGAGTTTTTATTCCCTTTAAAGTCAGTGATGATATTAATTCCCTGCCACTTGCTTCTAGAGTTGGTGGTGTTAAACTGTCCTTCAATCTTGTCCCTGTACTGGCGTTTGGCTGCTCTGATAGTTTTGCGGAGTGCATAACTGGCTTGTTTATGCTCCTCCGTGTTCCCAGAATTAAAAGCGGAGGTCTGCTCATCAAGTGCCGTGCGAATATTGCTATTTATCCATGGCTTCTGGTTGGGGTAGATCCGTATTGTTTTGGTCGGAACAACATCATCTATGCACTTTCTGATGAAACACGTTACGTTATCAGTGTAAACCTCGATGTCATCATCAGAGGTGGACTGGAACATCTCCCAGTCTGCGTGATCAAAACAGTCCTGTAGCGTAGAATCTGATTGGTCCGACCAGCACTGGATCGTTCTGAGGGTGGGTGCTTCCTGTTTCAGTTTCTGCCTGTAAGCAGGCAGAAGCAGAATGGAAGAGTGGTCCGATTTTCCAAATGGTGGGCGGGGTAGGGATTTGTAGCCATCCCGGAAGGGAGAGTAGCAATGGTCCAAAACCCGGTCCCCTCGTGTGTTGAAACTGATGTGTTGGTGGTATTTTGGTGCGATTGATTTGAAATTGGCTTCGTTAAAGTCCCCGGTCACAATGAACGCAGCCTCAGGGTGCGCGATTTCCTGCTCACTTATACTCCCATACAGTTCCTTGAGTGCCCGGTCTGTGTCGGCTTGTGGGGGGATGTATACAGCAGTGACAATGGCCGCTGTGAATTCCCTCGGTAGCCAGAATGGTCGGCACAGAAGCATGAGAAATTCCAGATCAGGAGAGCAGAAAGACTTGATAGAATGTACGTTCCTCTGATCACACCAGGATTTGTTGATCATAAAACATACACCACCACCTCTGCTTTTACCTGAGTGGTCTTTTGCTCTGTCCGCTCGGTGCACGGAGAACTCCACGGGTTTGATGGCTGAATCTGGAATCTCAGCAGACATCCAAGTTTCTGTAAGGCAGATAATGCAGCAGTCCCTTGTGTCTCGTCGGAAAGAGATCCACGCTGTCATCTCTCCGAGCTTGTTGTCCAGAGGCTGAACATTTGCCAGTAGAATACTGGGTAGTGGGGGTCGATTTGTGTGACGTCTTACTCTGATGAGAACACCGGCTCTCCTTCCACTTTTCCTTCTGCGTTTCCGTGGCCGGGCTGCCCAGCCGCTGGCATGTTTGTAAACAGCAGGTCGGCATTGAGGAACTTGAAATCCGGTTAACAGTGTGCAACTGCAGAACCAATGTCCAAAAGTGTTGTCTGTCGTAGACAATAAGGCAGACAACATCCAAGACAAATAAAAACATAAGAATTGTAAACAAAACAAACAAAAAACTTCAATGTTGTGTCGAAGCTCGCAACACAGCAGCCATACTCGGCGCCATCTTGAGTCCAAAGTCCGAATGTGTTTAATTCCTGGGCTACATCATAGGACCTGAGGGCATGCAGATGGACCCAGAGAAGGTGCAAGCTGTGCAATCCTAGCCATCTCCATCTACCATCAAAGAACTCCAACGTTTCCTGGGCTTCTCAAACTTTTATCGACACTTCATATGAAACTTCAGCTCTCTAGACTCACCACTCACATCTGTGCTCCGTAAGAAACCCAAGAAACTTCCTTGGAACCTCTAAGCCGAAGACGCTTTTCAAGCCCTCAAACAAACCTTCACATCTGCCCCTATACTCAAACATCCTAACCCAGAACTCCCTTTCGTGGTCGAAGTTGATGCCTCCACCACTGGCGTCAGGGCACTGTTATCCCAGAGACATGGTCAACCGGCCAATCTACATCCCTGTGCATTCTTCTCCTGTAAGTTGTCTTCAGCTGAGATAAATTACACATCGACAACCGGGAGCTCCTTGCCATCAAGATGGCGATGGAGGAGTGGTGCCACTGGCTGGAGGGTTTACGCCACCCATTCCAGGTGATAACCGACCACCGTAATCTCGAGTATCTCCGAGATGCTAAGAGACTGAATCCTCGCCAGGCCCAGAGGGCTTTATTCTTTACCAGATTCTCATTCAATGAAACCTATCGACCAGGGTCCAAGAACGTCAAGGTGGATGCACTGTCACGTATACATGCTCCAGAACCGGACATCACCTCTCCTGAACCTATTCTGCCTCCATCTGTCATCATCAGTCCCATCCACTGGACCCTGGAGGATCAGATCACCCAAGCCTCAAACACTGACACTCCTCCAGCTGAGTGCCCTCATAAACGAACTTATATCCCAGCAACGCTACGTCAGCCCCTTCTGGAATCAGTACACTCCTCGCTGGGAACAGGACACCCAGGTATAGCCCAGACCCTCTTGCTTGTCCGTAATTGATACTGGTGGCCTCAGGTGACACGGGAAGTCTTGCTCTGTGCTGTCTAAAATTCCTCTACACCTTTCAGCAGGGAAACTTGTACCTCTACCTGTCCCTCAGCGCCCCTGGTCACACCTGGGGGTTGATTTCATCACGGACTTACCATCATCTGAGGGCTTCACCTGTATTCTGGCTACTACTGACCATGTCTTCTGTAATTTCAGTTTACCAGAGGACACAGTGTCTGACCGCGGTCCCCGATTCATCTCCAAGGTATGGAAAGCCTTCCTATCGCTCCTGGGCATGTCTGTATGTCTGTCTTCAGGATATCATCTGCAAACAAATGGGCAAATCGAAAGCAAAATCCAAGGAGTGGGCAGATTTATGAGAACATACTGTCATCATCACCAGAATCATTGGAGCCACTATCTGCCCTGGGCCGTATACGCACAAAACTCCCTTCGTCAGTCTACTACCAGTCTTACCCCATTCCAGTGTGTACTCGGCTTCCAACCTCCCCTGTTTCCTTGGTCGAGGAACCATCCGAGGTGCCTGCAGTGGACCACTGGTTTCGGAATAGCGAGAGGGTCTGGACACGCCTCCGATGGGCTCTCCACCTCCTACAATTATCTGCTCCCGATCAGCAGAGATCTAATCAGTCTCACCTGCAATCAATAAACAGCTCATTACTAACAATATATATACTCACCTCAGACACACATCATTGTCAAGTCTCACCTTGGACTATTCACGACTGCTCTGCTCCCATGCAGTGTTTCCCTCTTCATCCTACGGTATTTGCCTGGTTTAATTAAACAGTTTATTTACTTAGATACTCACCTTTGATACTTACCTGTTGGAACTCCATACTGCCATTCTCCGTTGTACTACTGATATCTCTGCTTACCTGTATCTGCTGTATTCATCCCATCTGCTCATTAAATCCTCCCGCATCTGGGTTCAACTGTACATTGTTGTGAGTGCATTCCTAACAAAATGTGTGTATTATTTGTGTATATATGTATATAAACTGTACAACAAATTTAAAACATTAAAATCTAAAACTTGTTAACTTATTATAACTTATTGTATAATATATTTTTAATTATATAATAATTGTATAACTTATTATACAATATATGTTATTATTTAGTAATCAATGGTTATGTGGGGACATCTTTATCTTTAGCATAGCAAACTTTATTAATGTTCTGTTCCTTTTGATTAGAAGGCCTATATTATAATTAATTGCAGTAATACTATTTATTATACTAACCAATTTTAAAAATGTACATGTGAGTTCTAAACACTAGACGGTAATAGTTACCTGTAATGTTACAAGAGTATAACAACAATAACAATAAATAATTATCTGGCATGTAATAACAATTACCTCAGTGAATCTATTTAAGTAACAAATAGCTGTCATTGTCAGCCTCCTCCTCCGGTGCACAGACATTCGTCTTGCAGTTTTTCCAAAGTCTTTAATTAAGATTATAGTATTGATAAATATCGTTATAAGCGTGTTCTTTTCCATTAACGCAAAATACTGCAAAACTTTTAGTGGACACCAGGTGGCGATAATCAGTTGCTGGTTTCCTAGCAACGGTGTGACGTTATGCTGCCTTGGAAGCCTATCCGAAACCAGTTTCCGGAGGTACTTTCGTGTGCAAATGCTGCCTGTTAAGTCATTGACTGATAAGGCAGTGAGGTAACAAGACAGCTACCTTTGGTTTCGGACACAGCCTCAGTCATGCCATACACAAAAAGAGGAAAAAGGGTAAGTTCATAAAACAAATAAACATTTAAACTACTCGTCAACCAAGTGTGTGCACCTCACCAAGCAATGAAAGTTTAAATAAAGTTGTTGTTTTTTTAACAGAAACCATGTTGTTGTGAATTATTTCAAATAATAAGAAAGTGCAAGTTTATGTGTGCTGAAATAATAAATTAGGGTGAGGATGGAGCTGGCTTAGCTAGCTAACTAAACGCATGCCAGACATCTGTCACACTCTCCATCTATAACTCTCTTTTCCTCTTTTCTCTGGCCGGCTTTCATTCGAGGACAAGCAGAAAATTAAAACCATATAATGTTGATTTCTGGCCTTAATTCTTCATATTCTAATGCAGAAACATTGATTCACCTGATGCTGTAATTTCATAGAGAGTAGCTAATGGCTGTGTAGTAATCTGTGAGTTGCATGGAGTAAAGGTGTGAACAGTGAGATTAATGGTAGTGACATCTCAGAGAGCCTCTTATTAAATAAAAAACATTATGGATACAATATGGAGCCAGGAAAGTGGCTGCAAAAGTCCAACAGGGTTGTGTCCTCATATTGAGGTAGTGTGTAGACATCTGCCACCAGACATGGGCCAAATGGGAGCCAACAAACTCACAAGCCCAGTTGTAAATGGAATTGGTTTTAGAAGTGCTGGCAGGACTATTGCAAGTTCTCTGGGGCCCACATTTCCTCCTCGGCATGGGAAAAGTGAACTGATGGGTGTCTGAGGTAAATATTAATTCTGGTTCAAGGTGGTCTTTTCAGCAGTTTGTCCTCTTGGCCACCCATTCCTGGATAAATAGGAGAGCCACGGTGACATAATCTGTCACATTAGTTAGAGCATATTATACAATAGGATCAGACCGCAGCCCACAAACCAGCCATAATCCATTCACAGTCCATCATGATGGCATCATATTCTGTTGCCCATATTTGTTGCAGCGTCTGAAGTAATTTTACATACTTAAGATCTAGTGTGACTGCCACTTATATCAAGTTTTCAGTCTGCAGTTGTGACAGATCGACAAGTAAACAAATTGGAATAACTAGAAATGAGGAAAGTACCGTCACGGTCCTGTCACCTTTGTCAAATTGGGGTTTTTTTTGACGGGATCATGACATCATCGCCCCATGTTCTGTCTTGTGTTTGTCTTTGAGTTGAGTGCACGGATCCGGGTGTGAGTTACCGCCGTGCACTCTCCATTAATGTCACGGTCTGACGGGACCGTGACATCATCGTTCCCTGTCTGTTTTGTGTTTCGTGTACGTTCTTTGTAGCGCACGGGTCTGGTTGTGAGTTACTACCCTGCACTCTTCGGTCAGTCTTGTTCGTGTACGGGGCATGGTGTCTGGATCCTGACTTCCTGTCTGGTTCAGTTTTGGTGTGTGTCGGGATCCGGACACTCATGCTCCATGTTTTGATTGTTTTGTTCCAAGTATGTTGACATTTTCTCCCTCATCAGTTTCAGATGCAGCTGGCATGTGGAATCAGCATTCCCATGGAACCCTGATTGTTTCCATGGGAATGCTGATCATGCCAACTTTCAGCTGGCAAGCGGCACCTATCCCTTGTTTGTTCCTGCCCATTTTAATCCCCTCGTGTGTCATGTCCTGGGCTGGATTGTTCAATGTATTTTAATGTAGTCTGTAGTATGTTGTGTGTAGTCATTATAGAAATCTGTTTGATGTGAAGTAACTTACCTCACTCTCTCTGCCTAGTTGGTCCTGTCTTGTGTATCTGTTTGGTTTCCCGTCTCTACCAGCATGTCAGGAGTGTGACTGCCTTCCTCTTTGCTGCGTGTAAGCTGATCTTCAACGGAGGATACCTCGTCTCTGCCCGCGTGTCAGGAGAAAGATTGCCTTAGTCTGCTGCGAGTTGTTCTCTGCACCTCACTACGCTTCACCAGAGGATTCCTACAAATCTATTTCTGACTTCAACAATGCACACACTCGTCTACGAACACACTCTTCATGGATTGCCCGTTGCGTGGCCATGGCGCGCACGCATCTCCAAAACCCCTTCCCGCTACTGCAGCCAGAGCCGGGATCCTCTGCCATCACCAGCACAGTGATAAATAATAAACAGTGAATAAATCCTTTGAACTGTTCCTCTGCTCTTGGGTCTCTTTGTCTCGCTCTCTCTCTCTGACAAAACAATCCAGCCAAGATGGACCCAGCAGTGGAATCTACTCTTTGCTCCACCCTCTCTCAGCAGGGAGCTTTATTGGGATGTCAGCAGGATCAAATCTCCGCATCTAACCATGCTCTGGAGATGATGGTGTTGCAGCTCGCTGAGCTCACCTCTGTCGTTCAACAACTCCATCCATCCTCCCGATACGGGTCCCACTGCCGCTGCCCACGGTCACTGAGGCCAATCCCCTGCTGCTGCCAGCATCCTCGGTCACGGAGACCGTTTCCCTGACACTGTCAGCACTCACGGCCACGGAGGCCGATTCCCCTTCCCTGCCTGTGCCCACAGCCATGGAGGCTGTTTCCCTGTCCCTGCCGGTACCCACGACCACAGAGGTTATTTCCTAGTCCCTAGCTGCTGCCCAGTCCTCCGACCCCTGTCTAGCAGCTACCATCCAGTACTCTGTCCCCTCTGACCTGAGGCCGCCTCCCAGACCGCCAGACCCCACCTGTGCCCTGAGGCCTCCTCCCAGGCCTCCGGACCACGCCCCTTCACATAAACTCCCTCCCTGGTTTCCCTCCCTTCCCTCCCTTTCTGTTGTGTTTTCTGTTCTTTGTTAGTGCTCATTTTGTTTGTCTTGATTTTTGTTTGATATTCCCGTTTGGCATGCCAGGAGTCCAGGTCATCAGGGAATCATCAGGGAATTTGAATGCATACAACTTGGTCTTTTGAAAAAAGTTTTGAAATAAGAGATACCAATTTATCATGCAAGAGATTTCTCTGAACCCACAATCAGTAGGGCTGGAAATCGATTTAAAAAAGAATCGACTCCATGATTCCGAGGCGTTGGGAATCGATTCCTTTCGAGGAAACAGGCTGATAAACCAGCTGAAGTCGATTCCTTTCGGGGAAACCAGCTGATATTTTCGGACTGTGTTTATTTCCTCGACTACTGCATCTTGAGTCTTTTGCAGTCTGTTAGCATCTGTAAATCCACTCCATTTGTTCATCTGTATGAAGCAATCACACAAGCCCTTCAACACATATGCTTTCCAGTATAGTCTGCCAGTATTTTAATTTGGATTCAATTTTTAATCAATTAACATGCCAAATTTGTGACAGTAAATTGGCATACAATAACAACTTCCCTGATGTTACAACACAAGTCTACAACAAGGAGATGGCAGAGTTCAGTTAGCATCCTAGTTCACATGAATAAATCGGTATGTTAAAGTTTAAATGATCAATGTGCTGCACTTATAAAAGCAAGAATCTAATGCTTCTCTACTTGTTCTCAAAAATTTTAACAGTGTTTTAAAACCTTTTGCATTATATATATATATATATATATATATATATATATATATATATATATATAAACTAGACTACATTTTACACCATTTTACATTAAAATTATTTTATGAAATCAAATTCAAAGACAACAATTTTAAATACATGTTAGAAAATATATATTTTTTTATATTGTATGAAATAAACCACAACAAAATGGATTGTTAAATAAAACTGAAGTGTATTGTTTGGACATTTTAATCAGTGTACAAATGTTAGTGGATAATTACTGCACATTATAATTTAAACCTCTTTCTAAACAAGAACTCATGAGTGGTTACAGACAATTTAAATGTAGGTTAAGTTATGCTTTTAAGATGATTTGCGGTAGTTCTTCGAAATACAGCCACATCTACTCAAACTTCCCTCAAATATATCTCATGGGATAGGCCCTGATTTAATTTTAGAATGGACCTATTAATAGTAAATGTTGTTCATGCTATTATAAATAGTGCAAAGAACACTTTGTAGTGAGCTGTTTATTATGAGATTTAACTTTACGGCCTGTTTTTTCTTCTTTTTTTTTTTTTTTTGGAATAAAAACATTTGTCTGGAATCGACTCTTCGATTCCAAAACTAGGAATCAGAATAGAAGTCCATTCCCAAATTTATGGAATCGAACAGCCCTAGCTATCAGTATTTCAGTCTTGTCCTGATTAATAAATCCCTCCTATTGCATTCAGGTCATATTTGATCTGGGAGAGGTATAATATAATCATTTTAAAATACCACATAGTTTTTAGTATGGGAACTAAACTGTGTGACTTTGTCAGACTATCAAAATACACATAATGATTTTTATTTATTTATTTTTTTTAATTTTTTTTCAGATGTTTTAATACAATTGTTTAAGAGATATAACCATTTAAAACAATTATTACATCTTTTGTGTTGGGGTCAATTTGACTTCTAATTTGTTTTGACCAGTTATGAGTAATAGGAAATTAATTCCAATTACTAGTAATGATCACATTAGATGTTAATACACATTTTATATTAATGTACTGTATATTTAGATAACATTTTACAGAAATGTTGATTAAAAAGATGTCTTCACATGTATCACTCTGGTTTTGCTGTAGTTAATGTATATTTTGAAATGTCAACAAATTTCTACATTTTATTATTTCTAAAAATAGATGGCATATTAAATAATAAATGTTATATTTGTCAGTAAAAATGCCTATGTATGAACAGTTAAGAACTTATTTATGACTTACAATACAGTTTTAGACGAAAAACATTGGGTTATGACTGATTCATAAGCTTGAATTCCATTGTGTCAAAATTGACCCGTGAATGCAAAAGTTGTATGCAGATTCTGAACACAAAAGGAGGGTTAAAAATGATAGAAAATACAGGGACATCCATTATGAAATGTCTACCAAGCAATTGTTCAGGCTTTTTCCACAGTTCTAATCTTCAGACAGAATGGTATCATATGGTATCTTCTGCTTAACTATGAAAGTTTATTCCATGCTTCCTGGTTACATTACATTAAGGTAACATACACTCACTGAGCACTTTTTAGGAACAGCTGTACACCTATATAATAATGTGATTATCTAATCAGCCAGTCGTGTGGTAGCAGTGCAATTTTCAAAATCATTCAGATATGGGTCAGGAGCTTCAGGTAATGTTCACATCAACTATCAGAATGGGAAAAAATTTGGTCTCGGTGATTTCGACCATGGCATGATTGTTGGTGCCAGACCGGCTGGTTTTGAGAATTTTTGTAACTGCTGATCTCCTGGGATTTTCATGCACAACAGTCTCTAGAGTTTACTCAAAGGGTGCCAAAAACAAAAAACATCCAGTGAATGGAAGTTATGCAGACGGAAACACCTTGTTGATGAGAGAGGTCAACCAAGAATGGCCAGACTGGTTATAGCTAACAGAAAGGCTACTGTAACTCAGATAAACACTCTGTAAAATTGTAGTGAGCAGAATAGCATCTCAGAATGCACAACACGTTGAACCTTAAGGTGGATGAGTTACAACAGCAGAAGACCACAATGGGCAATTTATTAGGACCATTGTGTCCCTAATAAAGAGCTCAGTGAGTGTATACTGTAAAAAGAGCAATAGGCCTAAAGTAGAACCCTGTGGAACCCAACAAAAAATGGCCATATATTTCAAAGATTGATTCCTCGGTGTAACAAAAAACTGTCTATTCAAGAAGGATTATGAAAGCAATAATGTTGAATGAATTCCATTAGGGCTCAAATTAGCCATAGTGAAAAAATTTCATGCAATTAGCTATCAAGTTTGTGTGGAGGTAAAAGTATGCATGCATGTAGAGCGGTTGACGGGTGACTCAGCACATGACCACTTTAACAAAGCTAACAATGTCTTGACTGATATATAGGTGCTGAAAGTATCAACTTCTCAAGGCGGCAAATGAGTGGGGCCACACAGTTGCAGGAGAATGGATGGGGAGGTGTTAGTGGGAGAGCCAGAGAGTCGAGTGAATGTGTTTGAATCTCTTCTTGTCTACTCTTTGTCTTTTTAAATGGCTAAGTAGGCAGGAATTCCTTCCCCTGAGGCAGATGCCTGCTTTCATGTGGTGAGTCCTCCACCAGCAATCAGAGAGTAAACCACACCAGTTTACCCTGCCTGCCTTCTAGACACCCACCCACTGCGGCTTATCGTGCTTATTATTCCTACATTACACAGTACTAAACAGTTAAAATGAAGGGTTGGAGACACTTCTTTCCTTTTTTGTTTTTCTTTTATAGAGGGTAAATTTAGGAATGTTGTCAAGTCTGTTGAGTGATATTTAACTTGGCTTTGTTTTCCTGCTTACCATGATTTGATTATCTGCATCAATATACTTTAAAGATGGTAGATGCCTTTATACTAAATGATGGTTGTTAAAGTAGATTCTAATTATGATGCAGAGTTTTCCCCACTTTGAATTTACAGTTGTTGAAGAGATTGGAGAATTGCTCTCTTATCAGCTGTCTGGCTGAGAAACAAACTTTATGTGTTTTGCACATGAGAAACAGTAACTAGTACACAAGAATGGCAGGATAAAATGAACACTCAAATTTATTAAAGTTTCTGCAAATTACAGCCTAACACAGCACATGCATGCCACGTCAGAGAATCGTAGTGTACCATATAACAATGAACATACTGTAAACTTTTTGCTGCATATTGACCCTAAACTTGCTACTGAGTTCAAACACACAATAATGTATTTATAAAGTCACAAGATAGTGTCCTTGGTTACTACACCTACATATATTTCACCTGATCATGATAATAATATAATAATAATATTTTAAAAAACTCACCAGATTTTGATCACAATATATTGAATTATTTAAAATGAAGTATATCATTTCTTGTATTGCAAGTGGGCACCAAACCGAACTGCAGAAGTAATTACTGTTTTCAAACAAGTTTCAAATACTCTCTATCTGCCATTTTTGGTAAACTGGTAGTCTCCAAACTCACGCCATTGGTTGTTGCTATGGCTGGCCCAGTTGGACTGCACTAGTCTCAGCCAGTCTGTGCTCTACGTCTGATGCACATAACACACAAAGCTGGAAAACATTTTTCTCGAACCACTCAGCGCAAATCTGATTGGCTGGTTTGATGGAACTTCCATGAGTAGACGCATACATGATGTCTTATCAGTCAACCTAGAAGCCAAGTTGTGTTCACAAGTTTCCGCGTTGATACAATAAGTCATTTTGAGAACGAAATAATCACAGAATTTGCCCAAGTTTGCCAGATTAGGGACATCAAATCTTTTAGAGTCAGAGTCTCATTTGAGGCATGGAGCAGGAATGAAAAAGTGGATATCTGTAATGTTTAATGTGTGTGTTCATGTATTTCATGTCTTTTATTTTGAAAAGTTTAGTTCCTGTTTCATGTCATGTGTTCCTGGTCATGTGATGTCCTGTTTTCTCTCCATGTTCATGTGTCTTGTTTTCATTGGTTCATGGTTTGATTATCTTGTTTAGAGTTCTTAGTGTTTATTAGTTGTCATGTGTTCTCCCATGTCCAAGTATTTAAGCACTCATGTTTTCCATTGTCAGGTATTGTGTGTTTGGTAACGTTGTCATGTTAGGTCAAATCATTGTTTTTATTCAAGTTTATTTCAAGTCAAGTTTATAGTGAAGTTCATGTTTCACATTTATGGTTAGGTTTTTTTTTGGATTTCACGTTTGTTAATAAAATTGCACTTGAGTTCTTCACTTAATCATCGTTGCCAGCGCCAGCAGCATCGTTACAATATCCATGAGTAAAGCTGCATTTTCTGCTTTGTTTACTTAGTTATGTCTGTGAAATTCTCTATAATGAGGTTTTCTGTGCTGTACTTAGACTCTCTACACATTTTCTGCTATTCTCATGTGTTTTCTGCGCAGCTGCACAAGGAGACTCGCAGATAATTTTATAATAGTAGAAAATTATACACATTTATTTCCCTATGTCTGTCTTTTATTATGGTATGATACATCTCTGATAACACTGCCCCTAAACACCCGAAAATGACAAAACCAACTGTGATTGGTAACATGTCAGTTAGATAGCTTTTACTGTTGTTACAAACTCACTTTAAAGTCTAGGGCCGTGAGCCTGTAACAAGGGTTTTGTGGGCGCAATTCCGGCCCGTTCCAGCTCCACAATAAACACACCAAGTTTACAAGATAAATCGTATTTTATTTGGAAAATAATTGTAAAGGAAGTCGAATTTCAGGAGAGGATATATGCCAAAATAACAAACAAAACTTTACATTTTTAAGGGATCTTTCTTACCTATCAAAAGAAAAAAGGAACTTCTTACCTATCTCCCTTACTGTCCAAAAAAACATAATCCAAACAGTGTTCCAAAGAAAACAGCATCCAACTCCCTACTACTTCCATAAAATTAAATTAACAAGCCATACTCAAAGTTCAAATGAAGTCACAGGTTACTTTCTACAACTTGAGATAACATGAGTCAACAGTACCACAACATACATGCTGCACCACACTACAACACATGTCTGAAATGGGCAGAAGAGTGACTTCTCCTTGGCCATCCTGCTTAAGAAACCAGGCACATCCACCCATTAGCCAATCTGCTTCCACTCATCGTCACTGATGACACCTGGTGACAATTAGTGGGACAAACAGCAAAGAGAGAGAGGGAAACAGAACATGGGCACAAGCACAAAACATTCACAGACAGAGTCAACATAAATACACATGTAAAAAAAAACAATTACGTCTGCAACGTAACACACCCACCATTAACTTTACAAACCTATCATTTTTATACTAAGGATGGTCTTGTATAGAATAGTCTAACAATCCTACCACATTTCAACACTATGCACTCTAGACAATGCATCTGCTACCACATTGTCTTTCCCTTTCTTATAGCGAATGTCTATGTTAAACTCTTGGACAATAAGAGACCGACACATCAATCTCTGGTTCGCAATAGACATTCTCGAGAGGAAGACTAATGGGTTGTGGTCTGTATACACAACAGTTGGAATGTTACTACCGCCTGGGTATACTTCAAAATATTGAAGTGCCCATACCAATGCCAAGGCTTCTTTCTCAATGGTACTATAAGGATACTGTGGTTGCGAGAACTTCTTAGAGAAGAGCAAACTGGATGATCTATACCAGACACATCTTCTTGCAATAAGACTGCACCGGCACCTGTGCCACTTGCATCCACCTGCATTTTAAAAGGCTGCCCAAAATCAGGCGCAGAGAGGACAGGAACGTGACAAAGATCTTCAGCTGTCTCAAATGCATCTGTACACTCAGAGTTCCACACAAATTTCTTTGAGGTGCTGAGGAGATTAGTCAATGGAGTTACTACTGTGGCAAAGTTCTAACAAAACCCTCGATAATAGCCACTCATTCCTAGGAAATGTCGCAGTTCATGCTTATTCTTTGGGGTGGGAAAGTCTAGAATAGCGGATATTTTAGCTCCCACTGGGCATACTTGACCGACTTGTTTTCCTAAATAGACAATACTTGCCTTTGCAAACTCACATTTTGCAAGGTTCATGGTCAAGGAAGCATTCGCTAGTCTATCAAACACAAGGTTTAAGGTTCTCAAGTGGTCTTCCCAGCTAGCAGAATAAATGAACACATCATCAAGATATGCATCACAGTTTGTTATTCCTGATAATACTCGCTGCATGAGCCTTTGGAAGGTTGCTGGGGCATTTCGCATCCCGAAGGCCATTATAGTGTACTGCAGGAAGTAATCTGGGGTTACGCATGCAGAGATTTCAGAAGCACGGTCACTTAAAGGGACTTGCCAATATCCTTTGAGGAGATCTATTTTGGTTACATATCTCGCAGAGCCAACTCTATCAACCAAATCCTCCATCCTTGGAAGGGGAAAAGAGTCTGGTTTCATTTGACTATTAACTTTGCGATAGTCCGTGCAAAAGTGGAAGTTAGAATCCGACTTTGGCACGAGTAAGCAAGGTGAACTCCAGGGACTTACGCTTGGAAGAGCAAAACCATGGCATAATAGATATTCAACCTCTGATTTCATTCTCTCTCTCTCTTCTTTGGATTTACTCTGTATGAGTGTTGTTTGATCAGAATCGTGTCATCTACATCAATATCACGGCAAATGACATTAGTTTGAGTAGGGACATCTGAAAACAAACGAGAATGTGTCTCAATTAGCTCAACTACATCTTCCCATTCTAATTCCGATAGATGAGAGAGATACAACTTCAAATCATTCAAGATAGTTGAGTTGGGCAATCGAGCACTTGACATTTGGAAATCTTTTACCACCAATTCATCCTCCTCTGGCAAATAGACAGACGGAGAGGTAACAACAGGAGTGGCTAGTTTAGCTGCACTCGCAGAGAGAATTTCCTTTCTTTCAACATATGGCTTTAACATATTAATGTGACAAATTCTTGACTTTTTCCTACATTCCGGGGTCCGAATTACATAGTTAGTTTCAGTTACCTTTTGTTCAACCACGTAAGGGCCACTAAACTTAGCTTGTAATGAGGAACCAGGGGCAGTGAGTAACGCAAGTACAAGATCACCCTTCTGAAAGCTTTGTGATATGCTTTTCCTGTCAAAGCGTCTCTTCATCTTGCTTTGCGTGGTAGCTAAATTTTCTTTTGTGACTTTGCAAACAGATTGAAGTCGATCAAGGAAGGATCGTACTTAATCTGACACAGAGATGGGCACACTTCTTCTAGTAAGTAGCTGTTCACTGACCAACTTTAGAGGGCCTCTGACAGTGCATCCAAACACTAATTCAGCAGGGCTGATTCCTAGGGATTCTTGTACATTTTCCCTGATCGTGAACATCAGTAGTGGGAGACTTTCCACCCAATCCTTACCTGAAGTTACGCAGTATGTGCGAAGCATACTTTTAAGGGTTTGATGGAACCGTCCTAAAGCACCCTGTGATTCCGGGTGGTACGCGCTAGAGGACTGGTGTTTTAGTCTATTTCACGCACTACCTGTGTGAAAAGCTTAGATGTGAAGTTAGTTCCCTGATCTGTTTGTATGACTTTGGGTAGACCAAGCATTGTACAAAACTTCACAATTTCTTTTACCACTGCTTTGACTTTGAGGGTACGCAACGGAATAGCCTCTAGAATACGGGTAGTTGTGCACATTATTGTCAAGATATAAGTATGCCCAGACTTAGATCGCGGCAAAGGTCTGACACAATCAATTATTAGTCTTTCAATTTTCAATTTTAAAGTACTTTATTGGCATGATTGTGTTGGCATACAATATTGCCAAAGTACTGATACACAAAACAGATAATGACGAGACAAATAATAATAATAATAAAACAGTAACAAATATCAATAAAAATAGAATTAAAATAAGGTGCCAGGTAATTAATAAAATTAAAACTATAATAACAATATACACTATACAGTATAAAATAAAATAAGCATTTAACAAGACATTATGAACATAAGAAAATAAAAATACTGTGAATGAAGTGCATTAAGGCAGTGACTGGTTTCTGAGGGTGTGCAGCTCAAAAATGAATTTAGATGCAACTGATGCATGATTGTCCTCCCCCAGTAACACCTGCATTTGATCTGTTTCTGCTGAACTGGAAAACTGTGGCATGAGGTTTGAGAGTTTGTCAAAGTATTTCTCTCTCACCTCTGTAAATGTCTCACAGTGAAGGAGAAAGTGTGTCTCTGTCTCGACCTCACCAGTGTCATGGTGAGCACAGACTCGTTCTTCCTTTGGAAGCCATGTTTGTCTGTGTCTGCCTTTTTCTATGGCCAGACTGTGGTCGCCGAGTCTGTATTTGGTGAGGATCCATCTCTGTTTTGGATCTCTTACAGTGTAGAAATATTCTGCTAGATTATACGTTCTGTTTAGGGTCAGATAACATTCCAATTTGCTTTGATTTTTACTTTCATTTTCCCAATGGTCCAAATATGAATTTTTGCTTTCTTTTATGATTTGGTTTATTCTGATTTGGTTTTGTTCAGCAGTGCTGGTCTGAAACTGGTGTTTGTTAGTTGTTAGTGGGTTTGTGAGTTTTAGAGCCAGCTTGGGTTTTAAGGGCTTCATGTTGCAGTGTGTTAGGGGAACTTGAATTTAGGCATGTCCAAAATTTGAGGGATCATTTTTCAATATGTATAATTAGGGGGTATCTGCCTAGTTCAGCCCAGCATGCATTAGTAGGTGTTCTTCTCTGAACTCTTAGAATGTTTCTACAGAATTCTGCATGCAGGGATTCTATGGGGTGTTTGTCCCATCTAGAGTAATCTGCCAGACAGAGTGGACCCCAAATCTCACGTCCGTACAGTGATAGGCATAATAATACTATCAAAGATTTTACTCCAAATTGTTACAGGAATGTCTATTTGGGTAAATTTGCCCTTAATAGCATAGAATGCTCTTCTAGCTTTCTCTTTTAGTGCATTCACTGCCAGACCAAAATACCCTGAAGCACTGATTTTTAGACTGAGGTAGTCATAGTGTAGGGTGTGTTCTATTGCAGTGTTTCCCAGAGTGAATGTGTATCTGGTTTCCTGCAATCTGGCTTTTTTCTGGAAGATCATCATTTTAGTTTTTTCAAATTGACTGTCAGGGCCCAGTTCTGACAGTAGTTCTCCAGCAGGTCCAGGTGCTGCTGTAGCCCTTGTGTAGTAGCTGACAGCAGCACCAGATCATCTGCATAGAGAAGAAATTTCACTTCAGAATTATTTAGAGTAAGACTGGGTGTTGCAGATTGTTCCAGTAGCACTGCTAACTCATTAATGTAAATGTTGAACAGAGCTGGACTCAAACTGCAGCCCTGTCTCACTCCATGCCCTTGAGTGAAGAATTCTATCCTTTTATTGCCAATTTTAACTCCACACCTGTTGTCCAAATACATAGATTTGATAGTGTCATACATTTTACCCCCAGTGCCAGATTGCAGAATTTTATAATATAGACCATCATGCCAAATGGAATCAAATGCTTTTCTTAAATAAAAAAAAAAACGCATAAATTTTGCCTTTGCTTTTTTGATGAACGTGCTGGTTGACCATTGTGTGTAGCATGTGAATGTGGTCAATGGTGCAGTGGTTTGGTAGGAATCCAATCTGACTCTTACTCAAGATATTGTGCTTGGTAAGGAAGGCCTGTATCCGGGCGTTCAGGATACAACAGTAAAGTCTTCCCCAGATTACCGATCACACAAATGCCTCGGTAGTTATTGAGGTCGAATTTGTCTCCACTCTTTTATAATAGGTGTATTAAGCCCATACTCCAGGTATCAGGAAAGCAGCCAGTTTGCAGAACCAGACTGAACAGTTTTAACAAGGCCTCCTGCATTACTGCAGGGCTGTGCTTCAGTATTTCTGTTCTAATGTTGTCTAAACCACATGCCTTTCTGGGTTTTAGTTTCTTAAATGCATCTGTCAATTCTTCTCTGCTAATCTGATAGTCTAAACGGTTTTGGTTATTTTTTATTGTAGATTCCAATTGACTCATCTTATTTTGCATGTTTTTCTGGTCAGGTGTGAGATTTTCTGGAGAAATTTCATTGAATAGGTTTTTTAAAATAGCCTTTCCATAATTCTCCGTTTTGTATGGCTATGTCCTGGCTGTGTTGTTTATTCAAACTGTTCCATTTTTCCCAGAACTGATTATTATTAATTGAGTCTTCTATTTCATTAAGAGTGTGGTTAAGGTGTTGTTGCTTTTTGTGGCGTATTGTATTTTTATAATCCCTGAGTGCTTCACAATAATTTTGTCTGGTTTCAGCTTTTTGTGGCTCTCTGTGTTTTTGGTTAGAGAGCTGTCTGAGTAGTTTTCTTTTAATTTTACGTTCTTTATCAAACCAAATTTCATCCCCAGTTTTTAGTTTAGTTTTCTTGTTTGTAAGGAGTAGGTTTGCTTTGAGCACCTTTGATAAATATAATTTATTTGTTGTACTGCGGAATTTACGTCAATCTTGTTAGCCATTAACTGTGTTATTTGAAATCTATCGATTAGGTTGGACATTTCTTTGGAGCTAATTGCACTAAGAATTCGGACTCATATTTTGGGGACCATTTGTATGTTGAGTTTAGTTTGAACAGGTTGCTGGGCCTATGGTGTTGGATTTTCTTTAGGAACACATTAATTTGACAGTGGTCTGATAAGGAAGACTGTGGTCTGACAGTGAATGCACATATGTAGGAGGGGTCCATGTCTGTAATGGCATAGTCGACTACACTAGCCCCAAGAGCTGAGCAGTATGTGAATCGACCTAAAGAGTCCCCTCGGGTCCTACTATTAAGCATATATAGACCCAGGCCTCGACAGAGACACACCAACTCCTTACCATTTTTGTTGACTGTGCTGTGCGGATTGTTCTGTGTTGTAGTGGTGGGGGTTAGATGTGTGTTGGCTTTCAGTATGTGGTTATTCCCATGGCTATCTATAATGTCAGATTCTGAACCTGTCCTTGCATTTAGGTCCCCACATAACATCACATTCCCCTGGGCCTGGAATTGGCTGGTTTCCGTCTGAAGCTGATCAAAATGATTGTCCTTGTAGTACGGAGACTCTGATGGAGGTATATAGGCTGCACAGATGAAAAGGTCCAGCCTATGATGCCTTTTTTTTCCAGAGTCTCTTCCACGTTTCACTTTACAGTTTTTAAGTGATGGCAATACAATTTTCCTGTATCCTAAAGGGCAGTGACTGTCCATGTCTGATCTGCACCATGTTTCTTGCAGAATAATGATGTCCTGGTTATAAATGTTTTTCAGAAACTTTTTAAAGTCTTGGCCCCTAAGATTGTGGAGTAGAGTCCTTGAATATTCCAAGAGCTTATAGTGAAAGAATTCATTGTGAAATAAAGTGAGGTGTTTTGGTGGTGCAGATGGCTTACCCCAGTATTCTACAGATGAGATGTAGAAAATGTCTCACCTCTGTGATGTCTGAGGAGTCAGTGTGTATTTTGTTGGTTACTGCGATGACTGTTGGAACTTGTATGCCGATGTTGTGAGGGTGCAGATTGGGAATTTCTGCAGAGCGATGAATCTTTTATGTTTTTAACAAAGACTCACACTCTCCTGGCTTAGGTGCACATGGTCATATAAATCCTCAGTCATTAGACTTGGGTGGTGGGCAACATTGATGGCCATAAGGCTGGAACATGCAGTTGTTATCCTCTGGTTGATGCTATTGATCAGGTCAGCAGGGTAGTCCTTCCTGTGTAGCAGGGTTGAGATGGTGATGTTGGCCTGCGGGAATCCCCTGCGAGCCTTCTTAGCCACTCTTACGACACAGTCTGCAACTCTTTCCCTTTGGGTATAGAGGTAGTTAGTTTCTGTGTGGATGATGATGTTCTATGGGTTGTGCAGAGTGGACTGACAGAGGATTTGGAGTGCACTGTTTGTTGTGGGGCACCAGAATTTGCCGACTGTGTGTTTAGGGAAGAGCTTTCGGTGGTGCAAGAACTTACCATTTGAGTCTATAAGAATTGCTGTTTTTGGTGGTTGTAGTTTCCGGACTTGAGGTTTCCGAGAGTGTTTTGGGGTATGGTGAGGGGTTTGAAGGTTTTGTTTTTGAGGAAGATTGCGCTGAGCTGGCTGTGTGAAAAGTGCTGTCGCTGGTCTCCTGACTGTTCTCTGTAGCAGGTTGCTCATTGTCTGTCTGTAAGTCGGTGGATGAGCAACTGAAATGCACTTTATCGGTGGTTCTGCTTACGTTTTCCAGTTTTTCATTAATGCTATGAATAAGTGTGTCTTTTTCCATCAGGTCTTTTCTAAGTTCAGACACTTTTTCCATTTAAATTATTGTTGTCTTTTAGGAGATTTTCTATTTTCATCACCAGCAGTCCTATTGTGGTGCTGTATTCTTCTTTGAAAGCCTTTAACTCCTCTCATAGATGTTGAGACATGTCAGTTTCTTGGAGTTTGCTTTCTTTGAACTCAGTGATTTCCATTTCCAGTTGGGAAAGGCACTCCTGAATGCACTAAATAGAAACTGTTGATCTGGGCGTGTGTGGGGCAGTTTGTGCGCGTGACGGTGAAGCTGTGACCTCTTCTGCTGCTGTTGTTGGGGGGAAAAGAAGAATTGTCCTTCTCGGCTAGGACTTTTAATTCAGCAAAGTCTCTCTCAAATTGCTCAAGTCTGTCCTCTGAGCCCTGGACAATTACAGTGCCATTGTAATACAGGTTAATGTTGAACTTTGGCGTAGTGTCCAGAAACAGTTGTTTCATGGCTCTATTTCCACCCATTTTTAGATCTTTAAAATTGGAGCAGAGTGCTGAGTGCCAGGCATTTGGGTACTCTGTATAAAAGAGCAGGTCTGTTTTTACTCTTCTGTCGTTTATTTCCATGAAATCTGTTCAGAGTTTCTGGGAATTCTCTGATTAATTTAGTTTTCAATTTCTTTCTCGCAGTCTCGCTGGTTACATCGTCAGAATATGTGATGCCAGAGTGTTGAGGTTGCACCCTTATGATGAGGCATATCCATCCATTGTCACCTTGATTGCTTTTGGCCTTTGAAATTTAGATAGGTGTGAGGCTATCCAGACGTCAGAATTTGTGATTGGATTAGCCATTCTCAGACTATTGGCCTCTCAGTGTGACATTCAGCCCTTTGTTTGGCTTGGATGCTTTCACACCTTCCACTTTGCACCTCTAGAAAAAATATTGGGTTGTTGTTGAGCAGGTAGGCAGGCAGACTTAGTTAACTCTCACTTTGTTTAATTTTATGTATTAAACTTAGCTATTTGTTTCCCTTAAGTTTCCAATATTTCAGACTTTTAAAGGTACTCACTGCACACTGATACCATCAGATTGTCCATGTAGCTTCTCTGTTGGCTGATGCTTTGTTTCTGGTATGGTCTGTGGAGTCCTTAAAATGCTGAGATTTCCAGAGTGTTTGTTCCAAAATACCAAGTTTGTTTAAAAGTAATTTAAATCCAAATTATACTGATGCAAATCAGTGTAAATATAATCCAATATGATAATCCAATATGATCTAGCAATAAAATCCAATAAAATCCTGGTTGATCTAGCAAAAAAAAAAAAAAAAAGTTTTATATATATATATATATATATATATATATATAAAACATGTAAAATAGCAGGAGCTCAGGAGTGCATGCCTCTCTCTCTCTCTCTCTCTCTCTCTCTCTCAAATGGTTCTTCCATAACAGGAATTGGATTCAGGGGCGTTAGTGGAATAACCTGATTTGGCTTAACGGCAAGCAGACATGCATGACACGATCGACAAAAACGAGAAACATCAGACCTTATTCCTGGCCAAAAGAAATAACGAGAAATTCTATGGTACGTTTTTGTGACACAAAAGTGACCAGAAAGTACATGCCCGTGAGCCAATTGTAGTATCTCTGGACGACAACTTGAAGGCAGCACTAGCTGGTAAGCTGCTTCACCAGGGGTCAAATGAGGTTTCCATCAACGCATGAGGATGCCCTCATCCCAATATAAGCTACACTAGCATTAGGATGTTTGTGTAGATCTACCGTACGCTGAATACAATTCAGGAGCGTAGAATCGGCTTGTTGTGCTTCAGCTAACGAATCTCTTCCGAATTTCTCCGAACATCAAATGTCGTCAAAGGTTTGTGTGGGTAAAGAATCTGCAGACTTAATTGACAGTTTACACTCGACTGGGGTTGAAGAGGAAACCATAAATGAATCAGAAAGGTCCTCAACATCCAACGTTCGGGCCTGAGCACGAGTAACTGGACACGCAGGAAATGCCGAGGGAAAGTTTTCTGCTAGACCTGACTGATCATAGGGGTTAGGTTTGTCTGCCACTATTAGTTGGGGAAAGACTTTGCCACCTGCCAGTATTAGAAATCTGCGAACCTCTATTACCTGCACTCATACTGGGCGTCTGATTTTTAGATGGGCTCATTTTTTTCTCTCTGGCAAACTTGACAAAAGTCTGTTTAAAAGTTTTAACATGCTTTCAGAACTTTTGACGGTATGCTTCTGGCACTAGCTCATATGCTCTCAATACAGCTGTTTTGATTGCATCATAATCTAATGATTACTCCAGTGATAAAGCAGAGCACACCTCCTGCGCTTTACTGATTAGACTACACTGGAGCAATAACACCCACATATCTCTCGGCCACTTTAACTTAGCAGCGACACGTTCGAAAACCGTAAAATAACAGTCCAACTCAGCTTCCCGAAACTGAGGCACAAGCCTCATATTCTTGCTCACATCAAAATTCAGAAGTAGATGCAGCACTTCCAACATCAGCATCAGGGGAGTAATCAGACGCATCGGGAGAAGATGGAGTAGTTGCATTGGCAGCACGAGTAGCTCTATGCTCTTTTTCTCTCTTAATATCCAACTCAATTTCCTGCACACGAAGCATTTGAGTATCATATTCCTGCCTCTTAATTCATAATTCTAGCCCTTTCAATTGAAGAGCTAATGAGATATCAGGTGCAGGAGTCTGAGGATCAAGAGGCAGAGGTTTAGCCTCATCCCCCTGCACAGAACTATCCTCCCCCCCTCATCCTCAGACCCTGATTCTGAATCATCTTCTGAAGGTAGAATTCCTTGCTCCACTAAGATTTTGTATAACTCACTTTTAATTATTTTTTTTTAGAAGTGTTACGAAAGACTGTGATTTCAAAGAAATCAGTGATTTGTAACATGTCAGCCTTTGTACATGACTCAAAGTCTTCAAGATTTGGGAAGAGTGAAAATGAAACTAAGTTAAAAGGTATTTTGGATACAAGTTCAGATTTTAAATGTTTTGCAAATAAGAAAATTTTACTCACCCACAATGAAGCATTTCACTGCTGTGTGTCCACAAAACAATAGAGTATATACATAATTCAAGTGAGTGAAATGACATTTTACCTTTTAATTACAACAGACAAAACAAATAATCCACTCATCATGCAGCAAGGAGAAAAAAAAAAAAAAAAAAAAAATTTGCAATGCATATAGAAAAAGTGGATGATTTTCCAATTTTTAATGAGTCCCCAGTTGTTACAAACTCACTTTAAAGTCTACGGCCGTGAGCCTGTAACAAAGGTTTTGTGGGCGCAATTCTGGCCCATTCCAGCTCTCCACAATAAACACACCAGTGTTTATAAACAATTAAGTTTACAAGATAAATCATATTTTATTTTGGAAAAGAATTGTAAAGGATATATGCCAAAGTAACAAAACAACTTTAATTTTAAAGGGATCTTTCTTACCGATCAAAAGAAAAAGAAACTTACAGTTCTTACCCATCTCCCTTACTGTCCAAAAAACATAACCCAAACAGTGTTCCAAAGAAAACAGCATCCAACTCCCTACTACTTCCATAAAAATAAGTTAACAAGCCATACTCAAAGTTCAAATTAAGTCACAGGTTACCTTCTACAACTTGAGATAACATGAGTCAACAGTATTACAATATACATGCTGCAGTATCACAATATACATACTGCGCTGCACCACACTACAACACATGTCTGGAACAGGCAGAAGAGCAACTTCTCCTTGGCCATCCTGCTTAAGAAACCAGGCACATCCACCCATTAGCCAATCTGCTTCCACTCCTCATCATTGATGACACCTGGTGACAATTAGTGGGACAAACAGTAAAGAGAGAGAGGGAAACAGAACATGGGCAAAAGCACAAAACATTCACAGACAGAGCCAACATAAATACACATGTAAAAAAGCAATTACGTCTGCAACGTAACACCTGTCTATGACCAATCTTGAAAAACTGAAGCTGCTATAGACCTCAGACATTTGTCGTAGTAATAGGTCTGGCTATGCGAGATTAGGGCTGCACAAACAAGCAGACTGCAGTTACATGTGGTGCCTTTAATGGCTAAGAAATTATACATTTCACCTTCAAAACATATTTAATTAACAAAAGGAAAACTATAAGCTTTTGTATAAAAGCAGCTATGTTTTTGACTTTCTTTCTTTAGCTTATCTATTAGCACTGTACAGCATCTTTCTGTAGACTTCACAGCACATGTCCAGTCCATCATAACATTTGACTCCCTGCATGAAAAAGTGGATTTTGGTCATAATTCTTCAATGTGCAGCTGGACGGCTCTAGTGATGAACATTTTCACTTCTCACATACAAAAGCAAACACATTCTAGCTAATGATGAACCTTAATGGGGGACCTCTTTAGACTAAGCAAGTCTTATTCTTTTATTTGTTTATAAAAATGTTGTCTTATCACTTTAAACTGAATGTGATTTGTGTGGGCAAATATCTCTTGTTTCAACAAATATGTTTCAGTCACTCACACAGAGAGCTGCTTCATATATGATTTAGTATATATGCATGTTTGTGTGTGGGCTTAGAACATTTTGTTCAATCATGGTGTTGAAGTGGGGGCATGGTCAAGCGTCCGTCCAGAGAGAGAGAAAGCAGTAAGGGCGCTTGCACCTGAGCTAGATTATGTTTAACACCTGTTTCTAATTCCAGTGAGCATGGGGAGAGCGGCATATAAGCAGCCTCGCCACCAGCAGAGGAGTGAGAGAGTCTGGCACAAGGAAGGCCACGGTGCTCCTGAAGCTGTTATGTTTAATCTGTTATGTTTGTGAAGCTGCTGTATTTAAGTTACTACGTGCCTGTGAAGCTGATGAGTTTGTGAAGATGTAAAGCATTGAAATGGCCAATTAAAAGTCCTACCTGAGCCTGGAAAAACCTGCTTCCCTATGTTCTCCTTCCCTTCTGTTTGTGAAGCTGTGTTACACTGGTGCCGAAACCTGGGATCTTGAAGTATGCCCCATGGAGTCCTCCCAGTTGGCAGAGATCCTCAAATCCCTCGCTGGCTTACACCAGTCCCACCAACAATCCATGCTTGAGCTCCGGAAAGATCAAGATCGCTGGTTCTTCGAGGTCCTTCGGGCTCAAGCAGTGCGATCTGGAGCCTTCTCAGCCAGGAGAGAGCCCCGGCCGCATCCCCAGACAACCACAGCCCCATGCCCCCGCCCATGCTTCTGAAGATGGGGGTGTAGGATGACCAGGAAGCCTTCCTCGACTTGTTTGAGTGGACCACTGAGATCTGGAGCTGGCTTTGTGATCAGTGGGTGGCCAGGCTCCTCCTGTTGCTGTCCGGGGAAGCCCAGCTCGCAGCACAACAACTGCCGGCGGCAAACCTCCTGGCTTATGAGGACCTGAAGAAGACCATCCTGCAGCGGGTTGGCCGCAGTCCGGAGAGGAGCATTGCCAGCTCTTCCGGTCGATGAAGCTGGAGACAACCGGCCGCCCTTTTGCCTTCACCCAAAGGCTCCGAGACGCCTGCCGGAGATGGCTGCTGGTGGGGGATCACAACATCGAGGGAGTAATTGATCAGGTGGTACTGGAGCAGCTCGTCCATCGGCTACCGCGAGAAATGGCGGAATGGGTCCAGTGCCACCGCCCGGCGTTGCTGGAGGAGGCTGTTCGATTGGCGGAGGACCATATGGCAGTGTACCCGAGGGTGGAAGAGCCCTCCTACTTTCTCTCCCCTCCCCGTGTTTTCCCTGTTCTCTTCCCCCTCCCCTCTTCTCACTCTGCTCTCTGCCCAGAGCCCGTTCTTGCCCTGAGGAGGTGAGGAGTCCCACCACCGAAGCCAGTTCCCTGCGTGTGGGGTGTTGCATCGCCCACAGCAGCGACAGTGTCCTGCCGCTCTCCCCCTCAGGTGGAAGCGTCCGCCAAGGCAGGTGCGGGCGTGGCACTTGGGCCGGTCTGCTGGAGTTGCGGGGATCTGGGACACTTCTGGGATCAATGCCCTGTGATGGAGCTTGGAATGGTGGTCTGGATCCCCGACACTCTGCAGGCTGCCCCCGATCAGGCCGGAGTATACCGTATACCAGTAAGTGTCAAGGGGGGTACTCACCAAGCATTGGTGGACACAGGTTGTAATCAAACCACTATCCACCAACGCTTGGTTCAACACGAGGCTTTGGGCACAGCTAAAACGGTGAGGGTGAAGTGTGTGCATGTGTATATTCACAACTACCCTGTGGTGACCCTTGTGATTAAATTTCAGGAAGAAAAAAAAAGAGTGGAGGCGGTTAGTTCCCGCCTCACCCATCTGCTTATTTTGGGGACTAACTGGCCTGAATTTAGAAATGTATTAAAGGGAATATGCGTGGATGGGTCCTGCACTACAGTGATGAGATGTGAAATGTGCGATGCTCTGGCAGGGGAGGTGGAGCCGGGGCCATCTTCGTCAGCTCCACATCAGGATGACGTGAGGGGGGGAGAGGCTGCAGCTGAATGTCGCACTGAATGTTCACCCAGCTGAATGTCGCACTTTCATATCCTTATTTTGATATTATAAACGAGTGGTTGTACAAAGTGACGCAGGACGCTCAAACAAAGGAAGATACAACCCAGCTCTTAATACCGCGGAACCATCGGGAAATGGTTATCCAGGTGGCTCATTATAATCCCATGGTGGGTCATCTAGGGGAAAGAAAAACACTGAAACACCTAATAGCCCGTTTTTATTGGCCGGGCATTGGCAGCGATGTCCGCAGGTGGTGTGCGGCATGCCGCGAATGTCAGCTGGTGAATCCACCGGCAACCCCAAAAGTGCCATCACGCCCCCTTCCGCTGATCGATTGGAATGGACCACGTCGGGCCATTAGAGCGGTCAGCACGTGGACATCGCTTTGTATTGGTCCTAGTGGACTAAGCAATGCGAAATCCAGAAGCAGTGCCTCTTTGCAGCATCTCAGCACGTAGTACGTAGAGACACTCTTCAAAATAATGTCCCGGATGGGGATTCCGAAATAAATCCTCACCGATCAAGGCACAACCTTTATGTCACGGACACTACGCGAGCTTTACGAATTATTGGGCATTAAATCAATCCACACCAACGTTTACCATCCACAAACAGATGGCTTGGTGGAGCGATTTAATAAAACCCTTAAAAATATGATTCATAAGTTCGTGCACGGATGCTAGAAATTGGGACAAATGGCTCTATCCCTCATTACTCGAAATATGAGAGGTCCCACAAGCCTCCACTGGGTTTTCCCCATTCGAGCTGCTGTATGGGCGGCACCCACGTGGCGTGCTTGATGTCATATGCAAAGCTTGGGTGGAGAGACCTTCAACCAGTAAAAACGAAATTCAGTATGTTCTTGATCTTAGAGCAAAACTCCACACTTTGGGGCAACTAACGACAGAGCTCAAGAACGACAGAGCCGACTGTATAACAGGGGAACTCGGCTGCGGGAATTTGCACTGGGAGATAAGGTACTCGTATTACTCCCCACATCGAGCTCCAAATTACTCGCCAAATGGCAAGGACCCTTTGAGGTCACACGGCGAGTGGGGGATCTCGATTATGAGGTTAAGTGAACCGATAGAGGGGGCGCACGTCAAATATATCACCTCAACCTCCTGAAATTGTGGAGGGAGGCATCCCTGTGACGTTGGCTACGGTAGTTCCAGAGAGGGCAGAGCTCGGGCCGAAGGTGAATACAAAACACAATCGTTTCACCCCGGTCACTTGCAAAGACCACCTCTCACCGTATCAACTCGCAGAGGTTGCCAAATTGCAACAGGAGTTTGCAGACGTGTTTTCCCATCTACCGGGTCGTACAAACCTCATCCAGCACCACATCGAGACTGAGCCGGGGGTGGTGGTACGTAGCAGTCCCTACCGATTGCCTGAGCACAAAAAGAAAATTGTCCAGGAAGAATTGGATGCAATGCTCGATATGGGGGTAATAGAGGAATCCCACAGTGATTGGTCCAGCCCAGTTGTTCTAGTTCCTAATAGTGACGGGTCTGTACAGTTCTGTGTGGATTATAGAAAAGTCAACGCAGTGTCTAAATTTGACGCATACCCAATGCCTCACGTTGATGAGTTGCTCAATCAGTTGGGCACTGCTCGATTTTATTCGACACTGGATTTGACAAAGGGTTATTGGCAGATCCCCTTGACACCAATTTCCCGTGAAAAAACGGCCTTCTCAACACCGTTTGGATTACACCAATTTGTGACACATCCGTTTGGTTTGTTTGGGGTTCCGGCTATGTTTCAGCATCTCATGGACCGAATCCTCAGACCGCATTCGGCCTACGCCGCTGCCTATTTAGATGACATCATCATTTATAGTAACGACTGGCAGCGGCACATGCAGCATCTGAGGGCAGTTCTGAGATCACTGCAACGAGCGGGACTCACAGCAAACCCCAAGAAGTGCACGATTGGGCGGGTGGAGGTGTATATCTGTGGTTCCACTTGGGCCACAGGCAGGTGCGTCACCAAATTGACAAGACTGCGGTGATTACGACCTGCCCGAGACCCAAGACCAAAAAGGGGGTGAGACAGTTCCTGGGGCTGGCTGGCTATTATAGAAGATTTATGCCTAATTATTCGGATGTCACCAGCCCACTGACTGATCTCACTAAAAAGGGAGCTCCAGACCCGGTCCAATGGATGGAGCAGCGTCAACAGGCGTTCACACAGGTTAAAGCCACACTTTGCGGGGGGCCGCTTTTACATTCACCCAATTTCTCTCTCCCTTTTGACTTGCAGAGGGCTGAGGGCTCGCAGGTGGTGGAGGGGGAGGTGTGCCTGGTGCTGTACATTAGCCGCAAGCTCTCGCTGAGGGAGACTAAGTACAGCACCGTAGAAAAGGTGTGTCTCGCCATCAAGTGGGCAGTCCTCACTCTCTGGTACTACCTGTTGGGGTGGGCCTTCACCCTCTGCTTGGATCACGCCCCACTCCAATGGCTCCACCGCATGAAAGATACCAATGCGTGGGTCACCCGTTGGTATCTGACTCTTCAGCTGTGTAAGTTCAAGGTGATCCACAGACTGGGAGCGCAGATGGCTGTCGCCTACTTCCTTTCCAGGAATGGGGGGGAGTGGTAGACAGTCCGGATGTCTCCCTGGCCTGAGTGGGGCGGTGGGGATATGTGGCAGCGGGGGCGAGGTCAAGTTGTCCGTCCAGAGAGAGAGAAAGCGGTAAGGGCGCTTGCACCTGAGCTAGATTATGTTTAACACCTGTTTCTAATTCAAGTGAGCATGGGGAGAGCGGCATATAAGCAGCCTTGCCACCAGCAGAGGAGTGAGAGAGTCTGGCACAAGGAAGGCCATGGTGCTCCTGAAAATGTTACGTTTAATCTGTTATGTTTGTGAAGCTGATGTGTTTAAGTTACTACGTGCCTGTGAAGCTAATGAGTTTAAATGACTACGTGCCTGTGAAGCTGATGAGTTTGTGAAGTTGTAAAGCAGGGGTGTCAAACTCTGTTCCTGGAGGGCCACAGTCCAGCAGAGTTTAGCTCCAACCCTAATTAAACACACCTGAAGCAGCTAATCAAGGTCTTCAGGAGTGCTTGAAGATTACAAGGAGGCATTTTGGAGCAGGGCTGGAACTAAACTCTGCAGGGCTGCGGCCCTCCAGGAACTGAGTTTGACACCCCTGTTGTAAAGCACTGAAGTGGCCGATTAAAAGTCCTACCTGAGCCTGGAAAGACCTGCTTCCCTGTGTTCTCCTTCCCTTCTGTTTGTGAAGCTGTGTTACACATGGCTTTGCATGCCAGAGACTTCATGCATGGACACCATGGACTGATTACACTACATCAATGCAAAAGTTTAGCTTATGGCACAACTGACTTGCACTGCATCCCAGTTTGCATACAATCCATCCTAAATAAATATGCAAGATTACAATTAGTGAGTCTTAAATCATAGTATGTTACAAATAATATGTCAAAAAGTGTCACGTGTATTGATAGTATACAGTGAATTTTTGAAGAATGCATCTGTGCATGTTACTTGGCCTGATGTTGTCCTTTGCACAATGGGAGAGAAGGGTTTTGTTACAGTTCACTTTGTAAAGGAATTCAAGGATGTATAAAGAAAAATAATAATTAATTCTGAACACATAATCATTTTATGAAAATAATTACCCAATACTGTTGTTCTGTTTTTCTAAATACTCAAAACTATGGACTTTAAAATCACCAGTGAAGCACTTTTTGTGCATGGTAAACATATGCAAATTGTGATGCAGCATTGTTTATGTAAAGTAGTAAGCTGTCATTTATCAAACTGTGGTGATATAAGAATGCCCCTGAATGTGAGTGGGGTATCCTTGGAATATAGGCAAAAAGTCAAGTGAGAGGAGCCAATGTCTCCACTTTGATTTGGTTATAGGGCACAACAGTCTGGTTCCAAAGTAAAAATCCCATTCATTTTTTCCATAGACTGATTGATTTTCAACAGTGATTTATAAACCTTTAAAGACAGACCTACCTTGAGATCCGGGGTTGTTCATCGATGGTATATGCCTCTGTTGAAGCGATCAGTCCCCGTTATTTCAACCTCATTATTTAAAAATTATATTTAATAGTGGAAATTCTGGTGAGAAACTACACTACCCATGGTCTAGCAGAGAAAGTTCCACCAATAAATGAACCAATGCCAAAAAAAGCAACAAGTCCAGGAGCAACTGCCCACTTCCATGATGCACTGTGAATAATGCAACTGAGTCGGAGTCCCTACACCCTCAAACTATTTATACACTACCGGTCAAAAGTTTTGAAACACTTGACTGAAATGTTTCTCATGATCTTAAAAATCTTTTGATCTGAAGGCGTATGCATAAATGTTTGAAATTAGTTTTGTAGACAAAAATATAATTGTGCCACCATATTAATTTATTTCATTATAAAATTAAAATTAATTAAAGTTTTGAAATTGATGACTTGGACCAAATAATAAAGAAAAGCAGCCAATAAGTGCCCAACATAGATGGGAACTCCTTCAATACTGTTTAAAAAGCATCCCAGGGTGATACCTCAAGAAGTTGGTTGAGAAAATGTCAAGAGTACATGTCTGCAAATTCTAGGCAAAGGGTGAGTACTTTGAAGATGCTAAAATATAACACAGTTTTGATTTATTTTGGATTTTGTTTAGTCACAACATAATTCCCATAGTTCCATTTATGTTATTCCATAGTTTTGATGACTATACTATTATTCTAAAATGTAATATATATATATATATATATATATATATATATATATATATATATATATATATATATATATAAAATAAAGAATGAGTAAGTGTTTCAAAACTTTTGACCGGTAGTGAATATTTGAATATATACGAATATTTTGTAGTAAAAAAACAAAACAAAACAACAACAACAACAAAAATAACCATTGTTTCTAAAATTTTTTATCAAGAATCTAAAACCAGTAGTTTTATATATTTCCATTGTTTGTTTGTTTTTTATTACGTAATTCGTAATGCTTCATGGGATTGTAGTTCGTGCCCTCGTGAAAGATGGTCTGTTCACAGTCTTGTACCTTTGTCTTTTTGTCCAATTTTCAAATATTTTTTTGCTTCAAATCAAAGTTTGTAATGTTGTGATTTACATCAGAGCTGGTTGGTTTGGTTCATGGCTTAGAACTCTTTTAAGAAGGATTTTATCAAAAGCCTTTTGAAAAAATGAATGAGAAAAATACTTCCGGAACCCAGATGGATGAAAATGTGGGTGGACACTGTTGTGCTCTATTACCCTATCATTCATTCATCAATGCGATAATACCAAGCCTGCCTATCATGCTAGCAGTGGATCCACAGATTGCCATGAACGGAGTGAACTGGTGGAAGCGGGGGACGATTATAGAGTAAAAAACTAACCGACAAGGTCAGCATCACTTCTGGTCATGTCAGAATTAAAATTAACTTGAAATGACTTGAAATAGAACATGAAATGGTCTGTGAGTGAGCCTCATTTAGTGAGCACTTCTGTTCATTTTAAGGCACACATCCATGTTATCATGACACCTGTGGTTCTTACAAAGGAGGAAATTATACGAAAATAAAGCGACTATGAAAAATAATAGCCGAACAACAACTTGTAATATATACATGAAATATGCTTGTTGCTGTATAATTGTAAGCATTATTTTTATATTAGCATACAAAACATTATAGTACTGAATGCTTGTAAATAATGTAAGTTAATGTATACAGAATGTATAAAATAAAGTATTGCAAATGACAAAGCTGTATTTAATTGCAAAAAAAAAAAAGAAACAAAAAAACAAAAACAAATAAACAATGTATGTTGTAAACAAACCCCAGAATTGAGATCCTTTTTTAAATCTGAAACAGACTTTTGGCATAAATTATTTTGCAACACTTCTTTTTCTTTGAGATTAACTTTGTGGAAAGTTTGTTTTTCTTTGCGATGCTCCTTTTATTGTTTGCGGTACCTCTTTCCCTTTGCGCTTCACTGTGTGGCACTGTTTTGAAATGGGGTGGGGTTTCGAGTATGGCGACATCACGTGGGGCGTGGCTTATTCACAAGATCAAGGAGCATGTGCAGTTTACATGCACCATGAGGACCGCTAATTTCAAAACAACTGGACTAGTGTTGGTGATTTTGATTCATCTCAGTGACTTGAGTCTTTTGACTTTACCAAAAAGATTCTTTCAAATTCATTCATTGACCAATTCTGAAAATTACTCCTTTGTGCCTGTAGATGGCACTAAATCCATTTTTTATTAACATTTGCATGTCAAAACAACATACTAAGAGATGCCAGCACTGCAGTGTTTAAGCATCATAAGCGTTTCCCCACAAATGACAACAAAGCATATCCATACTGTAATTTATACTTTTTTATCAAGCTTTACAAAAAAATACAATACTAACCTAAAAATTAATAAACGTCCATGTGTCATTTTAACGTTTGTTCATCACTTTTTTTTTTGTTGAATGAGATTGACAAATTTAACGAACGACATGCAGCTTGTCCTCTCGTTCATTCGAACAGCAGATCCTCATTCACAATCAAGATGGCTGATTCATTCAGTTTGTTCATGAACGAAATGTCTCGTCTCATTCAGACTCAAATGACCAACTACTAGTTCAGTAAAGGGGCATATTTGTTCAGTGGGTCAAACCAATGATATGCTCCTTCACAGAACTGTACAAATGACATGCCTCCTCCAGTAACTGAACTGGTTCAGTTCATGTCGTTCAGCAAATCTTCATTTTCGAACGAGATGACAGTCATTAATTTCATTCGGGAACAAATGTACCAGTACATTCAGTTAATTCACGGCTGACTAGAGTGGTTCAGTGAAGGGGCGTACACTGCAAAAAAATATTTTTCTGAATGAGTATTTTTGTTTTGTTTCCTAGTATAACATTCTTAAAACATGATACATTTACTTGACAAGCAAAATGGCATAAGATAGTTTGTCTTGTTTTCAGAAAAATCTAACTAAATTTGGTGAGGATTATGCTTAAAAGAAGAAAAAACTATTTGCCAATGGGGTAAGAAACATAAACTTAATTCAAAGTGAAAAATGTATTTTTCTTACACCATTGGCAGATTTTTTTCTTGTTTTCAGCATCAAGTTTACAAATTCTTTTTTCAGATTTCTCTGTTTTAAGAATATTTAAATATTTTTACTGTAAAACAATACAAAAATATGAATTAAGAAATAATTTTCTTGCAGTGTATTCGATCAGCAGGTGAAGCCAATGATATGCTGCTTCACAGCCAGAACTCAAATGCTCTTTACTCATGCTATAGTCAGTCTTTACAGGCATGAAATGCAGTAGAGCTCATTGGCTTTGAAAGGGAGAGACGGTGAGCGAAAAATAGTGTGTATGGAAGTGAACGGGAACGATTCATTCACTTAAAAGATTCATTCAAAAACAATGAATCATTCACAAACTTAACATCACTAAAGTGGACACGATCAGTGGAAAAATGCCGCTGTGATTTAAGGTTTGTCTCCTTTTCTTTTATTTCTAACCAAGAATAATATCATTTATTTTTAGAAGCTGAAAAAAGCTAATTTAAAGTTAAAGTCCTGGTTACAGTGCTTTTGTGCTACATGTACCTTCTTAGCTAATCACAGCACAGCACTGGGCTGTGTCATTTGGTGTTACAGTCTGATATTTAAACAGTCTGATATGGGGGATTTTTTCTCCCCAATATGGAATGCCCAGTTCCCAATGCATTCTAAGTCCTCGTGGTGGTGAAGTGACTCGCCTCAATCCGGGTGGTGGAGGACGAATCTCAGTTGCCTCCATGTCTGAGACCATCAATCCCACGTCTTATCACGTGGCTTGTTGAGTGTGTTACCATGGAGACCTAGTGCGTGTGGGGCTTCACGCTGTTCTCCGCGGCATCCATGCACAACTCACCACACGCCCCACCAAGAGCGAGAACAACATTATGGCAACCACGAGGAGGTTATCCCCATGTGACTCTACCCACCCTAGCAACCGGGCCAACTGGTTGCTTAGGAAGCTTGACTGGAGTCACTCAGCACGCCCTGGGATTCAAACTTGTGAGTCCAGGTGTGGTTGTCAGTGTCTTTACTTGCTGAGCTGCCCAGGCCCCCAGATATTTGAATCTCAACAAGGTTTTTAAAAACTCCTAGTTACATAATAGGAATTTTGTGTCTCTGCAATCAAAGCCTTGATTACAGTACTTAATGTCTGATCAAACACCTGACACTGTTTAATGGTGTCATTTGATTCGGTGTAAGAAGCTGTTACATTAAAGGCACATAACACAACATAACATTACAATCTTTATGTCTTGTTTTTAAATGTTATTCATTTTAAAATTAAAAGTTGTAAACAATGACAGAATTTTCATTTTTAAATGTGCACAAATACACCGATCAGCCACAACATTAAAACTATCTGCCTAATATTGTGTAGGTCCCCCTTGTGCCACCAAAACAGCGCCAACCCGAAGATGCTATTCTTCTCACCACAATTGTACAGATCGGTTATCTGAGTTACCGTACAGTTGCAATCAAAATTATTCAACCCCCCTGACCAGCAATACATTCTGGTGATGTGAATTAAAACACATCAACTAAAACCTCAGTAAACAGACAAAGTAAGTTTTTTATACACATTTGAGTGATTTCGAGAATAAAGAGTTCAGTTTACCCAAATTTTAAAATAAAAAATAACTAATTCTCCACAAATGTCATGTCAGAAATATTCAACCCCCAAAGTCAATCATTTGTGGAGCATCCTTTATCCTTAATAACAGCAAATAAATGTTTCAGGTAAGTGTTCTCAGGCTTTGGATGCCTCTCTGTTAGAATTTTTACACATTTCTCATGAGCAAAAGCTTCCAGCTCATTGACATTCTTTTGTTTCTGTGCTGCCACTGCTTCCTTGAAATCCCAACAAAGATTTTCAATGGGATTTTAATGATGGACTGAAAGGGCCATTCAAGGACATTCCACGACCTATCCCTGAACCAGATTTTGGACAACTTGGATGTATCCTTGGTGTTATTGTTTTGCTGGAAAGTCCAGTGATCACAGAGCTTCAATTTACACATTGAAGGCATCACATTTTTCATGCCAAAATGGCCTGATACCTGAAAGAATCCATGGTGTCAGTCACATAGTCAGGATAGCCGTTTCCTGCAGCCACAAAACACCCCCATAACAGGACTGACCCACCTCCATACTTGACTGTAGTGATGGTGTCGTTCTTGTCATCACCTTGTCATCTTACTCCAGACATACTGTTGACCCATGGGTCTAAAACTCATTTTCAGTTTAGTGTCATATGTCTATAAAACCTTCTTCCAGGACTCCACAGGTCTTTCCTAATTACTTCTTGAATATGCAAGTCAACATTTCCCTTGGTGAAGTTTTGCTTTCTTCCACACCTCAAGAAGGTTGCTGTTGTACCATATTTAAAAAATGTATGAATGATGCTGCCAACTTTGTCTACTGGAAATTGAAGTGCCTTGGAAATATATTTTAGCCATGACCTTTCTTGTGTAATGAAATAATCACCTCTATTAGCTTTTGAGACAGCTTATTTTTAATTGCATTTTTTGCATAGAAATACATTTTTGCTTACAACGCTAGACTTAAATAAGTGCCATTGCAGAAACAGCTACATGCAAAAGGGGTTGAATAATTATAACATGGCTGTATTTTTAAAAAATCCCGCTATTTAGAAATATTAGGTTATATATTCAAATAAACTGTTCGTACTTTAAATGACAAACCCGCTTAGTAAAAATAAGAATTCTGGAATTAATTGAAAAGTTATTACCTCTAAAATGTATCCTTATACTGGTCCATGTTGTCATTATTGCCGTGAGAAACTTGCACAAACTTCACAGCGGGATGGGTTACCTTGGGACTGCTTTGCAGGGCATTCGCTGATGGCCTTGAATCCTCGAGCGCTGAATGTCGTGGGTAATTAAAATAAATTCCACTGATGATGTGGCTATCATGCATGCAACACTGCAAATTAAATTGTTTATCTGCCGTGCTGTGGATAAAAAATATCATCATACAGATGTAATAGGCTAAATCAGTGTGGATGTTTTAAAGCATTTTTCTTTTCCTCAAATCATGTGGCCCATGGGCCACATGTTTAACACCCCTGCTCTAGAATTTACTCAGAATGGTGCCAAAAACAAAAAAACATCCAGTGAGCGGCAGTTCTGTGGATGGAAAAGCCTTGTTAATGAGAGAGGTCAACAGAGAATGGCAAAATGACAAAGTCTATGGTAACGCAGATAACCGCTCTGTACAATTGTGGTGAGAAGAATAGTTTGGCGCTGTTTTGGTGGCATGAGGGGGACCTACACAATATTAGGCAGGTAGTTTTAATATTGTGGCTTATCGTGTATGCGTCATCATTCGTATTCCATATCCCTTCCCATACATAAATCTGATGGCCATTAACATTTAAACTATAGTTCATATATTTGGTCATACATATTTAAATCCCACTTTGATTTGGGAAAATATGTTGCATATGTGAAAACAACAATTTTTTAATGTATTTTAAAATATATGTTGTTTTATACATACACAAGTATGTGACTTTTTATATCAGTGAAAATCATACATGAACATACATACAGAATGTGTTTTACATACTGTATACTATGATATTTCTGTAAACTAGGTAAATGTCAAATGGAACTGAAATATGAATTTACACTGGACAAAAAAAAAAAAAAAAAAAAAACTCTGAGATGGCACTTTGGTGTGTGGTGGACATCTGAAATGTAGAGGCACTGTTTTGACGAATCATGAACAGATCTGATCAGGGCCTGTATTTACAAAGATTTGTATCTTACCACGAGGAGTTCTCCAAAGAGTTCCTAGCTAGAAGTTTTTGCTTAAAACCTATTCACAAAACTGCTAAGAGCAAATTTTAGTAAGGAAATCTTAAAAGAGTGAGGCGGAGTTGGCCTTGTTGCTATGAATGACATCACATTTTGCCCACAGTGACTGGTAGACAGGAAACCTCTGTTTGTCAGCAAAGATAGATGATATATACAGAATATGTATAGATGGGATAGATGGATGGATGGATGGATGTAATAGATTTGATAGGTGATTCTACTGACAGATGACAAAAATTCCTAATTCATCCGCACTACACAGTTTCTTTTTGATGTGGCCAGGGAGCACAGCGTGTCAACCCTTTATCTCCAGTGTAATTGGGTTGTTTCGATTAATGGGAAAGGTACCTGCATCTCTAAGTTTGTAATAATGAAAGCATCCTTGCAATTCAACGTTATAACAACATTATAATATTTATAATAGTCTAAAAATTAGGAGTAACACGCACCTTCTTGTGCGGTTGCTTTGAAATTTTGGCATTAGAAGCTACTTTTAGCATTTAGATTTTTTGTGAATACAGGCCCAGATTTTTATCTTACCACTAGGAGTTCTCCAAAGAGATCCTAGCTAGGAGTTTTTGCTGAAAACCTATTCACAAAACTGTTAAGAGCAAGTTTTAGTAAGGAAATCGGCAGAGTTGACCTTGTTGCTATGAATGACATCATGTTTTATTAGCACGCTCTTTCAAATCATCCAGTGTGATTGGTAGACAGGGAACTGCTGTTTGTCAGCAAAGATAGACGATATATACAAGATAGATAGATTGATGGATAGATAGATGGATAGATGGAAATATAGATAGATAGATTGATTTTTTTTCAGTTGATGAACAATTCTTCATCCTGTGTTGGTGCAATGAAACAAGTGTGTCTACAGTATCAAGGGAGCCCCACGACGGCAGTGAATGCCACCTTTTTTCCTCTGCAGCAAGCGCGCATCCACAGGAGAAAATATGCTATGAACTGTCGTATGATATGCAGTCTGGAGAGGGCATAAATAGTTTGATAGGTGATTCTTTTGACGGATGACAGAAATTCCCATTTCATCTGCACTACACAGATTTATTTAGATGTGGCCAGGGAGTGCAGAGTATCAAAAACTTTGTCTCCGGTATAAATGGGTTGTTTCGATTAATGGGAGTGGTACCTGCATCTCTAAGTTTATAATAATGAAAACACCCTTGCGATTAAGGCGATACCTTTTTTAAAGGTCAATGACAACATTATAATATTTAGAATATTATAATATTATATTATTAAAATACATAGACTCAATTGGGATTCAGGTGATACCTTTTTAAACAGTCAATGTCAAAAAAATATTCTAATACATCATTTTTAATGTGGATTGATGACAGCATCCATGCTTCGGATCGTTTGTGAGTCACTCTTAAGGAAGCCGTTGTGGGTTTAGGTGCTATTTTTAGCGTTAAAATGCTTCATGAATTACTCTTAGATTACTATTCTTAGAATCACTCCTAAAATTAGGAGTGACATGCTCCTAATTTTTAAGAGTTGCTCCTAAATTTCCGCATTAGGAGTTACTTTTAGCCTTAAAATATTTTGTGAACAGCAAAACTGTGTTAAATCCTGGTGTTTAGGGATTTTAGAGTAAAGAGTTGAATTTCAAAGAATAACACTATCTGGTGTAAACACTGAAATTAACAGTCACAGTGTAATTTGAAACATCCGGGACACTCACTGTGCTGGAACTCTTCTGGTCTTGGCTTTGGGCAGGTGATTTTATCAACAGGTCAAATACGGAAAGTAAGTGTTTTTGCATTCAAATGATTATGTGTTTTTATAACATTAGTAGTTTTATTTAGAATTGAATAAGAAGTGCCTCCAGAGCTCATCAGTGTTTGTTAAAAATGAATGTAGATGCTGGTCAGAAAGCCTTGCCCCACAGAATAGTCTTTTCAAAAGTAGTTAATTTTTCAAGAAATTGTGATGTATTAGCTGTATATTTATCACTGACTCAATTTCAGGGTCATTGTTCTGATTAAAGGATTAAACTGTGGTTAGGCAAACCCGACGATGCTGTTATATTTCCCTCAGCAGCACATGGCTTCGATTTTGCCACCATGGTCTCGTGGGCAATGCATTCTGCATTCTGCATTCACTGCTGTGCTGGATTATTTGATTTAATAACCCAGATATACCCAGTTTAGTGTTAAAACAATATCAAAATTATCTGTGTAATAAAGTCTATTGTATACCTGGGTTGCACAATTAATTGAAATCACGATAAAATTGCTAAAGGCTGCAATATAAATAAATAAATAAAATAGTCAGCATGATTCACCCTTCAAATAGAGTGAGCTATGCTTCCAAGCACACAAGGGCTTATACTTTGGTGTTTCACTGGACTTATGCTGCCTTCATGTGCTATCGGAATTATCCTATTTCCCACTTCTGAAGTGGTAATTTCGAGTAAATCGCATTCAAGTGCTTTGTTGTCAGAAAGAACTAGAAACATGGACGACGCCAGATTTATTCATACATACTTTTTGAGGAACTTTTATTTTGACAGCATAATACATTACTCAGTTAGCCTGCTGACAATAATAGAATTTTGGTCAAATACAAGCTATTTTCACGGTGTAAAAATGTACAAAATGCATCAAATGGTTGCTGATATAAACTCAGCAAAAAAAGAAACGTCCTCTCACTTTCAACTGCTTTTATTTTCAACAAACTTAACATGTGTACATATTTGTATGAACATAAAAAGATTCAACAACTAAGACATAAACTGAACAAGTTTCACAGACATGTGACTAACAGAAATAGAATAATGTGTCCCTGAACAAAGGGGGGGGTCACAATCAAAAGTAACAGTCCGTATCTGGTGTGGCCACCAGCTGCATTAAGTACAGCAGTGCATCTCCTCCTCATGGACTGCACCAGATTTGCCAGTTCTTGCTGTGAGATGTTACCCCACTCTTCCACCAAGGCACTTGCAAGTTCCCGGACATTTCTGGGGGAAATGGCCCTAGCCCTCAACCTCCGATCCAACAGGTCCCAGACGTGCTCAATGGGATTGAGATCCGGGCTCTTCGCTGATCATAGCAGAACACTGACATTCCTGTCTTGCAGGAAATCACACACAGAATGAGCAGTATGGCTGGAGGCATTGTCATGCTGTAGGGTCATGTCAGGATGAGAATGCAGGAAGGGTACCACATGAGGGAGGAGGATGTCTTCCCTGTAATGCACAGCATTGAGATTGCCTGCAATGACAACAAGCTCAGTCCGATGATGCTGTGACACACCGACCCAGACCATGACGGACCCTCCACCTCCAAATCAATCCCGCTCCAGAGTACAGGGTACAGTGTAATGCTCATTCCTTCGACGATAAACGCGAGTCCGACCATCACCCCTGGTGAGACAAAACTGTCCTGTCTGGTCCAGCGAAGGTTGGTTTGTGCCCATAGGCGACGTTGTTGCCGGTGATGTCTGGTAAGGACCTGCCTTACAACAGGCCTACAAGCCCTCAGTCCTGCCTCTCTCAGCCTATTGTGGACAGTCTGAGCACTGATGGAGGGATTGTGCATTCCTGGTGTAACTCGGGCAATTGTTGTTGCCATCCTGTACCTGTCCCACAGGTGTGATATTCGGATGTACCGATCCTGTGCAGGTGTTGGTACATGTGGTCTGCCACTGCGAGGATGATCAGCTGTCCTTCTTGTCTCCCTGTAGCACTGTCTTAGGCGTCTCACAGTACGGACATTGCAATTTATTGCCCTGGCCACATCTGCAGTACTCATGCGTTCATGCAGCATGCCTAAGGCACGTTCACGCAGATGAGCAGGGACCCTGGGCATCTTTCTTTTGATGTTTTTCCAGAGTCAGTAGAAAGGTCTCTTTAGTGTCCTAAGTTTTTATAACTGTGACCTTAATTGCCTACTGTCTGTAAGCTGTAAGTGTCTTAACAACTGTTCCTTAATTGTTTATGGACCTTCCACAGGATCTGTGTAAGTAGGTTCACTGGGGGAAACGCCTATTTGCGTAGTCCAGGGGGCCAGCTGTGTGCCAGCGCATCTATACTGAGGGGTGTCTCGGTCAGGGCGTACCAATGCAGGCAGTGGGAGGATTCCCGGGAAACAAACAGGTCTACCTGTGCTCTACCGAATCGACTCCAAATCAGCTGGACCACACGAGGGTGGAGTCTCCACTCTCCCCTGAGGGTAACCTGATGTGACAGTGTGTCCGCTGCAGTATTGAGGTTGCCCGGGATGTGAGTGGCTCGTAGCGACTTGAGGCGCTTCTGACTCCAGAGGAGGAAACGTCAGGCGAGTTGTGACATGCAATGGGAGCATAGACCGCCTTGATGGTTGATGTACGCTACCGTCGCTGTGTTGTCTCTCTGGACCAACACATGCTTGCCCTGGATCAAAGGCCGGAACCTCTGCAGGGCGAGCAGTACTGCCAACAACTCTAGGCAGTTGATGTGCCAACGCAGTCGCGGGCCAGTCCAGGGACCGGCGGCTGTGTGCCCATTGCATATGGTGCCCCAGCCCATCTTGGAGGCATCTGTTGTAACCACGACGCGCAGATCAACGTGATGGCCATGCGATGTGTCCCGCGGCACCATACCCATCTCAGGACTTGAGTCTGAAGCCAGTGCTGAAGCGGTCTCATATGCTGAGGATGCCATATGCCCCAGGAGCCTCTGAAACATTTTCAGTGGAACCGCTGTCCTCCATCTGAATGCCTTCAGACAGCTCAGCACTGACTGTGCACGCTCGTTCGTGAAGTGCGCCGTCATCGAGACTGAGTCCAAACTGAGAAAAGAGATGCTCTGAACCAGGGAGAGCTTGCTCTTTTCCCAGTTGACCTGAAGCCCCAGTCGGCTGAGGTACCGTTGCGCGAGGTCCCTGTGTGTGCACAGCAACTCTCAAGAGTGAGCTAGGATTAGCCAGTCATCGAGATAGTTGAGGATGCCCACTTCCCTTAGCGGGGCAAGGGCTGCCTCTGCGACCTTCGTGAAGATGCGAGGGGACAAGGCCAGGCCGAAGGGGAGGACCTCGTACTGGTACGCCTGGCCTTCGAAGGCAAACGGCAGGAAGGGTCTGTGTCGAGGCAAGACCGAGACGTGGAAGTACGCGTCCTTCAGGTCTACCACCGCGAACCAATCTTGATGCCGGACGCTCGCTAGAATGCGTTTTTGCGTCAGCATCTTGAACGGGAGTCTGTGCAAAGCCCGGTTCAGTACTCGCAGGTCCAGGATTGGTCACAACCCACCGCCTTTCTTCGATACGATGAAGTAAGGGCTGTAGAACCCTTTCTTCATCTCAGCTGGAGGGACAGGCTCTATCGCTCCCTTGCGCAGAAGGGTAGAAATCTCCATACACAAGGTAGCGGCGTTCTCACCCTTCACCGAGGTGAAGCGGACGCCGTTGAACCTGGGCGGGTGCCTGGCAATCTGAATCGCGTAGCCGAGTCTGACAGTCCGGGTCAGCCATCGTGATGGGTTGGAAAGCGCGAGCCACGCGCCCAAACTCCGGGCGAGGGGGACCAAGGCAATGATCATGTCGGACGTACCGGCGGGTGGGGCCTCGTGGCGGGGCGGAGCTCGAGGTGCCACGTCGAGGGGATTCGAGTCCAGGGACATCAAAGCACTTACCTGGCTCCTGCCACCCACCATACGATTGGCCGAGGAGGGGGGAGGAGGAATCTCGTGCCTGTAGTCCACCAGAACCAATCCCGTGTGGGAGTGTTTGTGCCACAGCTGGGCGCACAGGGGCGGGGGGTCCGCCGCTGGAGTGCTATACCTGCAAAAATGGGACGGTGGTCGTGACGACGGCCGTGCGCACCAGACATGTGACCCAGGAAATGAGAAAACCACTCTTTTGTCGAACTTTTGGGTACCGCAGCCTCTTGGGCATGCGGCAAAAAATGAAACAAAAGATTATCCTCCCAGCCCTCCACCTGGGGATGGAGTAGTCTGTTCACCAGCTCCAGAGTAACAAGTCTCCTTGCCCCTCGAAGCCTTCATCGGGTTCTTAGCAGCTGGCCGTGAGACGGGTGGTGTCTGCTTCTTGCGTTGGGCTCCACGCCAGGGCCGGGCCATGGGGGCGGCTGCGGTAGAGCCGGTGTTGTTGCTGCAGGAGGATGCCCTTGGCAACGAGCAGACAGGGTGCGGGATCTTGAGCCGTGCCGGGGTAGGATGTGTTGTATGGCCTCCGTCTGCTTCTTCACCGCCGAGAACTGCTGGGCAAAGTCCTCGACGGTGTTGCCGAACAGGCCAACCTGGGAGATGGGGGCGTCAAGGAACCGTGCCTTGTCAGCCTCTTGCATCTCAATCAAGTTTAGCCAAAGGTGGCGCTCCTGGACCACCAGGGTGGACATCGCCTGACCGAGAGACCGCGCCGTGACCTTCGTCGCCCGGAGAGCGAGGTCGGTCGCCAAGTGCAGTTCTTGCATCAATCCCGGGTCAGAACTACCCTTGTGCAGCTCTTTTAGCGCCTTGGCTTGGTGTACTTGCAGGAGAGCAATGGCATGCAAGGCGGAGGTGGCTTGTCCAGCGGCACCGTAGGCCCTGGTCGTCAGGGATGACATAAACCTACAGGCCCTGGACGGGAGCTTCGGGCGCCCGCGCCAGGTGGTGGTGCTCTGCGGACACAAGTGCACCGTGAGTGCCTTATCCACCTTATTCACTGAATACCCCCTGGCCGCTCCACCATCGAGGGTAGTGAGAGCGGGGTAGCTGAAAGACCAGGACCTTTTATTATTATTATTATTATTATTATTGCAACAGCAGATATTCAGGACTTCTGTTTGATGATTCTGTAAATTAGTCTGTTGTCTTGTGTTTGCTAAATCCAAGATTAAAATCTATTAACACCTCTTTAAACATTTCTAGGGTCGTCCACACCTCGTTCTTCAGTCAGTTTAACAGATACATTGTCCCTAACTTCAAGAAGCAGTGATGACAGTGACTGGTTTAGTCCAAAATGAGTCCTTAGAGAGGATGAGGCTTCACAGAGCTCACAGACCAGGGATGTGAGTCTTATTGGCAGACACTGGGGGTTACATAAAATTGATATTTTTTTCTCCATGCAGTTGTATGTTTCAGTTTAGGAGCCAATGGCACCTTAGTCATTTTTGTAGTTTGGAGCCCTGGCTTTCCTTTTTGTGGCATAGGCCATGTCTTTCCTGTGCTTCAGCAAAGTAAAAAACGGAAAAAAGAGATCATCCTCCATAGCGCACTTGGTCCAATGTTTACCTCTAACGCCGTTGCCTACTAGCAGATCTGTTACGTACATTCTAATCCTGATTTTACCATACCACGGTGCAAAAAAAACCCAGTAACTGTGGCAACTGGCCTGGCTCGGCACAGAACTGCATGGTTTTGCGATGAGAACTGTTCGGCCCGATGGTGGAAAAGCGACATTTGATGCTTGAGGAGGCAACACATGGGGTGTAATTTTTCGAAAAGGATATTTTGTGTTATTTCAGATATTATTTTGTCTATGAAAATGTATGTTATGTCGAATAGCTTCATTAGGGCTGTAGTAAATTAAAAATATATAGTTCATTGAATTTTGTGTTTGAATTTGTCTTGTTGTTTTGTCAGGAACAGGAAAAGCCAAAAAAATACTGGATTCTTGTCATGGCTCCTCAAGACAGTTCAAAGGAGGACAAACTTCCAAAATCCTGCAAGTAAGGATGATCCAAAAACAGAGGAAACAGGAGGTCTGTTGCTTGGAAGGCAGATGTGTTACCAAGATGACCAGCTTGATGATGATCAAAGTCTAGAGGCCATCTCTTTTATGAAACATACTAGTGACAGAGAAGTCATAATGCAGAAGATGAGGGTAAGTTTGAATACAGACAGCGCCTTGTCCATGATCCAGAGAGATCCCCCACCATTCTCTCAGTTTTTCCATGGCTGCTGGACACTAAGTGACTGGTAATATTTTGTCATACCTTTTTTTTTTAAACCACAATATTTTTAACCTCTATTTTTAAAGAACTGTCATATAATCAAAATTGTTGTAATTTACCTTGAATGAGATATGGCTGTTCATATGTTTTCTGCAAACTGCTTCAGATTCTTCAGAACTTCACGCTCCTCTTTGGGTCTGAAACTGACTTTTGGAAAAGTGGCAAACTGATTTCAAAGCAAAGATTATTAGACAAACAGAAACCTTGACTTCCACTGCCTTGCTGAAGAATTTGCTGTCATCTGCAGAACAGACAGAGCAGCGAGCCACAGGAATCACCAGGCAGAGTTGTACAGAAATTATTTGCACTGCCAGTGCTGTTCTTATACACAGTCATTGGGTGTCTAGATGGCTCTATAAAAAAAGAACTGATTCTGACAGCATCTTGATTCTGGTCTGACTGTTTATGGATTTAATTCTGTCACATTGAGGGGGGCCATTTGCATTAATTTGGCATTGTTAGGGATGTATTTATGTATTAGTGTTTCATTTGTTAATGTTTTTATATACGTATATACTGTGTGTGTGTGTGTGTGTATATATATATATTTCTTTTTTTTTTCTTTTCATATTTTCTATTTCAGTGTTTTCTATTTGCTTGGTTGCAATTTATGATTTAGAAGCACTTTTGTATTGCAATGTAAACATTTCAGAAATGTTCTCTACTTCTACAGAATGGGACGGTATCATGTCATCCTTCCTTCTACTTCTGCATTTCTTATCACCCCAGTCCTTGGGAAGAAAGAAAGCCCAGAAGATCAGCATTGCACAGGCCATTGACCATCTGGTGGTATTTCACACCGTAGGTAACTGGTGGCGACATATTACAAGGGCTACAACTTATCCTTGGAATTGATCATTTAATTTCTCCAACTGAAAAAATCACTTCAGTAATTAAACTGTAAACCTAAATTGATGTTTATAAATGGGAAACTAAACCACCAGTAAGTTGGTGTATGTATCATTTAAAAAAAATATATATATTATTTGTCTGTCTTTGTCATTCAGTCATGTCAGAGTCTTCAGGAGCACATCGAGAGAATCATCAGCCGTACCTTCTTGCCTTGGGAACCAGCAAGGAGGCCATCAGTCAGTTCTTCATTGTGGTTGATAAAATGCTCATCCCTTGTCAAGCATCCTCTTGACTGGCAGCAATGGATGAACTTTTCAAGGTCCACTTTGTTTTCAGCATCAATTATGATCTTTCACTCAGAAACATGTATATGTTTCTTGAGACTACAACATCAATAATGTAGACTGGAACCACCAGTGAGAGCCCATGAGTAACAACTTCGAGTCAAATTCATGAATGGTGTTTATATGCTACATTTGTAGATCACTGCTTGCTACAATTGCTAAATTAATTTGGCACCTTAAATTTTACATGGCTTGTATCCTCACAAAATACACCAAGTAGCTGTTGCTTATCACTGGAAGTCATGTAATACAAAAGGTATTGAGTCTGGTCTGGTATGTGTTTGAGTAAAATGAACATTTTGTTTTATTCTATAAACAACTGAAAACGTCATGGTTACTGGTGTAACCTCCGTTCCCTGATGGAGGGAACGAGACGTTGGTGTCGATGTAGTGACACTAGGGGTCACTCTTGGGAGCCCGAGACACCTCTGGTCTTTGATAAAAGGCCAATGAAAATTGGCGAGTGGTATTTGCATGCCACTCCCCGAACATACGGGTATAAAAGGAGCTGGTATGCAACCACTCATTCAGATTTTCTCTTCGGAGCCGAACGGTCATGCTCGCTGAGCTGAATACTACTGTTCATTCACCTGCTGGATCTGACGGCGCATTTCAGCGGCTTCTCCCTCCTCTGCACTGGTGCACTGCAGAGAATGCCCCTGGGCGCTTCGGCAGAAAAACTAGAGAGTATATTTTCTGAAAGAGCATTTTTCCCCTCTAAAAGAGTATATATTTCTCTAAAAGAGCGTACACACAAAGATGCTTTTCCGATTGTGTGTTATTCCTGGTTGTGCTCGTTATCTCTTGCCTTCTAACGGTCATGATCACTGTCTTCCGTGTCTGGGCACTGCTCACGCGGAGACAGCATTCGTGGATGGTCACGTTCTCATTGCGAGAATATGTCCATGGCAACGTTGCGGTTGCGGCTCACCTTCGTAAGAAAGCGAGCCACCCCAGAGGCTCCTGCCTCGGTCCTTTTACCCACGGGTTTGAGGCCAGCGCGGCTAGCACTGGGGGCGATTTGGGGACCCCAATGGGACCGCCTCCGCCGGGTATCCCCCCGCGGACCTCCCATTCTCCAGCACGCTCGTCTGCCCCGATCTGGCTTCCGGGTGAGTCCGCCGGCTCGTCTCACGGCGAGTTCGACCTCTTATTCGGAGCCCGCGAAAGTGATGAGCTCTCAAGCGCAGCATCGGAGAGCGGGCTCGTCCAGTCGGAAGCCTCAGCTGGGCTCCTCCCTTCGGGGTCGATCGCCCAGTCACAGGCTGATGCAGAGATGATGACATGCTTTCCCGGACAGCCGCGAGCGTCGGTTAGAGTGGATTTCACCGCTCTTCTCTGAACCCTCGCGGCTCGGTGATTGGTTCCTGGGCTCGCGGCGCCGCTCAAAGCCACGCCCCGCCCCCGTTCCTTTCTTTCCGGAAGTGCATGAAGAGCTGACAAGGTCGTGGGAGGCACTTTTTACTGCCCGGTCCCGATCTTTTCAGCTTCCCCGCTCTCACTACCCTCGATGGTGGGGTGGCCAAGGGTTATTCGGCAATCCCCCGGTGGATAAAGGTGCTCGCGGTGCACCTATGCCCGCAGAGCGCCACCACCTGGCGCGGGTGCCCAAAGCCCCCGTCCAAGGCCTGTAGGTTTACGTCGTCTCTGACGGTCAAAGCCTACGGTGCCGCTGGACAAGCCGCCTCCGCCCTGCACGCCATGGCTCTCCTGCAAGTCCGCCAAGGCGCTTAAGGAACTGCACGAGGGTAGTTCCGCCCCGGGATTGATGCAGGAACTGCGCTCGGTGACCGACCTTGCTCTCCGAGCGACAGAGGTCATGGCGCGGTCTCTCGGACGGACGATGGCCACACTAGTGGTCCAGGAGCACCACCTTTGGCTCAACCTGGTCGAGATGGGTGAGGCCGACAGGACACGATTCCTTGCTGCCCCCATTTCCCAGGCGGGTCTATTCGGCGACACCGTCGAGGACTTTGCCCAGCAGTTCTCGATGGTAGAGCAGTAGATGGATGCTAGCCGGCTTATCCTGCCCCGGCACGGCTCAAGATCCCGCACCCCATCTACTCATCGCCGTGGGCGTCCCCCTGCGGTGACTGCACCGGCTCCGCCGCAGCCCGCCCCTTCGGCCTGGCCCCGGCGTGGAGCCCACCGCAGGAAGCAGACACCACCCGTTTCGCGGCCGCCCAGAACCCGTGAAAGGCTTCAGAGCGCCCTTGAGACGGGCGACCCAGGGACAATGAAACCTGCTGCTCTGGAGCTGGTAAGCAGATCTTCATCTTTTTGTTACCTTTTGCATTTAATTGCGCTGCATGCCCAAGTGGCTGCAGTACTCAAGAGCTCAGCAAGAGTGGTTTCCTTGTTCCCTGGGTCACATATCCGGTGTGTACGGCTGGCATCACGACCACCGTCCACCACTCCATTTGGCAGGTTGGCGCTCCAGCGGCGGTCTCCCGCCCTGAGCGCTCAGCTGTGGCACAAATCCGCCCCCGATGTGACAATCTCCACGGGTCACGAGGACAGGCCTCTTCCTCCCCCATCCCAGGCTGTTCCGGGGGTGGTCACAAGGAGCCAGGTAAGTGCTTCGATGTCCTCGGACTCAGCACGGCCACGATGTGGTGCGGCACCTCAAGCTCCGCCCAGCCGCGAGGCCCCACCTGCCGGTACATCCGATTACGTTGTCCCTTTGGTCCCCCTTGCACGGAACTTGGACGCATGGCTTGCGCTTTCCAGTCCGTCACGAGGGCTGGTCCGGACTGTCCGACTTGGCTGCGCGATTCACTTCGCCGGTCATCCGCCCAGGTCCAGCGGTGTCCACTTCACCTTGGTGAAAGACGGAAATGCTGCTACCTTGCGCGGAGATCACTACCCTCCTACGGAAGGACGCGATAGAACCTGTCCCTCCAGCTGAGATGAAGAAGGGGTTTTACAGCCCCTAGTTCACTGTACCAAAAAAAAGGCGGTGGGTTGCGGCCAATCTTGGACCTGCGAGTACTGAACCGGGCCTTACACAGACTCCCATTCAAGATGCTGACGCAAAGACGCATTCTAGCGAGCGTCCGGCATCAAGATTGGTTCGTGGCGGTAGACCCGAAGGATGTGTACTTTCACGTCTCGATCCTTCCTCGACACAGACCCTTCCTGCGGTTCGCGTTCGAGGGTCAGGCGTATCAGTACAAAGTCCTCCCTTTCGGCCTGTCCCTGTCTCCTCGCGCCTTTACGAAGATTGCAAAGGCTGCCCTTGCCCCGTTAAGGGAGGTGGGCATTCGCATTCTCAACTATCTCGACGACTGGCTAATCTTAGCTCACTCTCGAGACGTGTTATGTGCACACAGGGACCTGGTGCTCTCACACCTCAGCCGACTAGGGCTTCGGGTCAGCTGGGAAAAGAGCAAGCTCCTCCCAGTTCAGAGCATCTCTTTTCTCGGTTTGGAGTTGGACTCAGTCTCCTTGATGGTGCACCTTACGAACGAGCGTGCCCAGGCGGTGCTGGCCGGTTTGAAGGCGTTCAAACAGAAAACAGCGGTTCCACTGAAACTTTTTCAGAGGCTCCTGGGGCATATGGCATCCTCGGCAGTGGCCACCACGCTCGAGTTGATGCATAAGAGGCTGCTTCAGCACTGGCTCCAGACTCGAGTCCCGAGACAGGCATGGCACCACGGGACACACCGCGTGGCCATTACGTCGGTCTGTCACCATCTTTTCAGCCCTTGGACCGACCTCTCGTTTCTATGAGCAGGTGTTCCCCTAGAACTGGTCTCTAGGCACGTCGTGGTCACAACAGATGCCTCCAAAACAGGCTGGGGCACTGTTGGCAACGGGCACGCAGCCGCCGGCCTCTAGACGGGTCCACGGCTGCGTTGGCACATCAACTGCCTCGAGTTACTGCCAATTCTGCTCGCCCTGCGGAGGTTCCGGCCGTTGATCCAGGGCAAGCACTTGCTAGTTCGGACAGACAGCGCGGTAGAACATGTCAACCGCCAAGGCGGTCTGCGCTCCCGCTGTATGTCACAACTCGCCCGCCGTCTCTTCCAACAGAGTTAGCAGCACCAAGTCGCTGCAAGCCACTCACATCCCGGGCAACCTCAACACTTCGGCGGACCTGCCGTAACAACAGGTTACCCTCAAGGGAGAGTGGAGACTCCACCTTCAGGTGGTCCAGCAGCACACCACGACGCAGACGACGGTAAGTCCTTTGGGAAGCATGATCTGATCATCAGGTTCCTAAGAGGTGCCAGGAGGCTGAATCCCTCCAGGCCACGCCTTGTTCCCTCATCGGACCTCTGTAGTTTTTCAGGGTCTACAGAGAGCCCCCTTTGAGCTTTGCAGTCAGCCGGGCTTAAGGCACTCTCCTTGAAGACTGCCCTCCTGACTGCGCTCACTTCCATCAAGAGGGTAGGTGACCTGCAAGCATTCTTTGTCAGCGAAACGTGCCTGCAGTTCGGTCCGGGATATTCTAACGTGAATCTGAGACCCCTGACCGGGCTATGTGCCCAAGGTTCCCACCACTCCTTTTAGGGACCAGGTGGTGAACCTGCAAGCGCTGCCTCAGGAGGAGGCAGACCCAGCCCTGTCGTTGCTGTGTCCGGTTCGTGCTTTACGCATCTATTTGGATCGCATGCAGAGCTTTAGATCTCTGAGCAGCTCTTTGTCTGCTTTGGTGCACAGCGGAAAGGAAGCGCTGTCTCCAAGCAGAGGATCGCCCACTGGCTCATTGACGCCATAACTATGGCATGTCTCGCCCAAAACATGCCGCCCCCGGTAGGGCTACAAGCCCATTCTACCTGTGGTGTAGCGGCTTCTTGGGCCCTGGCCAGAGGTGCCTCTCTAACAGACATTTGCAGAGCAGCAGGCTGGGCAACATCCAGCACCTTTGCAAGGTTCTACAACCTCCGGGTGGAACCGGTTTCGTCCCAGGTAGTGGCACGCAACACAAGCGGATAAGCCCGGGATAGCCGGCCGGGTGTATCGCTTGCACATAGCGCCTTCCACCTCCTTTTGAGCTGAAGACCTGCGCTGTTAATTCCCAGTAGTGTTCACAAAAGTTGTTCCCTGGTTGACTTCCTCCGAGCCCTGTGACAGTCGAGTTTTCGGAGAGACTCGCTGCCAGCCCAGTACACGCGCTAACTAAGAGCCCGGTTCTGGGGTAGGTGCTCCGCATGTGGCGGTTCCCTGTAAGGCTAACCCCATGCGATCTATATCTTCCGCTAGTTCGTTTCCCTACTGGCAAACTGCGTCTTCCTTGGGCAGAGCCCCTCAGTCTCCATGTTGTAGTAACTCCTCCCCCATTGGGCAGGATCTACCTTGAAGGCTCTCCACATGGTTGGAAAGACCATGTGATGTATTCTTCCACTTAAATATACCCCCCTCTCTTGGGGCGAGGTGTGGTCTCCGCGGTGTCCTCCCCTTGGGAGGGATACCCCCCGACTAGACCTGGCGGCCCAGTCAGATAGTCCTTTCTTTTTTAGGGAGTGGAAAAAGAGAAGGGGAAAGAGGCCGCGACTGCGTTAAGCCTGTCTCTATCTCTGGGTAGTCGACTTGTCCCCAAAAAGGGCCGTTCGACACTCATAAATGTGTTGGAGGAGGTTACGTGTCGACCTGGTGCGCTGGCTATGAGGCACACAGCAAGTCTGCCCACCACACACCGCCAGTTCACATAACACAGTTCAGCCTTGTGGCGTTTTGTATAGGGACCCCTAGTGTCACTACATCGACACCAACGTCGAGTGAGTGACAGATAGGGAACGTCATGGTTACTGGTGTAACCTCCGACGTTGGTCCCTCCTGCCACAACGCTGAACTACCCGCTGAAATGGCCGGACCTTATATCAGCTCCTCAGTGTAAAATCTGAATGAGTGGTTGCATACCAGCTCCTTTTATACCCGTATGTTCGGGGGAGTGGCATGCAAATACCACTCGCCAATTTTCATTGGCCTTTTATCAAAGACCAGAGGTGTCTCGGGCTCCCAAGAGTGACCCCTAGTGTCACTACATCGACACCAACGTCTCGTTCCCTCCATCAGGGAACGGAGGTTACACCAGTAACCATGACGATTTCATACAAAGGTGTACACTACAGTCTTCAAAGACAAATGACAACTGGCTCTAAGGACAGTTGAGATGTGGAAGGCCAGATGTACAACTAAACAAGAGGATAAGTACATCAGAGTCTCTAGTTTGAGAAATAGACACCTCATATGTCCTCAGCTGACAGCTTCATTGAATTCTACCCGCTCAACACCAGTTTCATGTAAAACAGTGAAGAGAAGACTCAGGGGTGCAGGCCTTATGGGAAGAATTGCAAAGAAAAAGCCACTTTTGAAACAGAAAAACAAAAAGAAAAGGTTAGAGTGGACAAAGAAACACAGACAATGGACAACAGATAATTGGAAAAGAGTGTTATGGATCTTAACCCCATTGAGCTTTTGTGGGATCAGCTAGACTGTAAGGTGCGTGAGAAGTGCCCGACAAGACAGCCACATCTATGGCAAGTGCTACAGGAAGTGTGGGGTGAAATGTCACTGGAGTATCTGGACAAACTGACAGCTAGAATGCCAAGGATCTTCAAAGCTGTCATTGCTGCATGTGGAGGATTTTTTGATGAGAACTCCTTGAAGTATTTTAAGAAGTTCTGATTTTTTTTTTTTCTCAAATTGTAATAGTAATTTTTCACGTTATTAATGTCCTGACTATACACTGTGATCAGTTGAATGCCACTTTGGTGAATAAAAGTACCAATTTCTTTCCATAAGAGCAAAATCTGTACATTATTCCAAACTTTTGGAAAATGAATTCAATTATGATTAGTTGAATATCTTTGCCCTAGCACTGCAAACTCCGTCAGTGACACACACCACTTTACAGTCATGAAAATGTGTTTCTATGTGGGAAAAAATGGTACAAAGCTGCATCTGAAAAGAGCCCAAACACTATATAAATTGTTAAATAAGCTCATAGTTTTGTGTGGGGTGTCAGGTGCTTTGACAGATTCCTTCTGCAGTTTAATGTGCTCGAGAGACGTTTAACCCCAGCTCATAACTTACATTTTACTGATTTATTCTTATTTGTAAATATTATAAACTCAAATCATGCAATTTTCCATTTCCATTTTGCAAAGCAACTTGTCCAAAACAGCAAGCGAATCATTATAACTTCAAATAGGCCCCTGATCTTTAGGAAATGTGGGAGATCTACAGTAAATGACAAGTTCAAGTCCTTACAATGTTGTTTTTTTCCAGCTAAAATGTGAATACATCATGGATGAGTTGTGAGATCTGGGGCCATTTGCATAAAACTTCTCAGAAATGCTCCTAAGAATAGTCTTAAGCTTTGACTTATGTAAGTGTAGGAGCTTTTTATAAAGATGCTAAAAGTAACTTTCAGAAAAGTCTAAGGTGCTGACTGAGGTGATACTTAAGTGTTGTAAAATAAGGACTACAGTGAAGTCGACCCAAAATGGCCACCCTAAACCACTGAATCAGCCAATTTTGAGCCTGCAAGGATAATATGTCCAAGATGGTATGACATCATTAAATCACTCATGATTTAATGCAACACATTATAAAATAATGTTTTGATAATAGGTTATTTTCTGTTGATTAATTATTTGGTTAATCAAATGAGAAAGCTAAATTTAATTTCCTGTATTTTAAAACATTATTCCACATTTTGCTGAATGTTTTGCTCAAACAATGTGTAAACTGAAGGCTACAAAAAATCCAAATGCAAAATCTTGCAATATAAATATAAATAAAATAAATATAAATAGAAGGACAATTTAAATCACAAAATGAAATTATAAACCAAACTGTTATAATCCCATTACAGTTACATATAAATTTCAGTGAAACACAGTTCAATTTAATGATAAATTTGACATTCAACTTATCAGCAATATTTTATTGTGGCACTCCATTTGTTTACTTCACTCCATGAATATTTGTATTTTTTATTTTATTTTATTTTTTTGGCCTATTTAAATTAATAATGACTTGCTTGCTGTTTTGGACAAGTTGTGCTCTTTTCAGATGCAGCTCTGTACCATTTTTCAAATGTCTTTTTTCCTATCGAAATATGTTTTCACTACTGTAAAGTGGCATCACAGATGGAGGTTTGTCATGCAAGTGCAAATATCTTTAACTAATGATAATTGAATTACTTGTAGATTATTTTCATCATTGATTTTTTAAAATAATTTTAGTGATATTTATTGTTGCAGCCCTCTGAAAGCTTAGATAGGTAACCCATCAAAATAGGTTAGGATACGTTTCCAGCACTCTTAAACAATTTAGGAGCTAAGACCAAGTCTTAACACTTATAAACCTTTATGAATCACACTTATTCTTAAGTCTAGGAATAAGAGTAAAATTACGTCATTCTTACTATTTTGATGCACTTAAGACTAAAATTTTACTCTAAGCGGTTTTATACATATGGCCCCTGATTGTACAGGATACAGGCAGGAAACCTTTACTTGTTCACTAATGAATGACATGTTCTTGTTGTTAACCACCTGTGGTTGTTAACTACCTGTGGCAAGAAACACACATACACACACACATTTAATCCGGAATGGCAAATGTTATTTAAAACTACATGGAAAATGCAAATCACACAAAACAGTCAAAGTCATTTTGATATTTTTTCTGGGGTTAAAAGCAAAAATGTTTAAAGTAGTGTAACAGCTTAAACCAACTTAAGGTGGGTGGCTGGTCATCTTGTTTGTTTCCCTGGTTTTGGAGAGGTTTTGGGCACTTGGCAAGGCTGGAAGACCAGGTAAACCTCAGACCAGAAAACCATCTTTGGCTGGTTTAAGCAGCTTTTTTTTTTTATCAGCAGGGCAGACCTAGATCCAGACCTCAAACTAACTCCAAGATCCAAATGAAAATGAAATGAGACACAGACCAAGCCCAGGTTTAGGTGGTCTTGAGAGGTCTAAAGACCAAGACCATAATATCTAAACTCAGGCAGTAAGCCATGTGTTGATCAGTTTGCAAATCTAACCCTTCCAGAGACAAAATTGGTCTCATGGATAACAAATAAATCTAGTATATTTAACAAGGAGACTGGTTAGTTCTTGGCATCATTTCAAGTGAAACCGTATCCTGTGCTGATTTATGGAAATGTGGCTTTATTGGTCTTGTGTGAGGAAAAGAAAACTGAGGCAGACTAATATCCTATAGCATTATAAAGAAATCAGCAACCCCAGGCCTCAGGAACTTCTACGTGGCTGTTGATTTCCCTCCAGTCTTCCCCCAAAACCAATGTTTTTACATCTTTCCAAGCACTGTAGTTTTAAAGTGTCAAGTTAAGACCGGTGGACGTTTCAGATGTGGCCGCACATAACCTGAAATATGTATAAGCTTCTGAGATGGCAAACATGGCACAAAAAACTAGAATATTAGTGTGACATAAACTTAGTGGTTTTAAATTCTTCAATTATTAGTTGCTCACTAGATTTATCAAGAGCCCACCACATGTGTTATTAACACACAGTGTTCATATGTGTAGAATTAACATTTTATTTGTGTGATCTAACTGTAAAGCCTGACTTGTATAGAAACGGGGGCTTGTGATTTTAAGAATGTTTAAAAGTAATTAGATATGGAAGCGTAAGCAGTAGTTCTAGCACGAAGATGTTGGATCTGCTTTCATTCAATCAGGCATCTCATCCAACACAATACAGCCTCCACTTTATAAGCCTACACACCTGTCACTGTTGTTCGCATACTTCCATTGCTTTAACTCTCGTGCATGCGAGTGAAACACATCAGACTACATGCCTCGCTTCTCCAAGCACCAATCGCTTCATGTCGGATTATTACTCACCTTGATGTCACGGTCGTCACCAGCCGGTCTACAACATGAAAATACTCAGTCTGTTCTTCTTTTGGGGAACAATCATCAATGCAAATAGCTGGTGGTAGATGGGGTTCCAGGCCTTCTGCTTCAAATGTCTCAATTAGCTGTTCATCATGTCTATAGTGCATCAATATCACTTCAGCAGCAATATTCATTTTACTGGAGCATTAGGTCCTCACCGATCATGTTAGGTGATTGTGTGTTTCATTCACGGTGGCCACGTCACTCGCGCATCCCAGTATAGGTGCATTTCTCAATTTTTCCTCAGTGTTTGCATGCCTGAGCGTCCTCCTATTGTGGAAGCAGGTTCCTAATTCATGCATGTCTTTACACACAAGTACTTCAATGTATGGGGTCTGATTACATCCGTAAATATCATGCTTTCATTGCGTTTGTGCTCATATCGCGTTAAATCATGCGTTTTCTTATCTCACATTCCACATCCACGTTTTCTTAAAGGGAAAGTATCATTATTGCTGCATGGCCTCTGACACCTGGTGGTAGACATTGTCTGACTGTCTGTTTGTCTCTTTCTCTCAGAAGACAATGATCCTGCTGGTGGTGAACAGAGTACATTATTCAAATGTTAAACAAGCTAGACACTAGAATTTCTGAATGGATTTGCTAACTCATTTTGTGTACAGTTTGCTTTGGAGGAAATGCTGCTGAAGCTCTCCTTTTTGTCAGTACTCTGACACTACTGAGATTCAGCACATCTATACACACAAACACAAATGTTTGTTTTTCCTGTTTTTGTGGGAACTACATTTATTTCTGTTGTTTTAAACTGAGCTAATAATATTTTCTTTCCCCTAACCCAACCCTTAAACCTAACCCTCATACAAATTTTTTGCATTTTCACAATTTCATTAAAGGTGAAATTGTATTGAAAATGATATGACATTTTGTCCGTTCTAATGGCCTGACGAGGTCCATGCCAATTCTCTCAAAGGGGACCTCGATCAGCAGCAGAGGGCACAATGACGCTTTTGGGGTGGCCGGTGGATTCACCAACTGACATTCACGGTACGCCGCACACCACTTGTGTACATCCCCGTGAATGCCCGGCCAAAAAAAACGGGCAATTATTCGGTTCAGCGTTTTCTCGTGATCTAAATGGCCAGCCGTTGGATAATAGTGAGCCGCCTGGAAGAGGGTTTCATGACGGCTCTTCGGTACTAATAACTGGGTTGCATTTTCTTTTGTTTGAGTGTCCTGTGTCACTCGATACAACCAATCTTTAATAATCAAAAAATATGGGTACGTCAGAGTGCGACTCCAGGCTGGAGCTGTTGACCATTGATGACTCTCACTTGGTCAAACGCGTGTTTGAGGGACTCGTCACATGACTGCTCAAGAGAAAAATCCCCCCAGGGAACCCCCTGAGGATTGGAATTTCCTCTATTGCATCTTCTTGACACGGAGCAGATGTAGACGGCCCTGGCGCTGCCTCTCAATCCATAGCATCGCACGTCACACACCGAGATAACATTTTACAGGACCCATCCACACATATTTCTCTTAATAAATTCTTAAAATCAGGCCAATTTGTTCACGAAATCAGTGGATGGGTGAGGCGGGAGAATCACAGCCTCTACTCTATGCTTTTTTTTTTCCCTGAATAGTATCTTAATGGTAACCACCGGATACATGTGAATATCCTCATGCACACACCCTCACCTGTTTATCCATGCCCAATGCCCTATCTTGCGTCAAGCATTGATGAATAGAGCTTTGAGAACAGCCTGAATCCATCAAAGCTTGGTATGTATCCCCTTTTAAACTCACTGGTATATGATACATCCCTGCCCGATCAGGAGCAGCCCGCGGAGCATCAGGGATCCAGACCAGTGTCGCCACCTCCATTGCCGAGCACTGATACTGGAAGTGCCCGGCTTCCCCGCAGCCCCAACAAACCGGCCCAGTGTCACCACCTCCATCGCAGAGCACTGATCCTGGAAGTATCTAGCTTACCCGCAGCCCCAACAGACCAGCCCAGGCTTCCCTACCTCATCTCACTCGTGGGGACGGTCCCTTCAACCTGGGGAGGAGAGCGGAGAGAGACAGGAGAAGTGGGGGACACAGACATGGGGAAGGACCCCCTAGATTGGGGAAGGGGTTTGGGTGGGGCTCCTCCCCACCTCCGGGGAGTTGGAACAGGACAGAAAGGGGAGGGGGGGGTGAGAATCTGGGTAGAGAGAGAGAGATGAGAGAGAAGGACGAGCTTCTTTTTCGCTGCCTCCCGGAAACGCCACCAGCAGGAAGTTGCTGGGCCACTAGCTGTGCTTCCCTGGAGAGTAGTGGTAACAGGTGGGCCATCCACTGGTCGGGAGGCCACTTCCACACTTTAGCGGTCTTTTCAAAAGCGGTCGAGGAAGGCCTCGGGATCATCACCTGGCCCCATTTTGACAAGGGTCACCGGTGATGTGGGCTCCGGGGTAGCAGCTGCAGTCCCCTCTTGGTCCATCAGGCTCCAGAATGTCTGTCAATCCTCCGCTTGAGCCTCGAGCAGGAGTTGGAAACGGTGCACCTGCTCCAGGCGTAACTCCATGAGGGTCTGATGTTGTGTTTGCTGGATGCTGGAGAGGGACTTGATGACTTGCCCGGTGGTGAAGACTCCATGACAACATTGTCCTCCAAGAATTCCCAGGTTTCGGCACCACTGTAAAAGGTTTGTTGTCTGGGTAATGGATTCAGGAGGCAGCGAACTGTCAACTTAAGTATTTTTATCACTCTTCAGCATCGTTCATAAAACATAAACAAAAAGGCATTCAGTGGCCAAGTAGTCACACACACAAATGAGTAAAAGCTTCTATCGAGCACACACAGGTACAGTTTCTCTCTCTGGTCTCTCTCTGTCACTCTGACGTCTCGTATGCCTTTTTATGTCTCCCTCCGCCATCACTACTACAAGAAACAGGTGTTAGAGATAATGACAACCCAGGTGACGAGCCTTACCACTATCTCTCTCCTGCAGACAGACACACAACCACGCCCCCATCACCACAGCGTTCTTGCTCTAAAAAAAGCAAGACACAGCACAATGAATAGAGGAAAACAGGTTGAGACATGTTTTTACCAGTCTAAATTATTTTAAACTTGACATAGTGTCTAAAAAAATGCAGTGCTCCTGTGAGAGATGCTAAAAACCCAGCAAAACGTGGCACAGTGGTCAAAAACATCTATCTAGTGCATGTTTACATAGGAAAACAATAGAAAAACTGCATGGCCAGACACAAAAACACATCTGGTGTGAATGGCCCCTTTTCACATGACACAGCACTGGTTGAAGTTTCTCAAAGTTATCTCTCAAAAAGTAGCCTTTTATTTAAATTGATTTTAACTAAATAGCAACTCCATCCAGCTCTCTGTTTGTTTTCTGTGTTCTTAAGTATCCTGATACTGTTTTACTAAGTGAGAAACCACACCTAATAATTCAGTGAATGAGCGGTTTTTCAAACCGTTTTGCGAAAATTTTTGGCAGATTCACTTAAAAGAACTGACTCAAAATAATGATTTATTTGCAAATCGTGTATCACTAGTTCTGGTTTTAAACAGCCAACAGAAGTATAGGAGACACGTCATGATTGCTGAAATATTCTCAGGTAAAATGTGTCTTTGGTCAGTCACGGTACGCACAGTGCATACAGCAGCAGGCGTCCGAATGATGCCACACCCATGCTCCTAGGTGTCAGTCTAAATCCAAAAGGACTTGACCAAAAAATTATTGGGTGCACAATTAAGACATTATTTAGTATGTTTATTTTGCCATTTTCCTTGTCGATCCATTGGCTGTGCAAATGCAAAACCACAGACATAAAAGATTCTGAGACAACAACTTTTTGCAAATACTCAAATACCAGTTTGATACAAAATACTGTAGGAGAACATTTCTTCTGTGCAGCTGCCACTGACATGTATACAATGTAACTAGTATCTTAACTTGCCTTTACATGGAGGTCTGTGGAAATAAGACTGGCTCAATCCTGTCAAAGCTATTTTTTAGCTTTTTAGTCCTTTTCTTACTTTGACTTTTTGTCATCATTTCTCTTTTTTTAGATTTCCTAAAATTCTCACTTGCACTCTCTAGTTTGTTGATTTTGGTGATGACAGAGATCTGGTTACATTTAGAGCACATTCATGTCCGGCCATGTGTGTGCATTGTTCTGCTGATTAAGGGAAGAGACATTTAAATAACAAACACACTGGAGATAGACAGCCTTTATTCTATCACAATCCTGCTGTGATGAAGCACAAGCACACATCGAGACTTAAGCTGTTGTGAAGTTTATAATTTGTTAAACATGAGAAACAGGGAGGTGTGTAAGTCAGAACACTTTACAGAAATTCAATGGTTTTCAGCTGGTGGGCTGTGACCCATTTCTGTTCTGATAAGGTTGAGGAAAAACAATGCTAAATGCAAATAATTCAGTAAAATACAACTAACCATATGCTCGTGCATTGTCAGGATAGCAAAACAGTTACACTTATTACCCTTATCATAAAAGGAAGGAGTAAACACAAATCTTTTGTTGCTGACGTCAAAGGCCATGTGTCAATTATACAATAGTTTGGAACAAATTAATCTGTCACTTTGTTGGGCCTCATGTATTCAGATAGAAGACAAAGGCAGGCCTAACACAGTCGTAAAACCTAACTCAGCCCCCACATACCAAGTCGTAAATCTTACTGATAAAAATCGCGCCAAAATCAAACAAAGGGAGTCCAAAACAGACTACAAATCCCATGAAGCCTTGCTCACTAAAGAATCGAACTCTCAACTCCTATTGGATGAGGCACACAACAGAACGTCCCTCAACCATGACATCATCAGGAGTAGAAATACCTCTGAAATGCTTCTGGGATTTGCTTCCAGCAACTTTGCTTGTCGGCTGTAGACGCAGCACATCGCTGCTCTCAGGTGCAGCTTCGTGGCACAAGGAAGTAACGTCCGACTTGAAACTGTGGCCATACAATCTCCATCTCGCTGGACGAGTTGAGATTACTCAACCGAACACTCTAACGGATCCAAAGGATACCGCCGAGCAATCCACATCTTCATCCGTTTGCCTGCAGAAGTGAAGAGATTAAAGATTTCTCTTCCATCTTCGATCAAGTTGACATTTCTGAGTTCTCCGCCAGCCCGCCGAGAATCAGCAGCCATGCCCACCAACAGAGCGAGGAAACGGCCTCCCGTCATCACCCGAGCCTCAAGGAACCGGGTCGGAGTTAAAGGACGGATGAACACACATTCTACTTCCTCATACAATTCAAGTAAGAGGTTTACGTCTGGGCAGAGATAGAATATTATAGTGTGTTATTCTTGTGTTTCAAGGTTTTTTGCTTGTACAGTTTACGGACCGCCATGTCCGCTCATTATTAATACTCAGGGTATTAATTATCACAAATTTGTTTTGCTGTATTGTGGTCCAACCACATTGGACTGTTGTGCATTTCCGCCATCGCGGGTGAAACCGACAAACTGAGTTTATGCATTAAAGAGTCAAAGAACGCGGGACGTTTACGAGCAGTCCACCGCATCTCTGAACGATAAACAAACAGCTGCTTTCTCTCCCACGATCGAGAAATCGGCTTTAGGGCCGTCACTTTATTCTCTTTCTCTCTCTTCTACTAATTACACACACACACACACACACACATACACACACACTCGCTCTCACACACACCCTCATGTGTTATAGGATTATTTTGATTTCCATATCTAATCATATCACTGTTTAGTTTGTAGTTGTAAGTCAGAAGTTTATTGACTGCATTGTATTAATTATTAATTGATATTACTGCATAAATAAACTCATTAGCCAGGGAGCTGTATGCAACCCGGGGTCCACCCCCATGCATCGACTGGACTCCTTCCCCACCACGAAGGGGAGGAAGTCGTCCTCATCGCTATAGCGATCTGAGTGACTATGGTGTTTCGGATGACTCGGACAACCTGTGGTCATACCGACACCAACACTTGCACATCCGACAACTCGAGTCCCTCGCAGGGGACACAGAACACTTTGACCCAAGTAATCGAGATTCAAACATCGACAATTATCTCAGAGAAATTGAGCACTGCCTGATTGATTTGCCTTATGCTTCGTCGCGTGAAAAACTCAAGCTTATATGGAAGACCACGGTAAGGAGTGTCCATGCGTTCATGGAAACGCTACCGACTGGTACACGAAACCGCTACTCAGCTCTGTGTAAAGCCCTACACGAGGAGTATTTGCTTTATATCTACAAAGCCTCCGCTACCATAGCTGCTTTCGCCATCGCCCAGAAGAGGCACGAGCCTCCGTGTGAGTATTACAGACGCCTGAGAACCACGTACTTCCAAGGAAGTAAAGAACCAGGTCTGGAGGAGGAATGAGCTTTCAAGTCTCTTTTCCTTCACAACCTCCACGAGTGCGTGCGATATGACATCACGATGCACTGCAGAATGGGCAACCCCACCATGCAGGAAATCAGAAGATACGTGCAACTGGCATGGGAGACACGCGTGCGCCCTGCTCGAGGGCACAAAGGCGATGCCAGAGCCCTCGGGATCCAAGCCTCATATGCAGACCTAGCGCTTGAAGGCAACGAAATGCCTCGCGTTAAGGTGAATGCTAGAACAGGACCCCAGAGGCGCCGATCACCCTGCCAGCAGGGTAGGCAACAAAACCAGGGGGGTGGTAACCAGACACACCCCCAGGGTCACGGCAGGCCTAAACAACAAAACGTTCGCTGGCAGAAAGGAAAGGCGCGGTTCGAAAGAAAACCCAAACAAGAAGGTGAGTGGGTAGAAAAGGTTTCAAATCCCCTTAGAGAACAAGATTTGAGAAAAGAAATGGAGGATATAAGGAGATGCTTGACTGAGTTAGTAACTAAGCTTGATGTGCTCCGTTGTTCACCAGGTCCGCCGACCTCCTCAAAGGAACATGGCACTGAAACCCCGTCAGTATGACTAGACGATGTACCCCCTCCCGTTAACGCCAAAGTTTATTTTGTAGGTCGGGAAAAGGGAAACAGGGTCCAAGTTGCTCCCCAAAACAGTCACTCCTAACATGCCACACCCTCCTTTTCTGACCTTCTTGGGCGATCTGTACCGTAAGGGCAACGCCTGATACATGGGTCATTCCGCTCCCACACACTACTCGACACCGGTTCCGAAATAGTCTAATGGGTTCCAACACCTTCGCAGAGGTGGCTAGAGCAAAGCTCTCCCTTGGCAAACCATTATAGACAGAGACCTGCAACGTAAGCATCACAAGCTACACGCAAGATAGGTCGTCTATCACAAACGGGCCTGGATTGACACCTTTCAAGGGTTGATGCTAATAGACCCTGTTTACATATGTCCCATTAATACGGAACCACAGTAGGCCAGGACCTACTGAACCGATTGGCTCCACTCATTGACTGCCGTTGTGGACACATGTGGGCTCAGGTTGACATACCGAGACCACTTGGTCCAGAAAACAGTTTGCCAGCTTCAGATGCACACGTTGCCATCGTCCAAAAATCCAGCAGAGACGACGACTCCAATAAGAACAATTACAGGGCCTGGGTAAAACCCTTCAGGGTACTATAGTCACTGTACATTTTCAATCCGTTCTTAACAATAACACTTTGCACGCTTTAGGGACTTTGTCAGAGAAAACAACTTATGTGTGTATCGTTAGAGATCTAATGCAGGACCTCAGGGAAATTAGCTCCTCAGTCAACAATCTGAGTGGTGGAAGGATTCCAGCTTACCTGGTCTCCCTAGACCTTGTCGAAAAAATTCTTAGATCTGCTACTATCTCCATTGTGCAACCTTCACAGATACACCTGGCATATAGTTTTGGCACTGAAATTCCAATCCATGTAAATCCTCAGAACCTCAAAATAGGATTTATCCTCAATCTACCATCATAGGCAGAATATATATAGAATAAAGTCCGTATTTAATGATGGTTTTCAGAGAGGTAATGCACACATTCACCTCAAAACACCACCAACACTCGCCTACCATGATGAGGACCCCTCGATCTTATATCTAACCTATACATGTGTACCAAGACAAAGGACATTCATTGGGTTTGTCCAAACGCAACCCCTTTGTTAGAGAGGTGACTAACTACCTCTGCGGCCTAAGAGCCGAATTCCCTTAACAAGTGTCATGGTAGCATGTCCATCAAAGATGAAGGAACAGAGACAAGGGTAGAGCGAGCAGGCAATCGCTGGCTCGTTAACACACCAGCCACCAAAGTCCCAATGTCATACGACTGCCATGATACAGCCACTAAACTAAGGCTACCAAACCAAATGGTGTTCTTAATGGTTCCCCAAGGAGCCACCGTACACATTGACGATATTGTCCTCCATCATCTCAACATCAACAAACATGACGCACAAATTGAGATCATGGACGCATTTGGAGGTCACAGCCTCACCGTTGATGACACCCTTCGACAGCAGCTTCAGGTTGAAGGGATGAAATTAGTGAAGTTCAGTCTCAAACTGACTGGCTTGACCACTATATTTCCTAGTCACATAAGCAGATCGTCATCTTACCGAGAACACCCTATCAGTTTGGTTGCCCTCTGGCTCCTCCTTAGTGGTTGGATCGTCATCGCAATTATTGCACATGCCATGTACATGTACATTCAACACCTACAGGCCAGACTGGACTCACTTCTCATACAGCAGCGTTTTACACACCAGTCTGAGCCCATCCCACAGGTTAACCCCAATCATTTCCAAGGATAAGCCTTTTAACCTTTAACCCTCCTTTCCGCTAACATTTTGTTCCTAGTAATCAATGTCAGGTTCTACTTTGATTTTGTGTTATGACCAAAGAACAACAAAGGATTGTGTTATGGTTAATGCTGTGCCTTCCAATAACTTGAAATGTTTGTGTGATGAATGTAGTTTTAGATTTAGCTAGAAGTTCTATGCCCAGATGTGCCTCAATCTCTGTCCAGACGATAAAGGCTCTGTGATATTTAATGAACTGTATGGACCATCAGGAATACATGGATGGTGTAACCCACAGGTTACTGTGAACCGACAAGAACTGTTCGGCCCTTCAGTTGCTCTAAAGATGCTGGACAACAACCAACTCTTTAGACCAAAGGGGGGAATATTGGGCCTCATGTATTCAGATAGAAGACAAAGGCAGGCCTAACACAGTCGTAAAACCTAACTCAGCCCCCACATACCAAGTCGTAAATCTTACTGATAAAAATTGCGCCAAAATCAAACAAAGGGAGTCCAAAACAGACTACAAATCCCATGAAGCCTTGCTCACTAAAGGATTGAACACTCAACTCCTATTGGATGAGGCACACAACAGAACGTCCCTCAAACCATGACATCATCAGGAGTAGAAATACCTCTGAAATGCTTCCAGGATTTGCTTCCAGCAACTTTGCTTGTCGGGTGTAGATGCAGCTCATCGCTGCTCTCAGGTGCAGCTTCGTGGCACAAGGAAGTAACGTCTGACTTGAAACTGTGGCCATACAATCTCCATCTTGCTGGACGAGTTGAGATTACTCTGTGTTCAACCGAACACTCTAACGGATCCAAAGGAGACCGCCGAGCAATCCACATCTTCATCCGTTTGCCTGCAGAAGTGAAGAGATTAAAGATTTATCTTCCATCTTCGATCAAGTTGACATTTCTGAGTTCTCCGCCAGCCCGCCGAAAATCAGCAGCCGTGCCCGCCAACAGAGTGAGGAAACGGCCTCCCGTCATCACCCGAGCCTCAAGGAACTGGGTCGGAGTTAAAGGACAGATGAACACACATTCTATGTCCTCATACGATTCAAGTAAGAGGTTTACGTCTGGGCAGAGATAGAATATTATAGTGTGTTATTCTTGTGTTTCAAGGTTTTTTGCTTGTACAGTTTACGGACCGCCATGTCCGCTCATTATTAATACTCAGGGTATTAATTATCACAAATTTGTTTTGCCGTATTGTGGTCCAACCACATTGGACTGTTGTGCATTTCTGCCATAGCGGGTGAGACCGGCAAACTGAGTTTATCCATTAAAGAGTCAAAGAACGCGGGACTTTAACGAGCAGTCCATTGTGTCTCTGAGCGACAAACTAACAACTGCTTTCTCTCCCACGATCGCGAAATCGGCTTTAGGGCCGTCACTTTATTCCCCCTCTCTCTCGTACTAATTACACACATACACACACATACTCGCTCTCACACACACCCTCATGTGTTATAGGATTTTTTTGATTTCCATAGCATTCAAGTCTTCATTCATTGTTTTTTTCCCGAAAATCGATAGTCTTCGGTTGTCGATTTTCCTAAGAAAACAATCAATATTGAGACTGTTATACTATATGGTTATTAGTCCCTGATTCCAGGGTGGTGCCCCGTCAATGTTAATCCTTATTAATATTCTGTTGATTTTTGAGAATTGATAATTATCTTTGATGATTGTTGAATTTGAATGATCAATAAGCTAGTGTTAATTTTAATTAATGTTTCATTGATGTTAACAATTAGTGATTATCTTTGATAATTGTTGATTTAAAGGATTAGAAAAAGCTAACATTGATTCTCATCAATGTTCTATTGATTTTAATAATTAATAATTGTCTTTGATAATTATTAATTATTGCTAATAACCAAACCTGCTCCTAAATGTAGCACACTACATTTACTGGAGCCCCATATGAGGTTTTAATGAGTTAGATTCAATTAATTAATGTAAATATTAATTAATAACTAAAGAAATAATTATTAATTATTTCTGATAGTAACACTGATCTAAACAACCAGTAAAGCCCTACAACTTACAGTGATATTGCATTGGGCATATGCAGTCCATGGTTCTATTAATAAATGTCAATGGTTTTTATGTCCTGTAAAAGGGTTAGTTCACATAGAAATAAATTCTGTCATCATTTACTTGCCCTCATGCCATTCCAAACCTGTATGAAATATTTATTCCTTTGTGGAAAACAAAAAGAGATGTTAGACTCAATGTTAGGGACTGAGAGCATCAGTCACCATTCACTTTCTTTCTATGGTAAAAAAAAAAAAAAAAAAAAAGGAATGAAAGTGAATGGAGACTGAAGATATTTGCTTTTGTGTTCCACGGAAGAATAAAAGTCCTCTGGGTTTAGAACAACATGAGTTTACAATAATGTTGAGACAGAATTTTCATTTTCTTATGAAGTATCTCTTTAAAGACATTTTTGTTTACTTTAGTACAATTAAAAATGTCGGTACGGTGGTGGGTCTCAGCTTAATGACCATTGTAAAATCTGGTTGCTGAAGCAGAACCAGTTGAGCACCACTGCTTTTAATTGATGTTGCATTTATTTGTTCTCATGCTTAATAAAACACAACAGCTTCTTAAGTGTAAATTACATCATGTCAAAGTGCTGACATTTGATGAGTTTGTAACTTGGTTCTATTGTTAAGATGTGCATGCTTGAGTGTTTATTATTACTGCTGTTCTGGATGCTGTGTGTGTGTGTGTTTAGGTGTATGTGGACACTGACAGGCTGATTTGTGGCTGACTGACTGTTCTCTGATAAGGGCACTGGTTGGCGTCTGCTGTGTTCGGTGATGAGTCACAGACTCTGGGAAGTGGACCCTTCTGTTACCCTGAGGCAGTGAATCCTCTAAGGTTTCTGCTTTCACCCTCCCAGTGTCTTTTTTGCAGCATTCTGAATAAGCTCAACACTGACCTTTTTCCTTGCTTTTATAACACGACAGTTAGAGGTCAAGCCCCGCTAAAGTGTCCCATGAAAAAGCTAGGATGTCTGTTTTCCTCTCTGCTGCAATATACGCAAATAAACTACATGTTATGGCTGTTTTATTGTTTACCACCTGCAAAACATACATCTGACTAGCAGTTTGTAAACTGCATCTACTGATTGAAGAATGTATTTGAAACGTATATATCTCTAGCTATCAAAATAGATACACAACCATTCAAAAGTTTGGACACACCTACTCATTCTTTATTATTACTATTTTTAATATATGAGAAAAATAGTAATCAAAACCATGAAAAACCTATGCAGTGAAAAAAATATATATTTTTGAGTGTCTTCAAAGGAGACACCATTAAAAAAATAAAATTAAAAAAAGAAGCTCTGAACATTCTGTGCATTCCCTCAACCAACTTCATGAGACCCAACAGAGATTGATTATGTATTTTCTTTTTGTTCCCTACTGGAACATGCTTTTTAGGAAGCCACTGACATTTTAAAAAATGTTGGTGGTCCTCGATAGTTATCGAGGACCACCAACGTTCACAAAATTTTTTAACTAAAAACAAAACTTTTTAACTAAAAAGGCACATAAATTGGCCAAATCATGATTAGCTTAAAATCTACTGCCGTGCAAAGGTTTTCCGAGGGTTAGGTTTAGGTGTAGGGTTAGGGAATAGAAAATATAATTAGCCTGGAATGAAATCACCAGAAGTCTATGGAATTTCCTCACTAATACAGCGAATAAACCTCTGTCTGTGTGTGTGTGTGTGTGTGTGTGTGTGTGTGTGTGCGTGCGCGCACGCAAACCTCACAATCTGCCGCATGGGACACACTCAAGAAAATCATATGTTGTCAAGTGACCGACAAATGCGTCAATTACCTCTTTTTTATCAATAGAGAGATACACCATAGTCAAAGCTTAGCGAGTCCATGACATGAAAGTGAATGTCAGTGTGCTTGTTAAAGAGCCCATATTATGCTAATTTACAGGTTCAGAATTTTATTTTGGGGGTGTACTAGAATAGGTTTACATGCTTTAATGTTCAAAAAACACATTATTTTTCTCATACTGTACATTTCTTTTCCCCTCTCTTCTTCCTCTGGCTCAAATGCTCTGATTTACCTCCTGTCTCTTTAAAGCCCCCCTTTCCGAAAAGCCCAGTCTGCTCTGATTGGTCAGCTGGCCTAGTCTGTTGTGATTGGTCAACCACGTAGAGCGTGTCAGAAATGTAACGCCCCTTACCATAACCGAGTTTCAGCTCCTGAGTCTTCGTAAGCAGCTGTAAACACTATTGTAACTATGGTAACAGTGCTGTCGGTTTTTGCCGTACCAGCTCTAGCCCGAGTCCGATAATGAATGAAACAATTAAAGTTGGGAAGAACAAGCTGCTCGACCCGAACCACCTTTGCAAGCACGACTTGAGCAGGACATTTCACAGTGGTAAGTTTTAATTTTGTAGCTTTCTTACAAGTACACTGTTGATTATTGTGAACCTAACAAAGCTTCAAGTAAAAGACACATAGTGCATCCAAGTTAGTCATCTTATGCTGGAATGGGTGCATCCAAACTTTTTTCACCTGATACATGAACGGAGAACAGAGGCTTACTCCCGGTTGGACATTACCGACATTGACACTGGACATTGTATTAGAGAGTTAGTGAGCAAGTTAGCCATGGACTACTGATAGCGGCTGTAATATTACAGCTTGTAATTATATAATTATATAAGACTCTTGAGATCAATCATTTTGTTACACAGTTTTAGGTTAAACAGCTGAATAGTTAACCCTTACCAAAACAATAACATTACATAGCAAGTTAGCCGAGCACTACCATGGATTGCAGATGTAAAATTACTGTTTGTAAAAATAAATCCATCTCCACACTTGATCACTATTCATGATAGTAAGAACGACAAACAATCTGCATAATTCTGCACAATTGTAGGTAAAAGTGGGCCCGCAGCTGATTAGCAAAACTATTTCAACACATTAACATTAGCTAGCAGGTTAGCAGAGACCTACATCTGTGCACTGGGTGTACACCATAGCTACAACACAAAACTCCGCATTTGAACTCTCGGTAGCAGATAAATCCACAAATAATCAAACGTATTTACAGGTTGTGATCCTGAAGCACCAGATTGTCCCAACAAAGTGGGAACTGTACCATCTTTCAGGAGTAACCATCTTGAAAATCCGGCATTGGTTGTAGTTGTACTGCTAAATAATTAAAATAAATTTTAACCACTGATTCTTCAATTCGTCTGCCTTTGGAAGTCCAAACAAAGAGGTTTTGCTTTCGCAGTGAAGAAAACAGTGTCTTCTCGACATGGCAACAACACTAACCCAACTCATCCTGGTCTCATCTAAAACTACCTTTGTTTGAGGGTGGGCCAAAGTAGCCCTTAGGTGGGCATTATGCAAATGTTTTACATAGTGACAAATACTTTATGGAAGAAATGGCTGGACTACAAACAGCCCGTTTCTTGTAATTCTTGAGCAGTGTTGTTTGTGGGAGAGAATAACTCCCTTTTGTGTGGAGCTATGTTACACACTAAAAGAAAGGTAAAATCCCAAAAAGCATAATAGGGCCTCTTTAAAACTGATTTTATTGTCTTGTTTTGTATTTTGAACAAGATGGCACTGCAAATGGCTGCTTCAGTGTTGAGCTCTCTATTGAACTTGTTACTTTTGTTTGTTTGTCATGTTTATTGTCACTCCCGATCAGTTTCACCAGGGATGAACTGCTGAATTTGATTATTCAGATGTTTTGTTAGACATCTTAGATGGAGGCGCAGCAGTGCTCTCTAAATGAAAATGCTCAAAACAGTGGAGATCAGGATCGCCGGTTTGTGGAACTCCTACGCGCTCAAGCAGAGGACCGGCAGGCGATCCGGAGCCTCCTCAGCCAGGAGGCATCCCCAGCCGCGACCCCGGACACCCACACGCCCTTGCTCCCGCCTGCGTTACAGAAGATGGGGACGGCGGACGACCCCGGGGCGTTCCTGGACTTATTTGAATGCACCGCCGAGATCTGGGGCTGGCCGCTCAGCCAGTGGGTGGCCTGACTTATTCTGCTGTTGTCCAGGGAAGCCCAGCTCGCAGCTCAACAACTGCCAGCGACGAGCCTCCTTGCTTATTGTGATTTAAAAAAAGCCATCCTACAACAGGTTGGGCGGAGTCCAGAGGAGAGTCGTCAACTCTTCCGGAACCTGAAGCTGGAAAGCTCCGACTGCCCGTTTGCCTTTGCCCAACGGCTCCGCGACGCCTTGCGAAGATAGTTGCTAGCAGGGGACCGTGGCGTCGACGGGATCATCGACCAGGTGGTACTGGAGCAACTAATACATCGACTGCCAAAGGGGACAGCGGAGTGGGTCCAGTGCCACCACCCGGCATCACTGGAGGAAGCAGTCCGGCTTGTGGAGGACCACATGGCGGTGATCCCGAGGGCAGAAGAGCCCTCCTACTCTCTCTCTCTTCCCCCTGTCTCATTCCCCTCCCCTCTCTCCTCTCGTTCTGCTCTCTCCCCAGGGCCCGTTCCTGCCCCACGCAGACAAGGAGGACTTCAGCCACCGAGACCAGTTCCCCGGGCGTGGGAGGCGACACCTTCCCCTACCCCGATGCCCCGCCGCTCTCCCCCTCAGGGGGAGTGCCCGCCGACACAAGTGCGGGCATAGCGCCTGGGCCAGCCTGCTGGAGGTGCGGGGACCTGGACCACTTCCGGGATCAGTGCCCTCTGATGGAGCTGGGGATGGTGTTGCGGGTCTCTGACCTCCCACAGGCTGCCCCCAACTGGGCCGGAGCATACCGGATACCGGTAAGTGTCAAGGGGGGTACTCACCAAGCGTTGGTGGACACCGGGTGTAATCAAACCACTATCAACCAACGCTTGGTTCAACCCGAGGCATTGGGCACAACTAAAACTGTGAGGGTGAAATGTGTGCATGGGGATATTCACAAGTATTCGGTGGTGACCCTGACGATTAAATTCCGGGGGAAAAGCATAGAGTGGAGGCCGTGGTTAGTTCCCGCCTCACCCATCTGCTGATTTTGGGGACTGATCGGCCTGACTTTAGAGTTCTATTAAAGGGAATTTGTGTGGATGGGTCCTGTATGAAATTAGGGAGATGTACAATGTGCAATGCTCTGGCAGGGGAGGCGGAGCCGGGGCCGTCCTCGACAGCTCCACGTCATAATGACGAGAGAGGGGGAGAGGCTGCAGCCCCTCCCCTTCTCAGGGAATTCCCTGAGGGGGATTTCCCTTTGGAGCAGTTGCGAGACAAAACCCTCAAACATGCCTTCGACCAAGTGAGAGTCATCGATGGTCAATGACTCCAGCCTGACATCGCACTTTCATACCCCTATTTTGCAATTATAAATGAGCGGTTGTCTAGAGTGACAGGACGCTCAGACTAAAGAGGATACAACCCAACTTTTGATTCCACGGAGCCGTCAGGAAATGGTATTCCAGGCGGCTCATTATAATCCCATGGCGGGTCACTTAGGAGAACAGAAAACACTGAACCGTCTAATAACCCACTTCTATTGGCCGGGCATTGGCGGCGATGTCCGCAGGTGGTGTGCGGCATGCCGCGAATGCCGGCTGGTTAACCCACCGGCCACCCCAAAAGTGCCACTACGCCCTCTTCCGTTGATCGAGGTCCCCTTTGAGAGAATTGGAATGGACCTCGTCGGGCCATTAGAATGGTCAGCACGTGGACATTGCTTTGTATTGGTCAGTGGAATATGCAACGCGATATCCGGAAGCAGTGCCTCTTCGCAACATCTCAGCACGCAGTGTAAATAATCTCCCGAGTGGGGATTCCGAAAGAAATCCTCACCGATCAGGGCACAACGTTTATGTCATGGACACTATGCGAGCTGTATGAGTTGTTGAGTATTAAATCAATTCGCACCAGCGTGTACCATCCTCAAATGGATGGCCTGGTGGAACGATTTAATAAAACCCTCAAAAACATGATTCATAAGTTCGTGCACGACGATGCTAGAAATTGGGATAAATGGCTCGACCCCCTGTTATTTGCAGTACGAGAGGTCCCGCAAACCTCCACTAGCTTCTCCCCATTCAAGCTGCTGTATGGGCGATGCCCACGTGTTGTGCTTGATGAATTGCGAGAGGCCTGGGAGGAGGGACCTTCAAACAGTAAAAATGAAATTCAATACATTCTTGATCTTAGAGCAAAACTCCACACTTTGGGGCAGCTAACACAGGAGAATTTGCTCCAAGCTCAAGAACGACAGTGCCGACTGTATGACAGGGGAACTCAGCTAAGGGAATTTGCACCGGGAGATAAAGTGCTTGTATTGCTTCCCACATCGAGCTCTAAATTGCTCGCCAAGTGGCAAGGACCCTTTGAGGTCACACGACGAGTGGAAGATCTCAATTATGAGGTTAAACAAACCGATAGAGGGGGCGCACGTCAAATATATCACCTCAATCTCATGAAATTGTGGAGGGAGGCGGTCCCTGTGATGTTGGCTACGGTAATTCCCGAGAAGGCGGAGCTCGGACCGGAGGCGAGTTCAAAACATAAACAGTTCACCCCGGTCACTTGCTGAGACCACCTCTCACCGAGTCAATTTGAGGAGGTTGCTAGGTTGCAACAGGAGTTTGCGGATGTATTCTCCCCTCTACCGGGGCGTACAAACCTTATTCACCACCACATCGAGACCGAGCCGGGGGTCGTGGTACGTAGCCGCCCCTACCGATTACCCGAACACAAGAAGAAAATCGTTTGGGAAGAATTGGATGCAATGCTCGATATGGGGGTAATAGAAGAATCCCACAGCGATTGGTCCAGCCCAGTTGTTCTAGTGCCTAAGAGCAACGGGTCTGTATGGTTCTGTGTGGATTATAGGAAAGTCAACGCGGTGTCTAAATTTGATGCGTATCCAATGCCTCGCGTTGATTAGTTGCTCGATCGGTTGGGCACTGCTCGGTTTTATTCAACATTGGATTTGATGAAGGGTTATTGGCAGATCCCCTTGACACCAATTTCCCGTGAAAAAACCGCCTTCTCCACACCGCTTGGATTACACCAGTTTGTGACACTTCCGTTCGGTTTGTTTGGAGCCCCGGCTACGTTTCAGCATCTCACGGACCGAATCCTCTGACCGCATTCAGCTTACGCAGCTGCCTATTTAGATGACATCATAATTTACAGCAATGATTGGCAGCGGCACATGCAACATCTGAGGGTGGTTCTGAGATAGCTGCGCTGAGCGGGACTCACAGCAAACCCAAAGAAGTGCGCGATTGGGTGGGTGGAGGTACGGTATCTGGGGTTCCACTTGGGCCACGGGCAGGTGCGTCCCCAAATTGACAAGACAGTGGTGATTGCGACCTGCCCAAGGCCCAAGACCAAAAAGGGGTGAGACAGTTCCTGGGGCTGGCTGGCTAATATAGAAGGTTCATGCCTAATTATTCGGACATCACCAGCCCGCTGACTGATCTCGCTAAAAAGGGAGCTCCAGACCCGGTCCAGTGGACGGAGCAGTGTCAGCGGGCATTCACGCAAGTTAAAGCCGCACTTTGTGGGGGGCCGCTTTTACATTCACCTGACTTCTCTCTCCCTTTTGTTTTACAGACAGATGCTTCAGACAGGGGGCTGGGGGCCGTACTCTCGCAGGTGGTGGAGGGGGAGTAGCGCCCGGTGCTGTACATTAGCCGTAAGCTCTCGTTGAGGGAAACTAAGTACAACACCGTGGAATAGGATTGTCTCGCCATCAAGTGGGCGGTCCTCACTCTCTGATACTATCTGTTGGGGCGGGCCTTCACCCTCTGTTCTGATCACGCCCCGCTCCAGTGGCTCCTCCGCATGAAAGATACCAACGCGCGGATCACCCGTTGGTATCTGGCTCTTCAGCTGTTTAAGTTCAAGGTGGTCCACAGACCGGGAGCGCAGATGGCTGTCGCCGACTTCCTTTCCAGGAATGGGGGGGGAGTGGTAGGCAGGCCGGATGCCTCCCCGGCCTGAGTCGGGCGGTGGGAATATGTGGCAGTGGGAGCGTGGTCAAGCATCTCTCCGGAGAGAGAGAAAGCAGTAAGGGCGCTTACACCTGAGCTAAATTATGTCTAACACCTGTCTCTAATTTCAGTGAGCACAGAGAGAGCGGCATAAAAGAGTCACACCGCCAGTAGACGAGAGAGAGAGCCTGGGTCCCCAGAGTTATTACTGTGAAGCTGTTTTATTATTGTGACACTAAAGAGATCACATTGTGAAGCTGAGAGTTTATTATTGTGAAGTTGAAGAGATTATTATTGTGAAGCCGAGAATTTATTATTGTGAAGCTGAAATCAGTGTGGTCATTAAAAAGCCTTACCTGTGAGTAGAGCAACCTGCCTCCCTTGTCCTCCTTAACGACTGTCCACTACACTGTATATACCCCTACCTTGCACATATATTACCACTTGCACATGTACATATGCCATTATGTTGTCCTGTTTTTTTTTATGTCTATTTATACTCTTACCTAGTTTTATATTCTGTGTCTCACTGTAATGTTCTGTGTGCACTTGTTTCTCCTATCACCAAAATAAATTTCTTGTGTACGTGAGCACACTTGGCAATAAAGCTCATTCTGATTCTGTGTATCATCACACCACAGTTGTAATACTGATGTTTGTGAGAATAAAGCCCAATGTTCTTCTGTTTTTAAAGAATGATGAATCAACATTTGTGAGAATAAAGCCCAATTTTCTACTGTTTTTTTTTATTTTATTTTTTTTAAAGAATGATGAATTAACTGAGTGATTTTAGTCTAGCTGCGTTGTATGGCCTGCCATCTACTTTTAGGTGTGTGGGCACAAAGAACAACGGATGAGCTACTTTCTGTTTGTTTGTTTTTTCCTCCAAACAAAACATACTTTTAGTTTCTTAACATAACACATTATTAGTGAATCTACTATGAATGCAGGAATTTCATTTGGCAGTACATTTAAAAGGTACTGCCATTAAACATTGATAATCATTTGTATTCAGCTCATTAATTACATGTATTTTACTGTAACATGGCTGGAACGCTGTATTGACCATTGAACAATTAATGAGCTGTTATTAAGAATTTATAGAAATGTTATCTCTTTTCAGTATTATTGATGTTGTATCACTGTAATCATCCCACTAATCAAACAACTAATTAGTGTTCCCTTTGGTGAAGTTGGATCCTGTTCGATCCATGTAATTTTTCATTCGTATGTGAATGTGAGTAGCTGAAGCGCAGCTTTATCTGCACTTTTTTGGCGAATCAGTTGTTTGATGACTGACTTAAATTCGGTAGAAACCATAATATTAAAGGTAATTTGAAACAACATGCTGTAAGTTGTTAAGTCTTATTACGTGTGATGTACCTTTTTTAAGTAAATTAAGTTGATTGAACTGATACATTTGTCTATATCTAAAAACAGTTTTCTAGTTATGCTGATATAAAATGACCATATGTTGAATTTACTTAAAAAGTGTGATTCAAAAAAGCTAGATATACTAAGTAAATCTGTTTAATGACCCAATTATATTTTCAAAACAAGCACAAGAATCTAATGTTGAAAAAATGTAATCATTTAAATTACACATTATTTACACAGACATTAATATTTCTGAGCAGGAATATTTAGATGGTATCGTTTTGTTTGACCTTTAAACCATTTTTATTTCTCATTCATGTTGAAATATATTCTTCTTCGCTCAATTATGGAGCATTTTGAGTTTTTTGGAAATAAACAAAGAGCTGTAACAGTATCTGACCAGTGATGTTTTGGTACACATCACAGAGCAGCATTTCTCTGAACTCAAGCAAGCGATTGCTTGCTGACATCAAACATAATTTAAAGCTCTGTGAAGTGGATTAACGCCATCTGGAGGGACCAATAAGAAAACAAATGAGAAGAACAGCGGGTGTGTGTGTATGTGTCAAATGTAATACAGTATTCAGACACATTAAAATTGACACTGTAATACAGCACACATTCGCAAAAACAGTGTGATGCATGTGTGCTGTTTTACAGTTGTTTTTGCTTTTGAGCATAAAATCAGGGTTTCTTACATATTTTCCATTAGCATTTGATTAATGGAATGTTTTGTTTTGAAGCTTAAAAATTAACCAAGCGTTTCCCTTATCGGCCACCTGACTGTCTGATAGTTTATATCTGTAAATGAATTGTTTAAAGTGGCATTTTAGATTTCACATGGCTCATTAATATCATTAATAACTCCCTCAGGTGAGGCTTTGACACCATTACAAATAGGCCTACACCTTTGAAAAGTGCGCATTTTGGTATTAACGCTGATTTAGGTAGTAAAAGTCTACATCTAATATTAAATCTAATCAAATGTCCTTAATGACAAGCATCTCATAATTTTAATTTTACATATGTAACATCATTGTAGCCTACATTAGGAAAAAAAAGACGCATGAGAACTCCATGTCCGAAATGCTTGCTTGACTCAAGAACAGACTCCAGTGGAAAACATGGAAATTTATTTTTATTTTATTTTATTTTTTTAAGATTTTACATTTCTTTGAATAGCTGCATTGAATTTCTAATTCATAAGGCAAAAAATAAAGACAACCTTGAGGTGTACTCTATAAGAAAATAACAAGATTCTATTATTAAAGTTATATTATTATTATTATTATTATTATTATTATTATTATTAATGTGTTCTCTTATTGTTCGATCTCATCTGTTGTTGCTGTTTTGTGTTAATTTTTCAGTTTGTTTACAATTTATCTGACATGGAGCATATTTACAGTATAGCTCCTTATGTTATGTTATTGTGGCATAAAACACATTTTAAAAATCTATTTATATGTGTCCCACTTAATGTTGGAACTTGTTAAGTCAAGTCAAATCATTTTTATTTGAATAGCACTTTTCACAACACACATCGTTTCAAAGCAGCTTTACAGAAAATTATGCTATAACAGAAAATGAAGCTGTAGTGTGTCTAATGTCTTAGAGTCATAATTGTGTGGTTTAATGAAAATATATATATACACACACATATATAGAGAGAGATTTTGTGTGGACTGAGATTAATGACTAAAAGTCTTTTCCTATCTATCCTGAATTAACAGCAGAATGTCTTTTTGTTATTTGGCTCATGAAGGCTTCTTTAGATAGCAATTAATAAACTGTCTATGTATTCCATTTTTAATATTTTTTTTTAAAGAGAGTGTTAAGTGTATTAAGAATGTTTGAAATAAAGCCAATAATTTTAGCAAAACGTCTATTGCTCAAAAGAAATGAGCTTTTAGAAATGCTTCATTCTTTACTGGTTTATTTTCAGACATGTTTTTTTTTTTTTTTTAGTTTTCCTGTATTGGGGGTTTCCGTGCGGTGGTCTGATGTTTCCACCGGAGCAGGAGGTCATGGAGAAATCCGTGTCTTACAGCTCAGAACTGAATGAAGCCTGTGTTATTCAACAATATAGTTAAAATGTGCTGTCAAAAGTATTTAAAGATCTTACTCCGAAGTGTATTTATGAAGAGAATGTCACTCGCATCATCCCTAAAACACTGGAAGATACTGAAAGAAACAAAAATTTGTTATTATTATTAAAACTGTATTATTATTATTTTATTCACAAAACAGGACTTTAATTAAATTTCAAAATAAATATTAATTACATTTAAATATAGGCCTATAATTAAATACAGTTCAACATTTTAATATGTTTTTTTTTTTTTTTGTCCGACCTACTGATTTACAGAGTATTTTTATGTAATATTTTTAGGCCTACACTTTATACAGAAAAAATACATCTCTTTATTTTCAAATTTTGAGATTTCTGAAAATGCAGTACGAAACACTATTCATGTAAAATAAAATAATTGTATTCATTCTTGATTATTTCTTAAATTTATCTTTCATTTCACACTGTTGATTTGTCACAGATAAAGACACTTATGGGTTTTGATCGATTACATTTTATATTGGTGGTGTAACTTGATTATTGCCATTGCCATTGTCTAATTGTTTTATTTATAACTGTGAATTGATATAGTATAATTTTCTCTTTTGATGATGATGATTTTAAGTGCAAATTTTTAAGTGTTTGTGTGTGTGATGTGTTTCCATGTTGTCTGTTTTTATGTGTTTGTTTGTGTGCGTGCGTGCGTGCGTGCGAACCCCTGCTGTGTGAACGCACACGCGTGTCTTTAAAGCTCTGCTGTAGTTCCCATGCATTTGTGTGTAAAAGGCAGTTTCCTTGCGTGGACGGGTCGTGACCCCTGTGTCGGCCGGCAGGGTCCCAGACTCCCTCTGAGCCCTGCAGGAAACATAGAGTCTGTGTTGTTATTTTATCTAAGACATATTTCAGCACTGCAAGATGACCCTCCAAACCTGCACACACTCTGCCATCTTCACCCTGAAGAAAACTTCCCAGCTTCAGTCTGAACAGTTGCATGTTTCTCTAGCTCAGCTGGTCGAGCATTGCACTAACAATGTAAAGGTCATGAATTTGAGTTCCAGGGAATACATACTGATATTATGCATATTTGGAGTAAGTCGCTTGGATACAAATTTTAATAAATAATTGTAGAATATTCAATATATTACATTTGTCTAGGTATGGTGTAGTGTGTTGTAGTTTTCAGCATAACATCTCTTCAAACCAAGTGTTAAGTTGTTCATTTAGCTCAGTACCTGTATATCAGTAGTACTGGAAAACCTGATATCAATCTAATTACTTGCATTGTTAGATGGATGGATTTTTTGAGCACTCACAGCTAGTTTGCACCTGGTGAATATAAATGTCATTCATAGCAGTACTGTGAGTCAGGTGTAATGTAAAGTGTGCTTATGGCTCAATCCAGCAGTCATATTTCATCTGAAATGTATGTGAGATAAGGTTCGTGTGTTTGTGCATGTGAGTGTGGCTCAATGATCCAGCTGCTCTCTCTCAAGTGTGTGAGTAACCTTAAGCATTAGCATGCAGTGTAGCTTATCTGTGATGGTGTTAAATCAATCTCTCTCTCTCTCTCTCTCTCTCTCTCTCTCTCTCTCTCTCTCTCTCTCTCTCTCTCTCTCACTCACTCACTCAAATTCAAATGAGTTTTATTGGCATGTCTGCATACATTATACAATGTTGCCAAAGCATTCTGTAGTAGTAATAATACAAATATATAAATAATGATAATAAAAAAACAAAAACAAAAAAACAACAAAAAAAAACAAAAACAAACAAACATGTATTACATACTTAAAACAACATACAGGTAAGTGCACAAAGTTTAAAGAGAAGTAACTACAGAGAACAATGAGTAACGGTAAATTAAACTGACATTTTTAGTATTTAGTGAGGGGTCACCCTCTCTACCTCAGATCATGACAAGAAGACACATACTCTGCTGCTAAATCTATACATTCAGCCTTCTCTCCGAGAACATATGAGAGTTTCTCTATAGTAATCGTTCTGCTGAATTCAGGCAGTCTGTTCTATGAGTGTAAAGTGTGTGTTTCTAATGCTCTAATGCAGATATTTACTGCACTCAGAGAGGAAGTGTGGTTCATCCTCTATGACTCCTTGAGTGCAGTGTGAACACAATCTGTTCTCTCTAGGTCTCCAGTTCTGTCTGGACTGTTGACCTAGACTGTGCTCACTCACACAATTCTTTGTAAGGAGCTTCCTGTGATGGTAGTCTTTAATTTTTTTTTTTTTTTTTTCAGATATGGTGCCAATATATATACTGTCTTAATTTTTTGAAAGTAGTTCAATTTGTTTGTTTCTTTGAGGTTGCTATGCCAGTAATTAATTGATGAATTTAGCTGGTGTTTGTCCACTAAATACTTTAAAGTGTCGCTCTCTGGGTGTGCTGCTCTTTGTATTAAAGCACAGTGATGGTGATATTCTGGGGAAGAGTCTGATAGGTGGAACCAGAACTTACTGGCTCTCTTTTGAATGTCAGTCAAAAGAGGGAATCTGCACAGTTCTGCCTTACAGCCCAGGTTAGAAGCACTTCTGTGAACTCCCAGAATATTTTTACAGAATGGAAATTTTCAATTTAACTTTTGTCCCAGGATTCATAATTCAATTTATATTTGGGGCCCCAGATTTAGTTGCCATACATAAGTATGGGCTTGATGACACTGTCAAACAATTTCAGCCACAGTTTAATAGGGAAGTTAAATTTAAATAGTGATTTTCTTATACTATAATTTGCCCTATGAGCCTTGTCTGTTAGGTCTTTTATTGCCAAGTCAAATTGTCCAGAAGCCAAGAGAGTAAGACCTAAATAATTGTAACTGGTAACATGGTTAAGAATTGTTCCCCCAAGTGTAAAAACATATTTTTTTTGTCTTGAAGATGATTTTTATTTTGAAAAATTATCACTTTTGACTTGTCCATGTTGATTGGTAATGCCCAATTACTGCAGTAATTTTCTAGAATTGAGAGGCTTTCATGTAATTTCTCTTCAGTAGGTGAGAGCAGCAGCAGGTCATCTGTGTATAGAAGACATTTAATTTCTCTGTCCTCTAGTGTGAGTCCAGGGCTACATGAGTTTTGAAGCATTGTTGCCAATTCATTTATGTAAATATTAAAGTTGGGCTTAGGCTGCATACTTGACGAACTCCCTTATTCTGGCCGAAATAATCAGATCGTCTGTTGTTTATTTTAATGCTGCATTTGCTGTCTTTGTACATGTCCTTTTTTAAATCATAAACCTTTCCTCCTATTCCACTCTGAATCAGTATTAGGAGCAATCCATCATGCCAAACTGAATCAAAGTCTTTTTAAAGTCAATAAAGCAGCCAAATAGTTTTCCTTGTTTTGTTTGGTGGACAAGTTTGTGTTTAAGCGTGTTCAGTGTGTATATGTTGTTCTCTGTTTTGGCATGAATCCAATTTGACAGTTGTGTAAAGTCTTGTTTTCTTGGAGATACTGGGTTAATCGGTCATTTATAATGCAACAGAATAGTTTGCTATGGTTGCTGCTCACTGAAATGCCCCTGTAGTTGTTTGGGTTAAATTTGTCACCTTGTTTGAAGGTTGGAGTGATTTTCTTTTCTTTCCAGTTCTCAGGAAAGTGTCCTGATTTTAAGAGCAAATTGAATAATTTGAGAATGGCCTCATTCAGTTTGGGGATGCCATGTTTCAACATCTCATTGCATATTCCATCTGAGCTGCAACAATTTTTATTTTTGAGGGATTAGATTTTTTTCACTGAGTTTCTTCAGTGATATAGGGTTGTCCAAATTGTTTAATTTACCATTTAGTGTGCATTCCAGATTATATAGTTAGGAATTCAGATTTTTTTTGGGGGGGAGGGGGGGTTGTTCATTTTGTATATAAAGGTTTCCAAAATGTTCTGGTCAAGTGTTTGGGTCACAAATGGGAATTTGTACTTCTTTGTTGGACTTATTTAAATTGTTCCATAATTCCCAGAATACATTTTTATTTTCTGCTTCTTCTATTTTGTTGAGCTTTTTTTCATGTGTTCGGCTCTTTTGCTTTTTAGCAGTGAGCTGTACTTTTGAAGCATTTGTTGCTAGATGGTACGTGTTTGTTGATTTGAAGGGTCTCTGTGTTTTTTATTTGATAACAATCGTATTTCTTATCTTAACATTTGACATTCTTTATCTAACAGTCAGCTTTTGTGATTTCCTTTTCTCTCCTGTTCAGTTTTATGTTATTCAATGACTTGCTGGCAACTGTGAAAAAAAATGTTAGTCAATTGTTTTGTTGCCAAATTGATGCTTTTCTCGTCTTTTCCAAATGTGGATAGGAGAAACGCATCAATCATGTTCTCATCATAAATGCTTTGGAGTTCAGTTTCATATTGGGCTGGACTGTTTTTTCTCCAGAAGAATCTGGTTGCGAGGGGATATAGTTTAGACTTCTGATTTGAAGATGATAGAAGACTGGCTGACTTGTTCAGACTAATGACAATGTGACAGTGGTTTGAGAGAGGTAGCTGTGGCATCACTGTGACATAACTGATCTTGTTTTGATCTAGATCTGTGATGGTGTAGTCCACTGTGCTGCTACCTAGAGAAGAGCAGTAGGTAAATTGACCCAGAGAATCACCCTTTGTTCTGCCGTTCACTATGTAGAGACCCAGGCTTATACAGAGCTGCAGAACTTGTTTTCCATTTCTGTTTATTGTGTTGTCATAGTTCTGACGTGGTTTAGTGGAATGCTTATCTTGATGAATATTTGTATTATTAATAATATACTTATCTCCATTTGAACTAATAAAATCCAGTTCTTTCCCAGTTCTTGCATTCAGATCCCCCATTATCAAGACTGAGCCAAGAGACTGAAATTGAATGATCTCAGATTGTAATGTGGAGAAGATCTTCTCATTATAATAGGTTAACTCATATGGAGGGATGTAGGTGGCACAGAGGTAAGTATCCTCATCACAAATGAGTTCCTTTTTAATTGTAATCCAAATATGTGTTCTCCTTTTTTTAACAGGCTGAATGTAATGGAAAATATGTTCTTTAAACCAAACAATAATTTCTCCTGAATCTCTTCCATTTTTAACATGAGGTTGTTTCACTGTTGGTATATGTAACTCTCTGTAGTTTAAGGAGTGTAGATTTTAGACTCTAATGAACTCCATGTCTCAAGTAATATTATGATATTAATGAATATTATGATATTTCTCTCTCTCTCTCTGGAGTAAGTGTGATCGAGAGTGTTACAACCCTCAGGTCAAACTTACACTCTCCAGATAAACACATACTATAATGATCTGTACTGTCCTCCTGCAGCAAATACTGTACTCATTTTTATGTGTGAGTGTGGGTGAAAGAAAAAAGAGACATATATTTAAATTATATATACAGTGGGTTCTGTCTTCCTGGGTCTGAGACCACTAGTGAAAATGCAGCTATTTGGCATTCTTTTCTAATTTAATACAAACTTTTTAGTTATGAATTATATTATTACTTTAAAATTTTGAGTGAAAATTTGACTTAAGAATTTTGTTTATGAATTTGAGAATGTCCTATTATTTGGTCTAAGTGGAAGGTTGACTAATTTAAATTTCTAGTCCCAGTAGTTTGCTTTTTTATTACAATCTACATTAAATCGCTTAAACCCTAATCCTCCACAATATTAATAATGAATATCCACTTTGCTACAGCAATCATGAAGCCGCATTTACATGATTTGCCACTTTGAACTCCACATGAAAATCGCTTGCAGAAAATGTCTTGTTTTGCTTTTAGCGCTGGTACTGTCCATGAATGATACTTCTTCCGAATTGTCTGGAATATGACGCAGGGGAAAAGCTGATGCTTTACTCCAGCAGGTCATGTGAATGTGGCTTATCACAAGTCCCATCTGGTTTTGTTTTGTACCAAAAAATTATGGGAATTTAATTGAATATATTTATTCGCCAAGTATATAAAATATACAAGGAATTTATCATGGTGCAGATGGTCACAATACAGGCAGCAACAACAACAAACATAAAAAAAAAAATAATAATAAAAAAAGAAAAAGAAAAAGAATAGTAATAATAATAATAATAATAAGCACAATCAGGGGATGTGGGGAAAACTAGTAGTCTGTAGAAAATATTTTTAAACAAACACAAAATAAATACTAATATTAAAGAGGTTCTTTCTCCATCACTTGGCTTTTGTGTGTGTGTTTGAAGAGTGTGTGTGAGAGTAATGAATCTGGACATAGCACAAGGGTTTTGCTTTATTACAACCAGTGTTCAGCACTCAAACGAAGCTGAATAAAATGTCAGAATATAATGTGAAAATTGGTAAATGCGTTAATCACGATCAAGAAAAATAAATGCGTTAAACATTTTAAAGTAATAGCATGCGCTAACATCTTGTGTGTATTTAGGGAAGCAAGGAGAACTTCCCATCTGTACAAAAGAGTTTACATGAACAATGTCATAAATTTGCGAAACATTTGACTTGTGACCAAAAAATAGTGCAGAATCTTAATTTATTTGATAACATTCCTTTGGTTTACATGTTCCAAAATCCTAAAACTTTCAGGCAAGTTCTATGTTAAAAAACAAAACAAAACCCTTTTCAATGTGGTTTCAGACTAGTAGACCCCACTATAATCAAAAATAAAACACACACACACACACACACACACACACACACACAAGCTTGTTTTTATATCATTTTGGGGACTCTCCATAGGCTTCCATGCATTTTATGGATTTTATACAGATCTAATGATAATTTCTATCACCTAACCCTCACAGAAACCTTTTTGCATTTTTACATTTTCAAAAAAACAATGTTTTGTATGTTTAATAAGCCATTTCCCTCATGGGGACTGCTGGTTGGTCCCCACAAGGTAGGTGATCTCATGTTTTACTATCCTTGTGGGGACATTTGGTCCCCACAATGTAGGATAAACATGCACATGCACACACACACACACACACACACACACACACACACACACACACAAGTATATATGTGTTTGTTTGTTTTCTGTTGTCCTGGTTTTATTTAGGAGTGTATTAAGAGCCTCATCATGGATCCAGTGGAAAATAACATCTTTATGAGCCGTTTCCTGTTTGTGTTTACCCTGACTTCTTTTATGCATTATGAGATGAAAGTTTATTTCCACCACAACAAACAGAGATACCTCTGTGTTTTTATTTCTACGGCCAGTGCTCTCCGCAGGCCTGGCCCTGACCCAGGGCTTGCCTTTGCCCGTAGGAGTGCCCTGTCGATGGGCCGTGCATTTGCGTGCTGAGGCCCCCCCTCAGGCGAGCCCCTGTGTGGTCCTTCGCTGCATGCCTGCGTGTGTGGTCTGCGCAGGCTCCCGATCATCTGTCCGAGGACTGCTAACTGCTTGCCCAGCCGCCACGGCTGTTTACTTTAGCTCTGTCTGCACCAGCCCAGTTCTGATCACTCTCTTCCTCCAGCTGGGCTAAATCAGGGACCAGGACCCAGCCCACCAACAGCACAAAGCAGACAGAAGGAGAGGCCCCTGTCAGAAATGCAGGGGGGAACGGGGGGCCTCTGAGTGCTTCAGAAACCTGTCCCTGGATATAACGGCTCTAAATGAGTGTGTCTTATGAGAACTCAAGTATAAGTACACTGTCAGAGGCTTTGCTCTATTGCTGGTAATAACTGCTTTCTAATACTCTATATTTGAAGCTGGAACCTTCTTACAGGGTAACAGACATTCTGTTGCTGGCATGTTTGAGAAAATTAGAAGAATAGATGCTTCACGAAATCAGGCTGGTCTTTCTGTCTGTCTGTCTGCTAAAGTCTTTATCAGTAGAGTGTCTTGACTGCAACAGGCCGGTGTGATGGATGAAATGTTGACTGATGCAAACAGACCTCCAGCACTGCCTGCATTTAGTGCCACAGCTCATAGATAGAGTTACCGCAGGGCAAGCTCTCATAACCGCCTGTGCGGCTCCGTTCTGACTTATATCATAGCATTTATTTTAGTGCAACCCAAAGAGCTGAAAGAATTTGACAGCATTGACAAATCTGTTGTCACATTTTTATATTATTAAAATATTTTGTGAAAATCTTTTTTCCTTATCTTTATTGTGTTTGAAGTTTGAGCGATAAAACCATGAAATGCCTGAAAATGTATAAAAATCTTACAATTATTTGAATATTTTTTTTGTCTCTCTCCTTTCTCTTAAAACATTCAATGTTCAGATTGATCATTGCTGATTTGTGAACATTCAAATCTGGACTGTGGAAGATATAGAAATAATTTAGTTCTTGTAATGAGTATTTTGTTAAATATAAATTATATTATGAAGTACCTCAATACTTACAGCTTAATCTAAATCTAGTAAATAATTAAAATGTGGAAGAATACATTTAATCTATGCTTACAAAATCTTGCATTCAAATTCAAAAAGAAGGAAATTATTTACTTTGTATTAGTAAAAGTTAGTGCTAAAACTTTTAAATGCTTTTATTATACATATATAAAATATAAAAAAACAATTAAAATGAAAAAAAATATTTATAACATCAATATGTTTATATACATGTATTTATATATAATTTTTATTTAAATTACTTAAACTGCTCTTATCTTTATGTTTAACTTAACTTATTCTTTGAGATTCTATCTCTATTTTCTTCTTTGGAGCTGCAGAAACTACATTTCATTACCTGCAATCAGTGCTGCATGTTGTATGGTTGTGCATTTGAATAAACCTTGATATTTGACAGAATACAGACTAAATTAATCGGCTCTTAGACATGTCATAATTTTGAAATTTCTTATTAGGCTTAATTTCTGAAAATTTTATTTTGGACATAATAATATAATGTATGTTCCTTCCAAATAAATAATATTTTGATTAAAAAAAAAACAAAAAAACAAGAGATAGCAATTTAAGTGAATTTGAATGAGTATAGCATTTGGGTAGCTGACATGAAATACTTTTTAGTAACTTTGCTGTGTCTTATGCTGTACTCCATCTAGGTAAAACTATTTTAAACAGCATTTAACTAATTCTTTTATAATTATTTTGCATGCAGTTTTTATGAGATCAGGGCCTCATTTCCCAAAAGCATCGCAAGTCTAAGCAGATCGTAGAATCCATCTTACGATTCATTTTAGTTTTGCGGCCATTTCCCAAAGCCATCGTAATACTTGAAATTGCACGTAGATTTACGAGTGCTCTGGAGTTATCGTACAGGGCTAAGAGCATTGCAAGGACATAGACTCATGCAGCCAACTGCAGGACAATTGCGAAATTACACCTAATACAAATAAATAGCTACACTTTATGCTGAGACTTTAATAACAGGATATATGTGTTTTATATATTTTTATTTAAACCAATAAGTCTAATAATAATAATAATAATTAAATGGTTAGTCAATATTGGATGAACAGATAAATTAATAAATGAACAAATAAAGTTATTTGTGGACTAGTTGGTAACAACAATGTGGTGGCATGACTGTTGCAGAAAACTGTATACATTTAAAATTAAAATGCCGTGCATCAAAATCGTCTGTAGCTATATACTGGCTCATCATCCTCATCTCCTCTTCCTCTCTGACACCAAGAGTGCTCTCGCCCGCACCACATGTTGTGTAGCGCCACACATTGCTCTTACCATTATCACTTTTAGGAGTAAAAAGCACACCTCCCTTTGATTGGTGAATGTCCCTAAAGCGCAGCTTCCACATTTTGCGCTCTGCAATAAAACGGTGAACTTCTATATATTCAATTATAGCTTGTTATAAGCAGGACCATACACTGTCTTCACTGATCCTGGAAGCTTTTATATTGACTCACAGAGCAATTTGTGAAAACGAAATATTACAACACCTGATGAACGAAGCAGTGATTGTGTATAGAAATAGAATGTTCTGCATAAATTGATTGCAAAACAAAATGTAATTATGTGGTAAATTAGGTTGTACATTTAAGATAATATCTTTAAATATTTCCAGCGAGGTAAATTACCAACGTTTATAAAGTTACGCACAAATATAAATGAAGTTGCAGCGACAAGCAGCACTAAGGTCACATTTCAGCACTTCACGTACATGGAAAGCACTCTCATTTTAATTGCAGTTTTGGTAAACGCACGTAAAATATAACGAATGTTCGTAAAATTGCTTGTAGAAAACACTCTTAACCGCTAAGATCAATCATTATTGGGAAACAAGGCCAATTAGTTAAGACTACAATAATTTTTTTACTTCTGAACATGCATTTTTCATCACAGTATAATTTTTAAATAATTTAGTAAAAACTGTGAAATTCGAAAGCGAGAGAGAGAGAGAGAGAGAGAGAGAGAGAGAGAGAGAGAAAGGTGACCAGTGTCAAATCACTTTCCCATATACATTCATATAATTTTGACCCAAAATCTTCATTATACACACACACTCAAGTCCTCAGAATGACTTTGAAGTTGTTGTGGTTTTAGGAGCTACTTTTAGTGTTAAAATGCTTAATGAATTACTCTTAAATTAAAATTTGACAAGTCCTAAAATGAACCAGCCCAAATTTTTAAAGGTTGCTCCTAAATTTCCTCATTAGGAGCTACTTTTAGCTTTAAGATTTTTTTTATTTTTTTTTAATACAGGCCCTGTCTTGGAATGGCTGGTAGTGTTTAAGTCCTGTGTTTTGCCAGGGAAGCCCCAGAGGTCAGAGTTTGCCTTTTACAAATTGAGGGCTCTGCCGGCAGGCGCCAGGGCAGCGTGGAATAAGTAGGTTCCTTTGACCTTTAACCCAAACCCTGGTGCTGCGCCCCGCAGCCCTGCGCAGGATACTGCTGACCTTCCATAGGGAAAACTCAAAAAGTTTCCTTCCCTCTGAATGTTAGAAAATCTTGTGATTTTGGCACTAATTAAATTTTAGGCAGAGCATTTGGAAAACAAACTGAGCTAGAAAGCTCTTATTCACACTGATTGGAGCTGATAAAAGAATCTCAGTTAGCAATCTGATCATGACATGTCAAAAGTGAAATGAAATTGATATTTCAATGTGCTCATTGCTTCATCATCCAGCACTGATTTTATAAAGTAGTTAGCTTTGAATTAAATTTGTTGTCTTCTTCATTTTGAAGTTTTATTTGATCAGAAGGCAGTTTTTAAAGATTTTTCACTTAAATGGCATACAGAAAATAATGGCTTATAATGGCTATATAATAATAATAATAATAATAAAAAGGGGGAAGATGGTCAATTGCACGATACGATGTGAAAAAAGTAAAACAAATAAATAAATAAAAAAAGTGTAAAAAACTGCTGAGAAAACCACAAAAAGTGCCCAAAGGTAACGTTATTCTCATTATTCTTTTTTTTTTATTTTATAATTTTTTTTTACATGATATACAGTTTCTCGGGAAGTATATAAGGTTGGTTGTGTTGTTCTCAAACATGTCAACTGTAAGTAGGTACAATTTTGTGTTGACAGTACAAAGGAATCAAAAGTTACAGCATTTGCAACAGTGGTTGTGAATTATTATGTAAATATTTAATATATAAAATAGAAATGAATTTCATTTCAGAGAGAATCATAGAGCTCAACTACTGAGCAAATCCCTTTCTGTATTTCCACAAGTCAGTCCCTCTTGTTATGTTTCTCTGTGTACACGACACGTAACCTGGGAGTTTGGACAGAGACATCTGTCTAAAATGTAATAATTCCTAGCCTTACACGCCAAGTCAGTAATTCTTCAGGAAAAAAAAAAAAAAAAAAAAAAAAAAATCCATGTTCCACCTACCATGATCCCTCGCTGTTGACCTTTCTGAAGAAAAACCAAACAATGGAGAAAAAAAGGAGAAAAAAATGTTTTCTCTCCCCATCCCTCAAGGGCTGTTTCTTCAGCCCTTACATGCGTGGGTGGCGGGGATGCACCATGCTTGGCTTTCTTTAAACATCCCCAGCGCCCCTGCCGCTACAAACATACATCTCGCCAGGCTCAGTGGCCCCACTGGTTCACAGTAATTGTTTCCGGAAGTGAGAGCAGCATGGTTCAAGAGCTCCCTAATTCTATCAGCAGCCCAGAAGCGGGACAGCAGGCTGGGTGGACCGTGTGGCGAGACTCCAAGGAACCGTCAAAGCTCATTTACCACCAACAGCATCCATATTCCTGTCAGTCAGCCACCAACCTGCCTCCCGACCAGAACACAGAAACAACTCCCAGGCTTTCATGTGCAATGATTGATGCATTAATTACTGGACTATGCTTATGGGCTGTGACGGGGTGAAACGTAAGGCCTCTGTAGCCGAGCAGGCAGCTTTGCACGTGTTACAGTCGTGTGGATATGATGAGGTGTGTGTGTCTTGTGAATGTTTGTTCTATCAGCGTTTGCAAAGAACCAGAGGCAATTAATTCCAGTGAATGACGGCAAGTGACACAACACAGGGGGTTACGTGACCAAAAAAATTTCAAGGTTCTTGGTGAATTCCATGTCCTAATGTTGATTACAGGGTTAAAAGTCTTCCACTGGAGACACATCATGTAATTGGACATCTACCACTATTGAGAGACCTCCCAAACTGCACTTTTCCATACACTGACCGGCAGAGAGTCTGTGGTCAAGCCAGAGATTTGCGGACATGCGTCTACTGAAGACCTGGGGCAAATGAGTGGCTAGACACGTTTTTCCCAGTGAGGTCAGTTTGCGGAAGCATTACTCTGTTCCTGATGCAGTCAGAATTTTCTCCATCGCTGTTCCATATGATTCTCTGCGCAGAGGCCTAGTGACACATTGAATGACAGAAAACACGTTTTTTTTTTTTTTCAAAATTCCAAGGCAGGTCTTTGGTGATCGCATGCAAGGTGTCCTTGAGGGTCTCCCTGGTGATGTGGCTTTACTATTGAGAGGTTTCAGTGCACATTGATAGTTCCTGTAGTTCCTATAGTAGTAGTGTTCCTGAAGCTTAACTGATACAGCACAGCTCTAGCACCACAAAGGTCATGTGTTTGATTCCCTGGGAGTACATACTGATGAAATGCATAGCTTGAATGCACTGTAAATCGGTTTGGGTAAAATAATCTGCTTAATATGTAAATAGATTGCCAACTGATATTTTGCTTCATTTTTGCAATTAAATGTAACTGAGGATTGATCTGAATTCATTGTTGTTTTATGTGTGGCAGAGAGTCTTTTCATTTATGATGTACAGTAAGAAATGGATATGGCTAGCACACTACAGCCAGCATGTGTAAGGCATGATATTTTGTTTTTGTTTTTTTGGAAAGATTAGTGTTGCAGAATAGCATGGCTGCACTACCACAGACTGGTGTATTACTGTCCTGTGGTTCATTGACTGCCTATCCCTGTCTGCACACTATCTAAGAGATATATTTAACCTGTCAGACCTACAGGTTGGGGTAAATTAAGGATAAATAAAATGAAATTTTATGTATATATGTGCCTTTTGCTTTTGGTTGGTACCTGCTCACTTTTTGACGGCTGCTTTGAAACTCTCCTATGTGTGCATATGTCTGTGTGTGCTTTACAGAGTGATCATGTCGTGTTGCCACCCCTGTTATCCCTCGATCGTCCCAGTTTTTTGCCATCTGTCCTGGAAAAATAAATTCCATTCGGAATTTGAAATTTTCCTGACACTTTCATGCATATGAGCACTTGTTTATGTGCACACTATTCAAAAACATGTGCAATCAAACTTGCTCTTCTAAACAGTTATTTCATATGTATCTTTAGAAAGTCTGATTAATTTCAGTGACTCGTTTCGTTTGGATGATTCATGTAAATTAAGCTCTTCTAAACCCTCCTCTCCCTCTCATATGAAGCATTGGGAAGCTCGATTCATTTTAGTTCAGTTTGTTCAGAGGATTCATGTACATGAAACTTATTAAAGGAAGATTATTTGAGTTTCACACAGAATACCCTATGCATTATTTCACTGGGGTATCTGTTCAAATGCTGTTTAATACTGATAATTAAATTTTGTAATAAAGGTAATACTTCGGTGTATTTAGATTTTTTTTCATTTGGGGCAGTAAAATATTATGTTACATTATTAAAATACATCGACTCAATTAATTTTGGCAATTTTTTAAAAGGTCAATGTTATAATAATACTCTAAAACATTGTTTTTAATGTGAATTTTTCAGCAGCAGTCATTGGTTGAATTGTTTGTGATTCACTCTTAGGGATTTAGAAATTTTCATGATGACTTCTAAGTAGTTGTGGGTTTAGGAGCTGTACTTTAATTGTTAAAATGCTTCATGAATTACTCTTAGATGAAAATTTTACAAATCCTAAAATAAGGAGTTATATGCCCCTAATTTTTAAAAATTGCTCCTAAATGTCTGCGTAAGGAGCAAATTTTAGATAAACATTAAGATTTTTTTGTAAATATGGGCCCTATACACAGCATTAGCCATGGGCATAGAAGGGGCCAGATGGAAGGTTCACAGATTGGTTGACCAGACATATGTTTGTGGAGAGATGGGTAGTGAACCCACAAGCCATGGCCATAAGCCTGCTGCCCACATGTGCACCTTCCCAACTCCATCTACCACATCTCACAGCCCATTAACTAGCCAAACTTGTCAATAAGGATGGAATGTTGCATTACTTGGGCAAAGAGAGAACCTTGTTGTGGTGTGGGTTCAGTACTACTTTTGTTGAAGAACCTGATCCTCCTGACAAAACCATATGATACTCGCTAAAAGCATCTCTTGTTAAAAATACCTACTTTCATAATTTCCTTGATGGCAGACTAGTAAAGCTGCTCATCAGTTTCTGTTGTGTTTTAGATGCTGTTCCCCAGTATGTCATGCTGGTATTCCCACCAGGCTCTAGTTTAAACAGCAAGATTACCTTGGTCAACAACTAGAATTTGCTGATCGACAATTGCAAATTTCTTCTTCGTTATTCACTCAGAGCTAGAGAGAAGGTCAAAACACTGAACAACGGTATAATTGACAGTCAAACCCAAAATTATCCCATAAGGATAAAGTGATGAGAGTGTAGTGCTAGGATCTCACACCAACTACTGACAGGTCATCTATGCACCCCTCAATATCCTTCCACACTTTTACATTATTAGAATTCCCAAACAAAATATGAAAATTAAATTATGGAACCACTTGTGGCAATAAGGAATTGAAACTTCTTAAATTGAGAAAGCTCGGAACACTGATCTGCACACAGCCTGAACATTCTGTTTTGTGTCTTGAAGCACAGCTTTACTTAACATTGTCTGTATTAGTCAGTCAACTGGCTTGATGATGCATCCAAAGCATGACCTAACTTGAATGAGTGGGACTGGATTAAGCAGTGAATTTGCTGTGTCAGCCTGTGAGTGGGGCTAGGCAGACATAACTATATCGTCAGATCTTACATCATCTGAATCTGACCTTGCTGAATAACCATCAGAATCATCCATAGTTGCATCTCCTGACACATCAGAGTCTTCAATTTTAGTCACTGCAGGAAAAGCTTGTGCTGGAGGGTCTGCCAGAACCTCACTTAGGGCTGAATTTGACTCAGGCTTGGAGCACCCGTCAAGCAACTGTGAAACTTAACTGAGTGTTCTGGCACCATTATCAGGCTCTAGAATGAGTAGAGAATCATTCTCACTGCCATTGACAGCATCATCACATGGCATCACTGAGCCATCCCTAAGGGCACTACTGCACCCATCCTCATCCTCTGACACATCAGCCTCACTGACTGCATCCATCTCCATAGCACCTGATGAGGGGACTAATGGCAAACTGTTACAAGTGTTGGACATTGTTGAAACTTGATCAAGGTGGTTTCCTCATGCACTGGTAAGAAGTTTACCAGCATCAACAGGTTACGATGGACCACTTTCTCCTGGCCCATAGTTGGATTATGGATCCTATAAGTGCAGGTTTCAGGTTTTCTGTCTACAATGGTGTAAACTGTTGTCCCCCGCCTGTCGGCAACTTTATTTTATTTGTACTCCTCTCTGTTTTATTCGCTAGGAGCACCTGGTCACCAACATCAATGACAAGCCCCTTCACCCTTCAATTGTAAAGGTATGCATGCCTTTTTTGCTCTTTTGCAGCATGCTCGTGTTATCTGTAAAGACTCTTTTAGATCTTTGACCAGCGTGGACTCACACTAATCATAGCTGACTACAGCTGGATTGTTCAAGACTAAGCGGAAGAGACTGTCGACAGGGAGACGAGGCACCATTCAAACATCAAATAAAAGGGAGCATACCCTGTCGTCTCATGAGTAGTGCAATTGTACAAAAATGTCAGCGTCTGCAACTACCTAGGCCAGTCTCTCTTTACATGTGGTGATAGAGCGCAGATCATGTTTCCAAGGGTTCTGTTAAAGCACTCCACACTACCATTACCCATGGGGTGGTATGGGGTGGTGTGTGATTTATTCATGCAAGAGACGCTCAAAAGTTAATAAATCAATCAACTCTCAAAGCTTGCACCTTGGTCACTATGGATACATTCCGGAAGACCCTAGCAACCTGCTTGGCAAACTGGTCATGACACACAAACGCTTGTGCAAGCCTTGTGAAATGGTCAGTCAAGATCAAGACATCAAAGTTGTTATTAGAATGTTCAGGCAAACAGAAGTCTATGCAAACAAGCTCTAATGGCCTGCTAGTCGATATACTCTTCAAGAGAGCTCTGCCAGAGTGGTCAGTAGCTTTGCTCACAGTGCAGCACTGGCAGTGCCACACATATTCTCGGACATCACGATCCATGTTCAGCCAGAAAAAAGCATTGCCTTGCGAGACTAAGACTCCTGAATTGGCCTTGGTGGCTACTGTAATCATGGCCCTCCCTCAAGACTACATTCACTAGCGACTATGGAACAATGCATTGAAAGCGTTTAGTCTTTGATAGCTGATTACACAACACTCTGTAGAGGATACCATTTCTAACAGCCAGCTTCTCCCAGTGCTTGAGATATCAAACAACACACACCGACTACCTCGCCCTTTCTCTTCTCGAAGGCTTACGGTGATGCTCTTCCTAATACAGAACTCTTGATAACATCTTGTCATTTATCTGGGCAAGAAATTCCAGGCGGTGAGCTCCAGTTCCACTGCGACTTAGAAAGGGATGTACTGGCAAAGGCAAGAGGTCTGGCTTTTGCTTCCCCCTCTTGGATTTGTGATAGAACTGCCCTAATACCATCCAGGGAGGCATCCATTGCTAGGATGAATGGACATATAAAACCTGGATGAGCAAGGACAACATTCTCGATCAGGGATTCTTTCAAACCAGCAAGCTTGAGATTGTGGGTGCAAAGCCTGTTGAACACCATTTCTAAGCAATCAAGAGCAGTCTTCTCATCTGGACCAAAATCATTCAGATTGTCTAAATAACACAACAGGCTGAGGAAGTTCTGGTCACTGAATACACTGTTCATCGTGCACATAAAGCTGCCGGGCTATTACAGAGACCTTGGGGTAACCGATTGTACTCAAATAAGCCCATAGGTGTCATGAAGACAGTGAATTTTCGGACTTCATGTAGCAGCATGTTGAAGAACCCTGATGTAAGATCCATTGTGCTGAATAGAGTGTTTCCACCAAGTGCCGGCAAGCAATTGGCCTGGTGCAGGAAAGGGTGCACATCTTTCAGTGTTCTCCTGTTCAGCAAACATAAGACAGTAAATACAAGTAGGTCTCCATTCTTTTTCCATACTAAGACCAACAGTGATGCATATTCGCTGGTAGACCATTGTATTATTTCCTTTTCCTCCATTTCCGTCAGTACTTGGCACAGCTTTAAATATTGACTGGTTGCCACCCGTCTGAACTGAAGTCTGAACGGTCTGTGGTCTGAGAGATGTATTCTATGCACAAATCTTTTTGCTTCTCGGCAATGAAGATGGTAAGGTGAAAAGATGTCTTAATTCAAATTCAGGTTAACCAGTCTCTGCTTGCACTCATCTGAGACATCACACGAGTCACTGTCAAGCCCGTCCAATCCTACTGACTTCAATCTCTCTCTCACAGATCACAGATGTCCATGTCCTTAGACAGCCTTGTGGGACAGCTAACCAGCGGGGGTTTGGCCGTATTGATACTGTCAGTATCTTCAAGAGCAATGCATAGGTAGAGGTCTGCTATTTTGGAATGTCATCTCAACAGCACAGGACTGCCTGACATGTTAATGTGCTTCAAGGGGACCCATCCATCTCCCCAAAAGGACGTGATGAGTCTTGCCACCATGATACCCTTGGGAGCAGAGTAAGAGGATATAGGCTCAGTCATAACTGCACTGCCTGGAGATATGACAGCAGACTTGGGCAGTTTACCCCATACTAAATACTCATGGCCAGGCTTGAGGTAGACAGCCAAGTTGCATCTGACTGTTCCTAGTTTCTCTAATATCTCATCCCCTCTAAAATGGTTCAGTCCACCAAGCATTGACAAGAAGCTTTCACACACAGGATCACTTGAGGTTGGACTAGAGACAGCTTTCCAGAAACCCTCACACACTTTGAAATGTTGAAGAATGTCTTTAATGACATTAGTCCCAATTATCATCTCGTCATGTTGGTCAGGGACCACCAAGGTAGGTACAATCACCTTCATGCCATACACTTCCATGGTCAGATTGAACACTGATTTAGGTTTTATATGCAGCCCTCCACAGCTTACAAAGATGACATCAGTGTTGAACTCACAGTGTTCATCTACTACACTAGCTGATCTTAGTTTCATCTCAGAAGTCTTGTTTATATTGCAGGACATCAATCCACTGTCCAACATTGCACCTAGAGTAACTACTTCACCATTTTGCACAGGTGTATAAAAGAGTCTTTCACACCTACCCACAAAATGCATATTCTGATACACAACTTCTGATTGATCACAATGGTTTTTAACCAAAAAGTATGTATTTTCAGACTAACTCACTAACATCTTGGGAGTTGCAATGAAGATCCGTAATGCTTCCCTCTGAATACGAGTCTACTAGTTTCCCTCATGTTGTGCCTGCGCAGAGGAATGTTTTGGACAATCCTTCTTTGAGTGTCCTGGTGAGAAGCATTCAAAACACAATTTGTCTGCCATGCAATGTGACACAGTGGTGTGCTTGCTGTCATTACAAACCCGACAGGTGTTCCTGACATAACTGTGCTGCTGCCTTGAGCTGCATCTGGGGTTGGAACCATCACATAACTGAACCCTGTCTATGAGCTACTCCAGTATTTACATCATACAAAAGAGTACAGGACCCTCAGGCTGCTGTGTGTACTGAGTTATTGTTGAGGCAGGAGGCAAGTTGGAGGGTCGACGTTGCTGGCACTGCACATTATTGGGCACTAGTGCAGGCTTTGGCTGGTGACATACTGGATCATTAGGTAAAGAACTAAATGATGGGCTTGGAGCAGTAGGCTGTGCTATCATAAACCAACCATGCACTGCAGTGGTGTGGCTCTGTAGATTCACACCAACATCTCCACTGCCCATAAATTCTCTCTGGTAATCATCAGTTCTGCTCTGTATCTCCTTTGCACTCCATTCGTGCATGGGTTTGCATCTGAATACGCTTTCTAAACTGGGGTCAGGGCAGTAAATGACGAACATCAATGTCACCTATTCTCCAATATTTTCCAATCGCTTCCCTTGTCTGGTCATTGCCGGCCACTAAGAGCTGGAGGAACCGCTGCTGTCCGCCGAGAAGGGGAGGAGCGGTTCCGTCTGCCAGGGGTCGGAGGGCTCGCTGCCATCCACTGGGGGAGGAGTGAGATGTCGTCCGCCAGAGGGGAGGAGCGGTTGAGGAAGCGGGATGGACCACCAGCTGACAGAACGGCCGGAAGGGCAGCGTCTCCCCTCCAGAGATGGGGAGGGAGTAGGTCAGTCCGGTGGCGCCCCGGCCTGAATCGGGGGAGGAGAGTGAGGAGGAGGAGGGCATGGCTCTGGTAATACTGTATATATAGTGATTTATAGTGAAAACACTATGATTACTAAAGCAGTCAAATTATGTTCATCCACTCGTGCATATGATATGTGTGTATGCGTTCACTGTCCTCACCCGCAACGTAGAAGACCCACTTGACCTGCACACAGCAACCACGGTCGATCTGTGTCAAGTTGATCAGGATGATCCAAAGAATCACGGCACCAGTGTGATGGATTGAAGGAGACGCACACACAGGCTATCGTTCTTCAATTTATTCCTTGTAATAATAACACAGTGCATTAGCACAAGGCAATAATGGCTGAAGAAATTCACAACGACTTGAAAACAAAACACAACTGACTCATAACATGAAAGTATGGTAACAATAGATGGAATTCACCAAAAATAATAAAAACACAATAGCAACATACCTGATCATTACAACACAGTGTATAAATAGCTGAGCTTTTAGCTACTGCAGATATTCGCAGAGACTAGAAAAACAAAGGTTATGCATTCACTCATCTCGTATTGCAATGAAATCCACCATGCAAAGCAGCGTTGCAACCATGGAAAATGTGCTCATAGCACCCGCATGAAATAGGAGGCAAAACTGTCATGCTTACAAAAGTTACAGCATCCAGGTAAAAACTTTAAATGCATTACATATACATTAATATACATGTACACAAGTTATTACATTGAAAGGATCCACTTTTCCACACTAAGGCTTACTGTTTAAGACTTAGAAAACCCCTGATTTAAAGTTATATATATGCACTAGATGATGTCATTTGTCATGTTTACATTCTGCATTCATGGATCTAGTGCTATTTTGCTCTACGCTATATGACTAATTGAGTCTTACATAGTGGTATTACACCGCCACTCCAGTAGGTGGCGCTTTCGCCTTCCTGTGGAGACACGCACGAGACTCACACTTTTCCTGTTTTGCAGTCAGTAGTAAAAGTTACAATCAACAAGAACTTCATTGCGTGAAGACACCACACACACGCACTCCAACAGCAGCAGCAGACTTGCCATGTACAGTATGTGAGAGAAAAATATTCTGCACCTATTTTACCTCACCTCACTGAGAAGTGCCCTGGCAACTCTCTATTGTATAATTAAGATGCAGTTGTTTAAACAGATTTTAAACTGGGCTCATGTTGTTTCTTTAACTGTTTATATAATTCATTTTGTAGTTAAATAAAAAATCAGTAGTTGTTCAGTTAAGTCATAATCAGTTGAGAACATGAAACATGAGATAAACGAATTATAAAGTAAAAATGGCTTCTGTGTTTATCGTTGATTTGTGTATGTCTGTGATCTGCTTTCAAGAGAACCTGATGCATTATTTTGCACATCAACTAATACATACTCAGTTATTATTTGTTGTTATTTATAATTTCATTAGAATTTAGTAAAATATTTTACGTATGGTTTATGACTAGCATAAGCATCATGACACCCAGTTCTGTTAACTTTTTTTAAGTAAAATGTAATTTTGCACTTTATTTAACCTGGCAAACCAACTTGCACACTCACAAGCTCCCAAGCGCTGGCTTTTTAATGGCTTTTTTAAATCTCTACGAGACGAAGCATAATATAACTCAGAAAATTCCTATACCATGTTTTCAGCAGTCTGATATGAGCTCAGTAAAATGTGTAATGGTTGGCTGTGAATAAAGCGTTTTGATTATTGGCTAAGCCAGACGCGGCTGCTGCAACTGCTCGGAAAAAAATAAAATATTTTTATCTCTTGCAGCGCCTGCCGCGAAGAGCCATGCATGTGAAAGTGACAGGATTTTGGGTGTATGAGCACTGCTTGTGTGCCACCTGCATGCTGATGGCAAAACCGCCTGTGATTTGCCACTTTCTGCATGTCTCTCATTGAAAATGAACTAGACACTTGCGCTTGCCGTGTCCCGTGTGCAACGGCCTACGCAAATCATGAATGCAGCTTCGGAGAGCCACAGTCTGCCTACAGATTAATATTGTGTAGCATGAAGATGGCCGCACACTGGATGAGAAGCGCCATGCTGCATTGCAGCTAGGACGCAGCACAGGTAACAAACACAGGGCACGTCGATGCGGTTCAGGTGGCAGACAGTACACACAAAAGTTACCAAGGTTTTTCCCTTCTTCAAGAATGAACAAGTCTAGAGTAAATAATCTATGTCCTTTGATAATGATTTGGGTTGAATTTAAATGGAAACTATGTGGGTTGCGCTCTGTGGCACAGCAGAAATTTGAGCAGCCTCTGGAATTGCAGCTGTGTGCCACCGACAGTTGCTGAGCGACGGCGGTGGTTTGCGTACATTCATAGTAAACAATTGTTTTAAATTTTAGAACATGCAATGTCGTCCGCCAGAGTTTAAGAGATTTAAAGCCCATTTTAGTGAAAATGCAACCCATGGGGAGACTAGTTCTTTCAATTAGTCAACCTCCCAATTAGACTTTGGGAAACGTTTAATGTTACTTGAATTGGTGCTATTTTAGTGCATTTTTATCTTTATACTGTGGAAGGCTTTGTTTGGAAAATGTTAACAAAGCATTATATTTTTAAATATTGTTTTGTTTTCTTTAGTAAGATGGAAATAAATGCATTTTAACAGGAAAAGAAGTATACATAGTGTCAAATTTTAGCACTTTCAAAATCTGCGACTAATCGCGCTTAATTATAAAACATTGTGTGATTAATCACGTGTGTGTGTGTGTGTGTTTTAAAGTGTTTTAATTTGTAGAGGGTCATAAAAGCAATTGAGCAATGTGTTTAATTTATGCATTTCAAGCGTGCTTTATATGTGTATATGTTTGAAAGTAATGTTTTTTTTTTTTTTGTAATTAACATTTTTTTATTAAATCATACAATAACAAGGAGATACAAAACATCACAGCCTGTGGATCAATAGCTGCTGGCTCGGAAATCCCCTAGACCTGAAGCCGGTAACAATCTGTCCAACGTCCAACCTATCACAGTCAAACCCAAAGAAAAGAGTAGCTCAACTGATCGGTAAGAGATGCATGGTCTCCTGTTCTATTAAGGTTCAGCCTCTTCAGAAGCTGCTTGACTCAGGGGCTCAAGTGACGATGGTGAGCAGAGCATGGATCGAACAAGCATCACCCCATATTAAAATACAGCCTCTTGAATCCCTGTGCACTGATCATTCCCTTGAAATTTTTGCTGCTAATAATACTCAGGTACCCCTTGATGGATGGGCAGAGATTGAACTTCAGATCTCTAGACAGCATCATGAACACATGACTATCAGAGTGACACTCCTTATCAGTCTAAACTGTAACTATCCCCTTGTAGGTAGCAATGTCATTGTAGAGATTATAAAAGGAAACACTGACCAGGGTGATAATATTGATGATACTGCCATACTGAAGGAAGCTTTGAGTGTCAATGAGAGAACAGTAGAAGCACTGGTCTATACTCTCCAGACTATGACAACTGATGAGACACCCCAGTATAATTTACACTTTGGCAAGAAAAGTTTGATCATCTCTGCAGGAAAGATCTGTAAAGTTCAGTGCTCAATGATGTTCATTGGGGATGACCCGTTGGAGGTACAATGTTGTTTCAGCCTAGCCCAGAGAATCATTGCCCTGAGGGTGTAAAGCTGTTACAAACTTTAGTTGATGTTCTGAGTGGCTTATCAAAATGCATTAAAGTCCCAATTCAGAACTCCACCAAGCATGATATATATCTTGCAAAGACAACAGTCCTTGGCACATTGAAAGATATCTTTGATATGAAACCAGTCAAACATCCCTCCATGATCTCTGAGTCTATGCATCACGAAACTGCCCATATATACTCAGCGCAAATGTGTACTTATGTACAGACTTGCTTAAGAAAAAGTAAAGACAGATGCACAACCATGCAAAAGACCAAAGACAAATGGCATTCTCCTGTTGACTTGTCCCAGTTAGGAGAGGAAGAACAGGAAATAGTCAGACAGATGTTATTCCAGCAGTCAGATGTCTTTGCCAAAGATGATGCCTATATAGGTTATATCCCTGACCTACAGCTCAAGATCCATTTGTCTCAAGATTAATGATGAAACACCAGTCCTAGAGTCCTACAATGCAATTCCAAAGCCCTTATACTGAGAGGTAAAATAGCATATGCAAAATCTGCTTGACCATGAATGCATAAGGACACTTCCCTGTGGTCTGCGTTAGAAAAAAAGACACGAGTTTACATCTTTGTGTTGACTTCCGTGGGTAAAACAGTAAGACAGTCCCTCACCGCCACCCACTTCCTCACATTCAAAATCTACCTGATAACCTTGGGGGCTACTCATGGTTCTCCATACTTGACCAAGGCAGTGCATACCATCCAGGCTTCGTTGAGGAGAGCTCCAGACACCTGAAATCTTTTAGCATCCCTTAGGGGTTTTATGAATGGATCTGTCTTCCCTTTGGCCTTTCAAACACCCCTGCAGCTTTCCAAAGGTGTATGGAAGGTGTGCCGGACGGTCTGAGGGATGAATGTTGTTCTCCTTACCTAGATGACATACTTTGCTTTTCAAAAAAAAAATTCATGATCATGTTAGTGACTTGAGAAGAGTGTTCTGTCACTTAAGGGAGCATTGTGTCAAATTACACCCAAAGAAGTGTGAACTATTCAAGCATCAAGTAAGATGTGTAGGCCACCTGGTGATGAGTGAAGGCATCCAGGTAGATCCCAAGGACTTGGAAGCTGTCGAGCAATTAAAGGAGAGGGAATTTAAGAATGTTGGTGAGGTTGGTGCTCTGCTTGGTTTCTTGGGCTACAACTGCTCTTTTATTCAGGATATATCTATAATAGCCTTCCCCCTCTTTAAGCTCCAAGAGAGGGCTGCAGAGTCCAGTGAGAGACCAGTTAAGAAAAGGACCTCAAATAAAGGCACAAAAGATGGCCAGTTTCAATACAAGATACCAATCCAATGGATCCCCGAACAGTGCCATTGTTGTTTGTCTTGTCAACATGTTGACCAGCTGTCCCATTTTAGCCTACCCAGACTTTAATTTGCCTTTTGTTCTACACATTGATGCATCTAATGAAGGTCTGGGGGCTGTACTCTATCAGGAACAGGGAGGTAAACTTTGTGGTATCGCTTATGGCTCTAGGATGAGCTATAAGTGATAACACAAGAAGAATTATCACTTCCATTCTAGTAAGCTTGAGTTCCTTGCCTTAAAATTGGGCAATCTGTGATAAATTTCATGATTACCATTACTATGCTCCCACGTTCACCATATTCACGGACAATAACCCCCTTACCTATGTTCTGAGCAAAGCTAAATTAAGTGCTGTTGAACACCGCTGGGTGGGTGAGTTGGCCAACTTCCAATTTACCATCAAGCACAGGCCCGGCAAGACAAATACAGATGCTAATACCCTGTTACAATATCCTGTTAAGCTTCAGGACCATATAAGTGAATACTCTGAGACCATGCCGCCAAATATTGTGTCTGCTATATGGCAGGGTGACAAAGCTAGCAGAGATGAGGGTGTGCCATGAATAGCAGCCCACCAGTTGAATTCAAGTGATGATGACTCACTTCCTAACAGCACACCCATGTTCAGTATAGAATACATTAAAACTGCTCAGAAAGAAGATGAGTCTATCTGTGAAGTGATAAAACTGAAAAAGAGGGTCTGGAATCCTAATGACAAAGACAAGAGACAATTGAAACTAAACACAACCACTAATACATGAATGGAACAGATTTAAACTTGATAAAAGGAATACAGCACAGGCAGGCAGGACAACACAACTGGTTCTGCCCAATATGCTCAAGTCAGTTGTGCTCAAACAACTGAATGATGACATTGGGACATGTCGGTGTTGACAAAGTCACCCACCTTGCAAGGTAGAGGTTTTATTGGCCTTTCATGCAGCGTGAAATCGAAGACTACATCATCTGTCAGTGCCCATGCATTAAACAAAAGAGACCAAATGTCCCAGAGAAAGCAACAATGGACATCACCACCCACCTTCATCTTGAACCGAGTAAAGAACGCTATGAGTACATCTTAGTTTTGGTAGATCACTTTTCTCACCTCGCACAATCTTATTCAACTAAGAACAACTCAGGCAAGACTGCAGTAAAGAAGATATTCTATGGATTGAGAGACTCCAACAAGTAGCTGGAATTGGTCATTCTCAAACCACCTCTTACTACCCACAGGGGAATCCTGTTGAGCACGTAAATAGATCTCTTCTTCAGATGCTCCATACTCTGACAGAGAGAAATAAGTCAGAGTGGAAGGACCATCTACTACACATAGTCCACGCTTACAGTTGTACAAGGCTACATTCCATTATTTCTCCTCTTTGGAAGAACTCAATGGATCCCCATCAACTTAATCTTCAAACTTGAACCTGAGCAACAGGCACATGCAAGACAAGAGTATGCACAGAAATGGGCTTCTAGGATGCAGAAGGCATACATGAAAGATACTATGATCATGGTATCAAAGGAATTGTGCTTCAGTCAGGTGATCATGTGCTTGTCTGCAACCTCTCTGAGCGAGGGGGGTCAGGCAACCTCTGTGCTTACTGAGAGGAGAAGGTTCACCATGTTGTGGAAAGAGTGGGAGATAGACCTGTATATTGAGTTCAAGCAGAAACAGGTGACCGTATTCTCAGTGTGCGTGTTTCAGCCAGCTGTCTGAAGCTAGAAGCTAGTGTCCTGATTCAAAATGTGCTTGGACTGGAGTAACCCAAAGGATTACTTAACTAGTTACTAGACAGCTATGTTTAGCTAACTTTTTTTGTAAGGACAGACAGATTCATTAAAGTTAATACAAACTGTAACACTAGATCCCTCTGAAGAATAATTCACCTGACTTTCAGGATGGGTGAAAGTCTTAGGCCGGTCAGCGGGCTTAGTTGACTGTACGGAATTTTCTTGCACTGTAAGGTAGGTGGTTCGGGAACAAAGATTAACAGTATGTGCTAATGAACAACAGACTGAGCAAGAAATGGCCCAATGGCCAGTAAAATGTCTGATGATCAATTCTATATCAACAATGTACCAGTCCAGATTTAAGTTTAAGTGCTGGATGAACATAGCTGCTTTAGCTGCTTGTGGTACTCGTAAAAGAGCAAACCACCATAGTTAAGGGCCAGATCTGAAATTATGGCTAGGTATGTGCCCAACTCGGAGCATGGAAAAACATTGCATATAGTGTCTCTGTAAACCCCAAAAGCCACAAATACACTCAATAAGTGACAGACTCTTAGATAACCTTGGATCGCATTATTTTAAAACAACAGAAATATCTCCAAAATCTACAATACGTTTATCCAAAGTTCCAGAGGAGCACAGTATTTTGACCAGGTTAATGCAGTTACCTGCTATAATATGGCTTCTCAGATTTGTAGGAATAGCTGCTGTTGGTGGAATGAATGTGGCTCCGCTGGTTGATGCGGAAAGTGCCGTCGCCAGGGAATCACGTGGTGAGATGTCATGCATAGTGACTTCCGGGAGGTCTAGAGGGAGAGCAGGGTAGCAAGAATGAATGGCCGAGGTAGGCTGCAAACAAGGATTTTTCAGAGCCACGATTCTTTTATCAGACTTGTTAATGGAATCCTTTATCTCTATAAGTGCTGAAAACACCAGATCCTGGGCGGCAGTTGGAATGACACAGGGCCTTTTATCTGACGAAGTTGGAGCCGATGCAGGATTCAGGTGTTTACGTTTAGCCTTAGCCTTGGATCAGAGTGGAGGAGGACGAGTCGGCAGAAGACAGGAAGAAGGAAAACAGATCTTCATGAGATAAACCAGCTGGTGAAAAGATATTACAAAGGAGTAAATCCTCCAAGATTTTAGCGACAGGCCACTTGGAGATTATAGCTCATCGATGGGCCAGGCGTAAGCTCCGGCGTTTAGATGGTCTGCATCTGCAGGCGGAGGATCCAGTGCTTCTGCAGATACCTCTTGGTCCGATCTGGACTCGTTGAGGGATAGAACTTTGTCCTCATCAAGTTGAGACATGATGCCTCTTTGATGGAAAAAGAGGTTAGAAGAAGCACGATAATAGTGAGGAGAACTCTCATAGCACGCAGCAGAGACTGGCTGCAGAAACTGATATGATTAACTCTTCTTCAGATGCTCTTTACTCTGAGATATGATTAATTTAAGGTGTTGATGTAATAGGTACATGCAAATGATTGGCTACGGCAATGAGGTTGAGAGGAACAATCAGTTGGCAAACAGAGTTTCGTGACTGAACTTAATTACTTATACTTTAAAAAAAACATATTTGCAGAGGGTCATAAAAGCAATTGAGCAATGTGTCTAATTAATGCATTTCAAGTGTGTTTTATATGTTTGAAAGTAAAGTTTTAACAGATTGGAGAAGTGAATTCATGTAAAAAACATTGTATTATTTGGTTAAGAGAGTTACTCTACTAAGACTTTCTTGTATTCTCTGTTCAATCGCTATTTTATGTGTTCAGCATGCACGTACTGTATTTCCGTGAGTGGGCGCATGCGTTAGTTAAATGTAAGTGTAGGTGAAAAGAAGGATGTAACTGAATAACTAAGGATTCTTCTTTTAGTATTGCATTATATATAATTGAATATTATTATTATTACTGATAGAAATAAGAAACTGTATATCTATATACAAATTCCTATTATTTTATATTAAATATTCAAATGTATATATTTTATTATATATATTTTATTAAAGTAGTAAACTGGACATGAATGGGGAAGACGTAACGTTTGTCTGTCTCTTACATTTTCCCCCACAGTTTAAACTCACAATTCACAGTGCTTGATCCACAGCATGTGGATCACTTGCTGCCGGCTCAGATATCCCCTAGACCTGAAGTGGGTAACATATGCAGATGCAATATGCACTAAATAATGATAGATGCTATTTACACCCCCTACCACCCCCACCCCCTAGATGCCATTGGCACCCACCTCCCTACTACTTCCTTGTACTAATTACTATTTACAAAAACAATAAGAACTGTAACAATTTAAGAGAATGAGACCACCCTCAATCCACAAGAGTAACAGGTTACTTACAAAAATGACCTGTAACAAAAACTTTTAACAACTACAAACTTTATCAGTTACAATAAAATGCAGCAGCAGCAACAACAACCATCTGGAACGAGGGAAGGGAAGCTACTTGCAGTGGAGATCTGCCTGGGCATTGCCCTGCTTCACCAATCCTGACAGAGGAATGATTGGCAATCATTATTTCAGACACCTGGATGTTGAGCAACCTGCATGGAAGAGAAGGAAAGAGAGGAAGAGTCAACAAAAGAAGAAAAACACATCACAAAACAGGCAAAATTTCCAATTGCAATATGGCCAAAGCTATATATCCATGGATGTAATTAAACAAACAAAGAGGACAAAGTAAAAATAAATATATATGCCCTAGACTACATGACCAGAAGCTGTTTCTCTGATTTTTAGTTATTACCTCTACAAGGCACTGATCCCTCTTGTTTGAACGAGCATTGTGATGGTGCAAGCGCTTGTCTGCTTGTGTTTTTCAGCATGCATGTTAAGATGAGCGGTTCCCATCCTGCACAAGTATTTGATAATATAGCCTAATCCTTTTTATTTCACTATGAAGCTTATGATTATTGTTCATGTTCATGGTAATAATAATATCCCTAGTTTAAATTGTATTTATTAATTTTTTTAGAATCAATATTTTTGTGTGAGGATCGATATTTTTGATACAACATCAGTATCGGAAGTATCAATACTTTAGGATCGATCAGCCCATCCCTGTGAAAATAGTGGTTTATACTGTTTGCACCGGCATACAGTATAGGGGCATCACTGCAGAATGTTTATTGTGTTTATATAGGCTGTGTCTCGTTTGGAAAGATGCGTCCTCCGGAGGTCGCATTTCTCGGCCGCATATGTCATCGAGGCTGTCACGTTTCATAAAAGCGAGTAGGACACTTCGAATGCAGCCTTCGAATGCGACCTTCTTTCATGGGAATTCGGAGGATGCATGAGGTGTATCCTTCGTGGGCACTCATAACCCACAATTCTTTGCTTCAACGGAAATGTTTTAAAAAAAGAATGCCAATTTGCCCGTAAATATGATGTTCAAACGCAAGTAATGTTAATTCCCAAGTTGAAGTGCCTCAGTAGATGGGTGCAGAGTATATAATATGTATAATTATATTAATATATAATTAAAATAAAGTATTAGACTAAAACTACACCTGTAAAATCTATTTTCTTTTCTGTCTACATAATTATAACTCTCCTAAATTTTACCTCATACATTCCATTGTAGGGCTTTACTGGTTGTTTAGATCAGTGGTACTATCAGAAATAATTGGTAATTATTTCTTTAGTTATTAATTAATATTTAAATTAATTAATTGAATCTGACTCATTAAAACCTCATATGGGGCTCCAGTAAATGTAGTGCGCTATGTTTAGGAGCGGGTTTGGTTATTAGCAATAATTAATAATTATCAAAGATAATTATTAATTATTAAAATCAATTGAACATTGATGAGAATCAATGTTAGCTTTTTCTAATCCTTTAAATCAACAATTATCAAAGATAATCGTTAATTGTTAACACTGATGAAACATTAATTAAAATTAATTGAAAAAAAATTTACTGACACTGTGCACACATGATGAAAAGACGTCTAGATATCAAGCAGTTTTGAAAACTGTTGTAGTGTCTGGAACTCGTCACGGCATGTAGCAGCAGTGCGCACACAACAAGACCGGTCGTCATGAGATCCGAGACTCCTTGTCGCAGACCAGTCGCCTACTCAAAACATCAAAGGAGACAAGATTGAGTCATGTAGTGTACACTAGCCTTAACATAATCTTAAAAGAAAGTCATATGGCATGAGGGTGATTAAGTGATGAGAGAATTATCATTTTAAGGTGAACAATTCCTTTAAGTTTTGCTGGTGAAAAGGACTGCAATGTTTGTCCACCAGGTAGACCAGCACAAACCAGCACAGACCAGTGTGTTAGAATGTATGTGAATCTGCTCTTTTTAAGATGTTTATTAAACATTTTTACACAATAATTAAAACACATTGGGCTTCATTCATGAGCAGAATTAATTTTTGTGTAAATCTTTCGTAAAGCCTTTCTGATGTAAATTCTTGGATTCATGAAAGTTTTCGTATTTTAGTTGGTACAAACAAAATTTACACCTGCTCCTGACCATGTGTAAATTATGCATAAGACATCCGAACGTTTTGTGTCCTTTCAGACAAACTGACATGACTAGTTTATATTATGATAGAAGTGAAATTAAAGAAGTAATAAACAAATGAACTAATACTTAAATGAGTGAAATTAACCTTAAAATATAGCATAAATTATATTACATCATATACTTACTTAAAAATGTTTCTATGATGCTTGCATTTATTTCTTCAAAGTATAGTTTATTCTGCTCTGCTTCATAATTTTATATAGTTTTTCCAGCATAAGTGCTTGGCATGGGGCAATAAGGTCATGGAAAGACGTAGTTTTGTTTGATTTTCTCTTACAAATGAATTCCCTCTAATGTAACTGGTTGGACAGTTTCTTCATTTGATATGAGCTCCACAATTTACGTTTCACTAATCCAGTATAGCCATCGATAAATCACGTTCAGTTGATAACATATGGTCATTGTTAATGCTGTAAAACCTATAAATAAGCATATGCTGTGTAGGTGCGTGCATAATAAAACTAGAAAAAAACCCACACACTGTTGTATAGCTTGCAAATCTTTATTTGCTTACAGCGTTTCGGTCAAAGACCTTCTTCAGGCATTCTATTTATTTTTCTGAAGATTCTTTCTAGTTGCAAGGGAAGTATATCACTCTTACCATCATAATTTACCCAAGAAGTTTCACCAATGACGCTGGTGATGCACTTAACTGAACCAGATGAGATGGTGGACATCCTCCTTCCGGCGTGACCTGAATATTTTTTACATTAAAGCTTCATGTCCAACCATTTTTCTTGACCTCTTGGACTATTCGATTCACAAAAGAACCTCTGATGGCAGCCAGAACATGCAATGAGAGTAAGTTCCTCACTTTCTTTGAGACTGAAAATACTAGTGTATTTGCAATTTTTTTCTTTTCTTGATGTGATGCACTTCATTCATAAAAAATATTTCATTACTGTTCTGCATAGATGTTAAAATCTTCCTATTCTCATTTACCAATTCATCTGATGCCTTCCTCATAGTTTTCATGGGCGTAGATTATCATAATTGTGAATGAACGTGCACATTCACCTGTTTACAAATGTTTGGAATTCACTAACATACACACGTTTAACTAACAAATCTGTGGAGTACGAAGCATTTGTGAATCCAGAGGAAAGTTTTCGGAAAGGTTAATTTTATGCACAAAGTACTCTGAATTTACTCATATATTTACGAAAGTTTCATGAATGAGGCCCAATGCTTTCTTGATAATGCACTCTTTAACAGACATTTTAGCGAAATATCTGTGCTTACTGGGTTAGCTAATTAGCATGATAGTTGCTTAGCACCACTTACTAGATGGACTTCAAATGGCTAAGCAACTTTAAAAGATCCTGTAACAAGCAAGACTTTTCCTTTGTTGGAAAGGAATACAAAAGGACTGTGATGTTTTTGGCTGGAATATTTTGTTCTGCTACACAACTGGTCCAATCCAGAGGCAGGACAGATGGAAACTAATATGTTAGCTAAAAAGTTTTCATGTATGTTATTATTCTAGGATCCACTCCAGAATTACGCCCTACACTGCGTAAGAAAACTTCCTGTGGAGCCTGGCATTGGGCTGAGAAGACGATGAAGGTCAGGATGTCAGGTTCAATTACATGTGAAATGTTTTGACTGTAGACCTGGGCTTTATGGATTTGACCCCATCTACTACATGCCGATCTTTATGAATTATATAAACTGATACTTGGGCCAAGCCTGTAGTGTGCCCACTCTCCTATCAAAATACATGCTTGCCCTGGTTCCCAGCCCTGTCCCTGGAGGCCCCCCAGCATTGCACATTTTGTACATCTCCCTTTTTTGACACCCACTTCAGGTCTTGGAGTCTCCACTAACGAGCTGATGAGTTGAATCAGGTGTGTTTGATTAGGGAGATATATAGAGATTTGTTTCTGTGCTTGGTGGTCCATTTGGCAGATACAGCCACATATGTATATGCCATGGAGGCACAATAACTGGCAGATCTTGACCGCTTCATTGTCTGCAAGTGTGATTGACACATTTTGCATAATACTATATTTCCAGTGACATTTTAGGTGTATTTTATGTGATTACTAATTACTGTATAATCTGTTTATTATAATTTAGTTCAAATTAACATATTCATTACATGTCAAAGAAATATGTTTAGAAGGAACATTCACCTTACAAAAAAGAACAGTACTGTTGCGGCACCATGGTACATTACCAGAACTACATGTCGGAAAGGGGCTAGTGATGGTATCTGATAACACGGTTTAAAAAAAAAATTAATGTATTGCAAATGTGTAAGATAATTCACTGCTGGGTATTAACTGCATTTCATGTAGCAGAGTTTACAGTGAGATCTGTTTGAGATTATCCTCTGCGTGACCTTTGCATGCCATCTGAAAGCATGAATGTGATAATTTCAGAATGTTTTAATTGCTTTGAATAGAACATTCTGCAGATTCATTATCAGGCTTAAACATTTCCTTCCTCGTGCTAATGTCATCACACTCCCTCATGGTCGGATCGTTTGGATGGTATCAGCAGGGGTGGGTTTACGATTTCTGAGGCCCCAAGCAACCGACCAACCCGGGGCCCCATTTACAAAATGTTTGCTTAACAAATTACATAAAATTGATTTCAAATCTTAAATTTAAATTCATCCTATCAGCCATTGTAGCCAAGTACATTCAAAATATTTGAATAAAAACCTAGTTAAAGATAATTAATGCAGGTTTTCCAGTTTTTACACAATACAGTGATTAAAAAAAACCTTTTTTTCTTTCTTTTTTTAAATTAACAGGGTGTGCAAAACCTACTACTTCACTCACTAACATTTTGGAATTCAGCTGTTATTTATTATTATAACCCAACAATTATTTATTGTCATCCAGTTTGCCATTATAATATGATACAGTATTATTGTTATTACTTTAAGGATTTGTCGTATACAATAGTAATATATTTCTGTCTTATTTCATTTACTTTCACCTGGAGCTTATATTTTGATGCTGCAATGTATTGTTCACCATGTTGCAATAGGTTGTATTTTATGTAAGCATCGTAGGCAACATTCGTATTGTAACAGTAAACATACAAGGCACGGTGTCCCCTCAACACACTAGAGCAGAAGGGGGAAAAAAATAGCCGTTTATCAAGTGCTGAAACTTTGCTTGGTGCAGAACAATCTGGAATAATATTAAACATTGTTACAGTCACCACTTTGCAAGCTGAACTTGTTCAGAACATTAAATCTTTGTGACACCTGCGCTAAAAACAATCTAGATGCAACGCAACGAATGAAACAGAACGCAGGTGTCTCAACATGCATTTTTGAGACCTGAAGTTCTTTTTAATTTGACAGAGTGTCTAAAAATGTGCTGGTCCTGTGAGACACTGAAGAAACAGCGAGAGGCAGTGCAGCAGGTGTGGATATTCATCCAGCATGTTGTTACATAGGAAAACAATGGAAAAACAGAGCAGATGCACGCAAAAACACGTTCGGTGTGAACGGCCCCTAAATCATTTGTTCGCACGTATCTGTGAGTCAGAGCGCGTGGGCGAAACAAGTTCGGAAGGCCTGTATATTTTTCATAAATTATAAACCCAAACTAAAAGTCCTACTTGAAAAACTGACCCTAACCCGGCAGACCTCTAACGTGAGCCGCTCTAAGAGCGCTGATAACAGCGTATTTGCACATGTACACAGAGCAACATGTCACCCCTCAAGCAGTTTTTGCTGAGCTTTCCTACCGGGGTGGAGGGCCCCCCCGATGTCTGTGGCCCCATGCAATTGCGTGGTTTGCGTGGTGATTAAAACTGCTACTGGGTACCAGTAGGATGATATCTCCTCAAAATGCGACAGTTGTACTGTGAAGGGACTTCTGTACTGTGAATAATATTGGCCCCATAATTTTGTAGCAGAATCTTATGACCATTTTTAAAACTGGCCCTTTTGAGAAATCACTTTTGCTATAGAAAAAAAAAAGTATATATATATATATATATATATATATATATATATATATATATATATATATATACAGTATATGTAATGAACTGGCCATGGAGACGGTGTTAGGATCCATGTGCTGGAAGTTTATTAGAACAATCCAAATCGGCAGGCAAATAGAGATAGTCGTTATGCAGGCGGTATAATCCAATAAACCAAAAAGACAGTCCAACAAGGCAAACAAAACAAGGGGGTATCCAAAAAGCAGAAAATCCAGGAATCAGGCAAAGGTCATAACAAATAAACAATCAGCAATGGCAATGGAAAAACGCTTGGTAAGGCAGGGTAAGCTGGCAATACTTCGCAACGTGACAGTGGAAACAGCATGGTATTTATATAGTTCAGACAGGAAGTAACCAATGAAGAAATGGTACAGAGTTAGTATTCGGGAGAGGGCTCCCTCTGGTGGTTGGTAGGAGGGGTAACAACCTCCTACCAACCACCAGAGGGAGCCCTCTCCTGAATACTAACTCTGTACCATTTCTTCATTGGTTACTTCCTGTAACAACCTCGGATGTTGAACCCCCTCTCTATGAACAACTCCTGGTGTTCTTCTGCTGGGATGTCCCCTTGGTCGTGGTGCTGGACGATCAGGATGGGCATGATGAAATTCTTGGATCAGGGATGGGTCCAATATGTCCTTGGAAGCTACCCATGATCTCTCCTCTGGTCTGTAACCCTCCCAGTCCACCAAGTATTGCAACTGGCTCCCTCGTCATCTTGAGTCCATGATCTCTCTGACCATATACGCTGGGGCTCCATCTACCTCCAATGGAGGTGGAGGCTCAGAATCCGTGGTTACGGAGCCAGACGCCGGGTGGACGGGTTTCAGCAAGGACACATGGAAGGAAGGAGAGATACGGTAATTAGCAGGAAGCTCTAAACGGTAATTAACTGGGTTTATTTTACGGATAATACTGAAAGGACCCACATACCTTGGACTGAGCTTCCTGCAGGGTAGCCGCAACTTGAGATCCCTTGTGGACAACCAGACCCTCTGTCCCGGCTGATAGTTGGGATGGGGATGCCTCCGCTGGTCAGCCTGGAAACGTTTAGGTCTGAGGCTCGCTGTAACTGGACATGTGCACTGTCCCACACCCTCTTGCTTCGCCTAATCCAATCGTCCACCGCTGGCACCGTAGAAGGTTCTCTTGACCAAGGGAACATCGGGGGTTGGTAGCCCAGCATGCATTGGAAGGGGGTTAGACCCATAGAAGTATGGGTGAGGGAGTTCTGTGCATATTCGGCCCAGGGCAGGAAGTCGCTCCATTTCTCCTGTTCACGGCTACAATAGCTTCGAAAGTATCTGCCAATCTCTTGATTCAGATGTTCCACCTGTCCATTGGCCTGAGGGTGATAACCAGAGTTAAGACTCACATTAATGTCCAACTGTTTGCAGAACGCCTGCCAAACTCGTGACGTGAACTGTGGACCTTGATCGGACACGATGTCCTCTGGTAATCCATAGACCCTAAAGACTTGGTGGAATAAAGCATTAGCTGTTTCCATGGCAGTGGGTAAACCCTTGAGAGGGACAAGTCTACATGATTTGGAAAATCAGTCAATGATTACCAGAATGGTAGTGTATCCATGGGAGTTTGGCAGGTCTGTGACGAAGTCGATGGACAGGTGAGACCATGGTCTTTGAGGTATGGGCAGTGATTGAAGCAACCCCGTGGGCAGTTCTTGCAGTTCTTGGATTGGGCACTCACCTGGCAAGACTTCACATAATTAGTCACATCATGAATCACAGATGGCCACCAGAAGGAATTACGTACCAGAGTGATTGCTCTTTGGATGCCAGGGTGTCCTGTGCTCAAGGAAGTGTGGATCGTTGAATTGTCCTCTGACGTAGAGCTTGGGATACGTTGTGCTCGTTGTATTTCTTCCATTATGTCCCAGCTAATCGGTTCTATGATGACAGATGGTGGCAGAATGGACCCAGGGTGAGGTTGGAGGTGAGGTGGATCATGTATGCATGAAAGAGCATCTGCCTTGCTGTTCTTGCTGCCAGGGCGGTAAGTGACTGTGAAATTGAACCTGGTGAAAAACAATGACCATCGGCTTGGCGTGGATTCAATCTCTTGGCTGCCTTGATATATTCAAGATTCTTTTGGTCGGTGATAACTTGGAAATGGTGGACTGCCCCCTCTAACCAATGACGCCATTCCTTGAGTACCGCTTTCATGGCAAGTAACTCCTTATTCCCCACATCATAATTACGTTCAGCTGAGTTAAACTTTCTGGAGAAGAAGGCACAAGGGTAAAGCTTGCCTGGTGTTCTGTGACATTGTGACAGGACTGCTCGAATCCCACAATCTGAAGCGTCTACCTCAACGACGAAAGAAAGATTGGGGTCAGGATGTTTCAGTATTGGAGTGGTTGTGAAGCTTGACTTGAGGGAGATGAAGGCTTGGTATGTGGCATCGTTCCATAGCAACTTGCTTGGCTTTCCCTTGAGCAATGACGTGAGTGGTGCTGCAATGGTACTGTAGTTCCTAATGAAATGGCGATAGAAGTTGGCAAAGCCCTGGAACTGCTGTAGTTCCTTGAGTTTAGTAGGTCGAGGCCATTCGGTGACAGCTGTTACCTTTGAGACATCCATCTCTACACCTTGATGGCTGATATTGTAACCCAGGAAGGTGGTATGAGAGGTATGGAACTCACATTTCTCTGCCTTGATGAATAGTTGATGTTCCTGGAGACGTGACAAGACTGTCTTGACCTGCTGGATATGTTGTTCCATGTTTTGTGAGTAGATGAGGATGTCGTCAATGTAAGCCACCACACAATGATTCAGTAAGTCTCTGAAAATCTCATTGATGAAAGACTGAAAAATCGAGGGGGCGTTAGCAAGTCCATACGGCATGACCAAATATTCATAGTGCCCCCTGGTGGTGATGAATACAGTCTTCCACTCATAACCTTCTCAGATACTGATGAGGTTATAAGCACTCCAGTTTGGTATAGATCTTGGCTTCACAGAGTTGTTCAAGGGTGGAGGGGATAAGTGGCAATGGGTAACGATATTTTATGGTGACAGAGTTCAGGCCTCAATAGTCGATACAGGGACGTAGACCTCCATCCTTCTCCACGAAAAAGAATCCTGCAGCAGCTGGGGAGGTGGAGGGAAGGATGTAACCAGAGGCAAGGGCTTCTTCAATGTAACTCTCCATAGCGAGGGTCTTGGGGCGTGACAATGCATAGGCCTTGCTTCTCGGTGGAGCTGTATTAGACAGAAGTTCAATGGCACAGTCCCATGGACGATGAGGAGGAAGTTGTATAGCTTTAATCTTGCTAAACACTTCACTGAACTCTGTATACTCCTTGGGAATCATGGTCTCCTTCTGTGATTTAGGAATCTCCACACTGGTGATAAAGCAAGGCCTGGAAACAGTAACATGAAGACAATGTTCATGACAGAAACTTGACCAATGTGTGAGCTCACCTTGGTTCTAGGATATCGATGGGTCGTGAACAGCCAGCCAGGGATGACCCAAGATAAGAGCATGATTGGGTGAGTTGATGACATATAGTGAAATATTTTCAACATGAAAAAGTCCAATCTTGATGGTTATAGGAACAGTCTGTTGGGTTATGCCAGTACCAATAGGTGCGTTATCCACAGGGGTGATGTTAAGCTTAGGAAAGCATTCAGTGGTGGGTATGTTGAGTTCTTGTACAATCCCCTGATTAATGAGATTAACAGCAGCCCCAGAATCCACTAATGCTGTAACACATCTTACATGATCACCAATGGAGATCTCTACAGGCAAGAGAAAATTATGAGAGTTGGGTGATTTAATGTTCATAGTACTCACGTGCTGCCTTGCCTCAGGGAACCTTGATTTCTTGTGTGGGCATGCAGCATTGAGATGACTTGGTGAACCACAGTAAAAGCAAAGGTTTTCGTTGCGTCGTCCTTGACGTTCCTCCATGGAAACACGAGCGTGAGCAACATGCTTGGGTTTGGGTGATACAGTGGATGTCTGAGCCTGTACTGAGACTGTAGAATCCGGGGTGAAACATAACTGAGGCCATGAAGCATTCTGAAGCAGGTTATCAGTCTTGATGGCCATAGTGAAATATTCAGAAAGATTCATACCTTCAACCTTGCAGGTTAGTTCCGTCCTGAGTTTCAAGTTAAGCCCCTCGCGGAAAACAGTCTTCAGAGCGACATCATTCCACCCACTCTGAGCCGCTAGTGTCCTGAACAGAACTGCATAATCTGCTGCTGATCGATGACCCTGGCGTAGATAAAGTAGCTGAACAGAGATATCTTGACCGCCCGCTGGATACTCGAAGGCTTCGTGGATTTGTTGAACAAAGTAATCAAATGAAACCTGGATTTGAGTATCTTTATCCCAAACAGCGGCGGCCCAATCGAGAGCTTTGCTGGTAAGCAGTGACATCAAAAAAATAACATTTCCTGGCATCTTGATCAAATGATTCAGGCTGATTTTGAAAAAATACCTTACATTTTCGTAAAAACCTCCAGCATTTTTCAGCAGAACCATCAAACTTATCAGGGAGAGCAAAGCTTACCGGGTTAGCATGGGGAGCTGGCAGTGAGTGAATGTCAAAATCAAAATCACTTTTATTGTCACACAACCATATACACAAGTGCAATAGTGTGTGAAATTCTTGGGTGCAGTTCTGAGCAACATAGTAGTCGTGACAGTGATGAGACATATACCAATTTACAATAAACATCAGATTAACACAACACAATTTAAAATCTAATATACACATAATTACACATAATACAATATACAAATAATAACATACAATGTACAGTATACAATACACACAATATAGAATACACATTATACAATAAAAAAGTATATATAGTATATATAAAATGTACAGTAGGTTGTATTGTACTGTATTGACATTCAGGCTGTCGGTTGATAGTAAGTTGCCAGTGTGTTGTTAAGAGAGAATATAATATAATAATAATATAATTTATGACAGTCCGGTGTGAGATATAAGAGTAATAAAGTGCAGTGCTGATGTATTTTGATCGTGGAAGATCAAGAATTCAAAAGTCTGATTGCTTGGGGGAAGAAGCTGTCATGAAGTTGGCTGGTGTGGGTCCTGATGCTGCGATACCGCCTGCCTGATGGTAGCAGTGAGAACAGCCCATGGCTCGGGTGGCTGGAGTCTCTGATGATCCTCCGAGCTTTTTTCACACATCGCCTGGTATATATGTCCTGGAGGGAGGGAAGCTCACCTCCGATGATGTGTCTGGCAGTTCGCACCACCCTTTGCAGGGCTTTGCGGTTGTGGGCGGTGCTATTGCCGTACCAGGCGGAGATGCAGCCAGTCAGGATGCTCTCTACAGTGCTGGTGTAGAACCGTGTGAGGATGTGGCAGTTCATTCCAAATTTCCTCAGCCATCTCAGGAAGAAGAGGTGCTGATGAGCCTTCTTCACAATGGCTTCAGTGTGGATGGAACGTGTGAGCTCCTCAGTGATGTGGACACCCAGGAACTTGAAGCTGCTTACTCTCTCCACTGGTGATCCATTGATGGTGATGGGACTGTGTTCTCTATCTCCTCTCCTGAAGTCCACCACAAGCTCCTTTGTCTTACTGACGTTGAGGGAGAGGTTGTGCTCCTGACACCAGTGTGTCAGAGTGTGCACCTCCTCTCTGTAGGCTGTTTCATCATTGTCAGTGATCAGACCTACCACTGTCGTATCATCAGCAAACTTAATAATGGCATTGGAGTTGTGTTGCCACACAGTCATGTGTGTACAGGGAATACAGGAGTGGGCTGAGAACACAGCCCTGGGGGGCTCCAGTGTTGAGGGTCAGTGATGAGGAGATGTTGCTACCCATTCTAACCACCTGGCGTCTGCTTGACAGGAAGTCCAGGATCCAGCTGCACAGCGAGCTGTTTAAGCCTATAGCCCAGATTTTCTCATCAAGCTTGGAGGGCACTATGGTGTTGAATGCTGAGCTGTAGTCTACAAACAACATTCTCACATAAGTGTTCCTTTTTTTCCAGGTGGGAGAGAGCAGTGTGTATTGTAGATACAATGGCATCATCAGTGGAGCGGTTGTTGCGGTAAGCAAACTGCAATGGGTCTAGTGATGGAGGCAGCACAGAGCAGATGTAATCTCTGATTAGTCTCTCAAAGCATTTGCTGATGATGGGGGTCAGAGCAACAGGACGCCAGTCATTTAAGCAAGTGATTTTGGATTGCTTTGGAACAGGCACAATGGTGGACATTTTAAAGCATGTGGGGCCTACAGACAAAGAGAGGGAAAGGTTGAAAATATCCGTAAAAACACCAGCCAGTTGGTTCGTGCACGCTCTGATGACACGGCCCGGAATGCTGTCTGGACCCGCGGCTTTGCGGATATTCACCCGTCGGAAGGATCGGGTTACATCCGCTACAGAGACGGAGAGTGAACTAACCTCTGTAGCTTCGGCCGCGAGAGCTCTCTGTGTTATTTCCCTCAAAACGAGCATAAAAAGTATTTAGCTCATCCGGGAGAGAGGCAGCAGTGTTTACAGCGGAGTTTTTATTCCCTTTAAAGTCTGTGATGATATTAATTCCCTGCCACATGCTTCTAGAGTTGGTGGTGTTGAACTGTCCTTCAATCTTGTTCCTGTACTGACGTTTTGCTGTTCTGATAGTTTTTCGGAGGGCATAATTGGCTTGTTTATGCTCCTCTGCATTCCCGGAATTAAAAGGTCCGCGCATCAAGTGCCACGCGAATATCGCTATTAATCCAAGGTTTCTGGTTCGGGTAGATCCATATTGTTCTGGTCGGAACAATGTCCTCTACACACTTTCTGATGAAACACATTATGCTATCAGCGTAAAGCTTGATGTTGTCATCAGAGGTGGACCGGAACATCTCCTGCGTGATAAAAACAGTCTTGTAGCATAGAGTCTTATTGGTCCGACCAGCACTGGATCGTTCTGAGGGTGGGTGCTTCCTGTTTCAGTTTCTGCCTTTAAGCGGGCAGAAGCAGAATGGAAGAGTGGTCCAATTTGCCAAATGGTGGGTGGGGGAGGGATTTGTAGCCGTCCCGGAAGGGAGAGTAGCAATGGTCCAAAACCCGGTCCCCTCGTATGTTAAAACTAATGTGTGGTGGTATTTTGGTGCGACTGATTTGAAACTGGCTTTAATAAAGTCCCCGGTCACAATGAACGTGGCCTCAGGGTGCACAGTTTCCTGCTTGCTTATAATACCATACAGTTCCTTGAGTGCCCGGTCTGTGTCGGCTTGTGGCGGGATGTACACAGCAGTGATAATGACCGCTGTGAATTCCCTCGGTAGCCAGAATGGTCGACACAGAAGCATGAGAAATTCCAGATCAGGAGAGCAGAAAGACTTGATAGAATGCATGTTCCTCTGATCACACCAGGATTTGTTGATCATAAAACATACACCACCACCTCTGCTTTTACCTGAGAGGTCTTTCGCTCTGTCCGCTCGGTGCACAGAGAACCCCGCGGGTTCAATGGCTGAGTCTGGAATCTCAGCAGACATCCAAGTTTCCGTAAGGCAGATAATGCAGCAGTCCCTCATCTCTTGTTGGAAAGAGATCCACGCTCTCAGCTTACAGAGCTTGTTGTCCTGAGACTGAATATTTGCCAGTAGAATACTGGGTAGCGGGTGTCGATTTACACGACGCCTTACTCTGATGAGAACGCCGGCTCTGTTTCCCCTTTTCCTTTTGCATTTCTGTGGCCGGGCAGCCCAGACAAAGGGCTCTGCTGGTGTGTTTGTAAACAGCAGGTCGGCATTGAGGAATCTGAAGTCCGGTTTACTGTGTGTAATTGCAGAACCAATGTCCAAAAGTGTTTGTCTGTCATAGACAATAAGACAGACAACATCCAAGACAAAAAACATAAGAATTGTAAACAAAACAAACAAAACACTACAATGTTGTGTCGGAGCTCGCAACGCAGCAGCCATATTCGGCGCCATCTTGAGTCCAATGTATTGTGTCAAACATTCGTTGGCAGCTCGTATTTTGTTCAGCTGGTCTTGGTAACCCCTTAATACATTGCACTGGTGCGTGAATGCAGCCTGGAGCTGTGAAACTTCCACTGGATCCATGTTAGGCAAAGTATTCTATAATGAACTGGCCATGGAGATTGTGTTAGGATCCATGTGCTGGAGGTTAATTAGAACACGAGCGAACAATCCAAATCGACAGGCAAATAGAGATAATGCAGGCGGTATAATCCAATAAACCAAAAAGACAGTCCAACAAGGCAAACAAAACAAAGGGGTATCCAAAAAGCAGAAAATCCAGGAATCAGGCAAAGGTCATAACAAATAAACAATCAGCAATGGCAATGGAAAAACACTTGGTAAGGCAGGGTAAGCTGGCAATACTTCGCAATGTGACAGTGGAAACAGCATGGTATTTATATAGTTCAGACAGGAAGTAACCAATGAAGAAATGGTACAGAGTTAGTATTCAGGAGAGGGCTCCCTCTGGTGGTTGGTAGGAGGGGTAACAACCTCGGATGTAACAAAATATATATATATATATATACAGTTGTACTCAAAAGTTTGCATACCCTAGCAGAAATTGTGAAATTTTGCCATTGATTTTGAAAATATGACTGATCATGCAAAAACACTGTCTTTTATTTAAGGATAGTGATCATATGAAGCTATTTATTATCACATAGTTGTCTGGCTCCTTTTTAAACCATAATGATAACAGAAATCACCCAAATGGCCCTGATCAAAAGTTTACATACCCTTGAATGTTTGGCCTTGTTACAAACACACAAGGTGACACACACAGGTTTAAATGGCAATTAAAGTTTAATTTCCCACACCTGTGGCCTTTTGAATTGCAATTAGTGTCTGTGTATAAATAGTCAATGAGTTTGTTAGCTCTCACATGGATGCACTGAGCAGGCTAGATACTGAGCCATGGGAAAAGAACTGTCAAAAGACCTGCGTAACAAGTAATGGAACTTTATAAAGATGGAAAAGGATATAAAAAGATATCCAAAGCCTTGAAAATGCCAGTCAGTACTGTTCAATCACTTATTAAGAAGTGGAAAATTCGGGGATCTCTTGATACCAAGCCAAGGTCAGGTAGACCAAGAAAGATTTCAGCCACAACTGCCAGAAGAATTGTTCGGGATACAAAGAAAAACCCACAGATAACCTCAGGAGAAATACAGGCTGCTCTGGAAAAAGACGGTGTGGTTGTTTCAAGGAGCACAATATGACGATACTTGAACAAAAATTAGCTGCATGGTCGAGTTGCCAGAAAGAAGCCTTTACTGCGCCAATGCCACAAAAAAGCCTGGTTACAATATGCCCCACAACACCTTGACATGCCTTTGGAGTGATGAGACCAAAATAGAGCTTTATGGTCACAACTATAAGCGCTATGTTTGGAGAGGGGTCAACAAGGCCTATAGTGAAAAGAATACTATCCCCACTGTGGAGCATGGTGGTGGCTCACTGATGTTTTGGGGGTGTGTGAGCTCTAAAGGCATGGGGAATCTTGTGAAAATTGATGGCAAGATGAATGCAGCATGTTATCAGAAAATACTGGCAGACAATTTGCATTCTTCTGCATGAAAGCTGTGCATGGAATGCTCTTGGACTTTCCAGCACGACAGTGACCCTAAGCACAAGGCCAAGTTGACCCTCCAGTGGTTACAGCAGAAAAAGGTGAAGGTTCTGGAGTGGCCATCACAGTCTCCTGACCTTAATATCATCGAGCCACTCTGGGGAGATCTCAAACATGTGATTCATGCAAGACGACCAAATAATTTGCATGACCTAGAGGCATTTTGCCAAGACAAATGGGCAGCTATACCATCTGCAAGAATTTGGGGCCTCATAGACAACTATTACAAAAGACTGCACGCTGTCATTGATGCTAAAGGGGGCAATACACAGTATTAAGAAATAAGGGTATGCAGACTTTTGAACAGGGGTCATTTCATTTTTTTCTTTGTTGCCATGTTTTGTTTTATGATTGTGCAATTCTGTTATAACCTACAGTTGAATATGAATCCCATAAGAAATAAAAGAAATGTGTTTTGCCTACTCACTCATGTTTTCTTTAAAAAATGGTACATATATTACCAATTCTCCAAGGGTATGCAAACTTTTGAGCACAACTGTATATATATATATATATATATATATATATATATATATATATATATATATATATATATATATCTGTCAAAAGTAACATGTTAATGTGATTACTTAAAAATTGATAACGTAAATTTTTCTTTATTGCAATTAACATACAGTGGTGTGAAAAAGTGTTTGCCCCCTTCCTGATTTCTTATTTTTTTGCATGTTTGACACACTTAAATGTTTCAGATCATCAAACAAGTTTAAATATTAGTCAAAGATAACACAAGTAAACACAAAATGCAGTTTTTAAATGAAGGTTGTTATTATTAAGGGAAAACAAAATCCAAACCTACATGGCCCTGTGTGAAAAAGTGATTGCCCCCTAAACCTAATAACTGGTTGGGCCACCCTTAGCAGCAACAACTGCAATCAAGCATTTGCAATAACTTGCATTGAGTCTTTACAGCGCTGTGGAGGAATTTTGGCCCACTCATCTTTGCAGAATTGTTGTAATTCAGCCACATTGGAGGGTTTTCGAGCATGAACTGCCTTTTTAAGGTCATGCCACAGCATCTCAATAGCATTCAGGTCAGGACTTTGACTAGGCCACTCCAAAGTCTTCATTTTGTTTTTCTTCAGCCATTCAGAGGTGGACTTGCTGGTGTGTTTTGAATCATTGTCCTGCTGCAGAACCCAAGTTCGCTTCAGCTTGAGGTCACGAACAGATGGCCGGACATTCTCCTTCAGGATTTTTTGGTAGACAGCAGAATTCATGGTTCTATTTATCACAGCAAGTCTTCCAGGTCCTGAAGCAGCAAAACAGCCCCAGACCATCACAATACCACCACCATATTTTACTGTTGGTATGATGTTCTTTTTCTGAAATGCGGTGTTACTTTTACACCAGATGTAATGGGACACACACCTTCCAAAAAGTTAAACTTTTGTCTCGTCAGTCCACAGAGTATTTTCCCAAAAGTCTTGGGGATCATCAAGATGTTTTCTGGCAAAAATGAGACGAGCCTTAATGTTCTTTTTGCTCAGCAGTGGTTTTCGTCTTGGAACTCTGCCATGCAGGACATTTTTGCCCAGTCTCTTTCTTATGGTGGAGTCATGAACACTGACCATAACTGAGGCAAGTGAGGCCTGCAGTTCTTTGGATGTTGTTGTGGGGTCTGTTGTGACTTCTTGGATGAGTCGTCGCTGCGCTCTTGGGGTAATTTTGGTCGGCCGGCCACTCCTGGGAAGGTTCACCACTGTTCCATGTTTTCGCCATTTGTGGATAATGGCTCTCACTGTGGTTCTCTGGAGTCCCAAAGCTTTAGAAATGGCTTTATAACCTTTTCCAGACTGATAGATCTCAATTACTTTCTTTCTCATTTGTTCCTGAATTTCTTTGGATCTTGGCATGATGTCTAGCTTTTGAAGATCTTTTGGTCTACTTCACTTTGTCAGGCAGGTCCTATTTAAGTGATTTCTTGATTGAGAACAGGTGTGGCAGTAATCAGGCCTGGGTGTGGCTAGAGAAATTGAACTCAGGTGTGATAAACCACAGTTAAGTTATGTTTTAACAGGTGGGGCAATCACTTTTTCACACAGGGCCATGTAGGTTTGGATTTTGTTTTCCCTTAATAATAACAACCTTCATTTAAAAACTGCATTTTGTGTTTACTTATGTTATCTTTGACTAATATTTAAACTTGTTTGATGATCTGAAGCATTTAAGTGTGACAAACATGCAAAAAAATAAGAAATCAGGAAGGGGGCAAACACTTTTTCACACCACTGTATTTACTGTTAATGCAGCATAAACCAGCATAAAAACTGGTTGGAAGGGCAGAACCTTGTGTCCATCCAGAGTCATTACACTGATGCACACACCACAAACACGTCACAGTTTGCAGGAAGGTGGACCCAAGTGCAGGAATGTAAAAACAAGTTATTTAAACAAAAGAAACGGAACAAAACTCACAATTGAGAAAACTGACTAAATATACAAGGCTGCAAGTCACAAGGCAGAACAGGAACAAACCGACTAGACATGAACAAACAAAATGATCCAACAAACACGAGGTTAGAAGGAACATTATTTAGAGTGCAAAGCACATTAGGAGCAGGTAGTGACAATTAACACAATGAGGACTGAACAAGGATAATTGAGGAGGTGTGGTGAGGGAAACAAGGAGGCAGAGTCAGGAAAGCATATGGCTGACAAACACAAAGCCATGTGCTGATAGGAGGGTGATATACAAAACCAAACAAACACATAACCAAAACAGACAATCAGAGAACAGTCCAGGTGGGATCATGACAGTATCCAAACACACACCCCAACGGACGCCTTCTGGCGTCCAAACCAAACAAGTGGACACAGGCAGTACAGACCAGGGAGGGGCAGAAGGAACCAACTAAGAGAGGGAGGATGGGTGGGGGAAACTAGGGGTTTGGCACCAAAAGGGCAGGGGGCCAGGAGGGAGCCGATAGAAGGTCAGGAGGCCACGGTGTGGTGGGCGCCAAGGAAGCTGTAGCGGACTCGGACCCCTCCTGGCGAAGTGCAGCGTACTCGGACACAGGGGCCATTTCTTCCTCCTCTTGTGGATGGGAGGAGCAGCAAGCAAAATATCAAATGATGGACTCTGTTTCCCCCATCTCCTAGTTGTGGAAGCAGCATCCACTGCCAGTGAGGAGGTATTGTTGTCCTCGGCTCATTCCTACTGGGTCTAGAGTGGGTTGGATTGTTATGTCTGGTTTGCTGGTAGGAGAACCAAAGTGCAGGAATGTTAAAATAAGGTATTTATTAAACAAAAGCACATGACGAGCAGGTGGTGACAATTAAAAAAAAAAAAATGACATGTCATGCATAATGGTGTATGTCCAGTGTATAAGTACCCATGATTTGATTAGCACAGTATTAGCCCTAAAACACTAAGCTAGGTGTTTTTTCCCAAAATTGTCACTATGGGACAAAAAGTTAAGTTGAGTTAAGTTAAGTTAAGTTGAGCCACTGGTTTTTACTGAAACAAATTTGTTCTAATAACTAACTCTTCTATTTATAAAGTTTACAATTAAAAGACTTACCTAAAGGAGTGATTTTTTTTCCCCCGCCAAATATATTAGTCCAGCTATAAGTTTATATAAAAATAAATTTGCTCCAATAACTGTTCTCTTTATAATGTTTGAAGTTAAAAGAAGAGCTAAAGTTAGTTTTTTTTTTTTTTCTGAAAAGATTTAGGTATTTACTGTAGGCTATGCTAAGTAATTGATACAAATCATTCCATCATTTACATGCAATACAAGCCTCAGTGTTAAAAGAAACAAGGGGAAAGTAGGAGATTATATTTAATATATATAAATAATATTATAGTTCAGAAATTATACATAAAAATAACTTGTGGAATTGTATTCAGTGTTTCGCTGGAAAAATTCAATTGGTCAACTTTCCTCCAAATGGGTCATCTTACCCACTAACCAGGAGCAACTTACCCCTAACCTGGGGCAAGTTGACCCAATGGATCAATTTTTTTTAAAAGGCCATATGTTTGTGGCCTTCTGTCACAGACTCATTTTTATATCATGTGATAGCATACACCTTGAAATAAAGGTAGCTCTATTCATTTTATCTCTAATTTTTCCTTGTATAGGAGAAAACATATGTACAAATTGCTTTATCTTACCCCACTCTTCCCTATATATCTTCCCTTTGCTTTACTCCAATATTGATAATGAAAGCAGCATATTATTTCTTAATGTTATGCTCAAAAGAGCATGGGTACACCAGGGTTTAACAAATAAAAATATGTCCTGCAAAAGGTGAGGTCTAATCCAGTTCATCAACTTAAATTAGTTTCACACCCATTATCCACTTTAAAAACCAAACATAATATCTGGCAATTTCTGGTAGCTGGGGGTGCCTCTTTTCAGTGCCCAAGAGCCAATGCCCCTTAAAATATCTGTGCACGGACCTAATTACAGCTGTTATTCAAATACTTTTTTTTTTGCCAGACTGATCTCACTGTGAAATGGGCAAGAGTAGGTGTAGGCAAGAGTGCCAGTGGCCAAAGCAGTAAGTGTTGTTGGAGGTATGGGCACATGTGAGCTCCATTTCCAGGTGAAACCCCAACCTAAACCTAACCATCAGTGAGGTAAAAAGTTTATGTTGGGGGGGGAGGGGTGGAATGCATCCTCGGAATTGCACTCATCACTGATTATGCGAAAACGATTACTTCCTGGTATTAATGCAGAATCCAAATCCTGGTCTCCCACACTGCTGACACAATATGCTTCCAGTCATGCCACAAGAGACTGTTAACACACTTGAGGCGATACAAAAATGTCTGATGGAAGATAGTGCTTGTTAGTGAGTGGGCATAATGTAGCCGATCCTTAGGTACTGGAACTCTCGGAAACAACATGCCAACATCCCATTTATATTTATAAAAATGTATATTTTCTTTTATTCACAAACATTACCAAGTTTTAAAATAAGATAACTTCAACAAACTATGCTCTTCTTTTTTGAACAAAAAAAAAAAAAAAAAAAAAAAAAAAAAAAAAAAGAACAATATGCATTGTCTTATTTGTCTAGTGGTAACATTATGGCTTTGAGTAGAAGGGGTTCAAGGTTATAATTTTCCCTAATACAACTTATTATTTCAACAAACCAAGATTGCATCTGTACATCATTAAATGTATATGTACATCATATGTGAAACACATTAGTTTACATTTTGTTTTGTTATTTCAGTGGAACGGAGAGCGAGCTACAATTACAAATCACAATATTTGTATAATTATTGGACAATATTTTGAAATATAAGAAAAAAAATTTGCACTCACCAAAAGCTTACACAGAGACCAATACAGATGGCATTAGGGAAGTCTACATAAAGGCTATAACATTTTTATAATTTTATATATTGTGGTGAAAGTTGGCTTTTTATGAAATGCGCTCATGTTCAGAGATTTCACGCACATACTAACATACTTGACTGATAAGCTTCCGGGTTTTTCGTGTCGCTTCACATTTTCTTTCCACCATAAAAGCAGAACCTCATCCGTTGGTTTGCATGACTCCAACAAGAACCAAATACCAATACAGTATAATTCAATAAGAATCAAAATATGTTATATAAGTATTGCTACACATGACTTCACACTTGGCCACAGTTGAATATCTCCTCCTCTCATCCAACACCTCAATGACACACATCAACAGCACACCCCATTGGTCTAAATTGTAACTGCGAAATTTGGTGTTAGATTCAGAGGGAAAGTACAATGTAATTCAATACTGCTTACGGCAGGTAAATGTGCAAAGGAAGATAAATATGCAATATTCGAGTATTGTTTTTAATAGTCGACTAGCAGGTGCAGAACTATTACTCGATTAGTCGATTACTCAAGCACATCCCTAAATCTTAAGTAAAACATCTTTTGCAAACAGTTACATGCCTTTATTTATTTAATGTTATATGATACGTTTATATGAAGTGTATAGAATGGGTTGCATTTGTAGATGTAATTTTGGTACAATTCTTGACACCCCACCCCTGACCTAACTATTTTCAGTCCCTGGTTATGGCCCTGGCTAAAGTAAGATCAGAGTGTTGGTGAGAGGAGACAAGTGGTAGAGGGTGAAAGAGAGAAAATGCAGGTGTGAATGAGATTGGGTAGAGATCTCACTCTGAATCCAGTGCAAAATGGTGTGAATGTGTGAAATGGTGTGAATGTGAGATGTGAGCAGAGAGGCAGCTGCATTTGGCAGGCGCTGTAATGATCTGTTAGATGAAGAACGTCACACGCTGCCATGATGCTCTTCTCCAAACCGTCACCTCATGGTAACAACACCAGTAGTGCCCTGTATGAGCGAATGTCTGTTTAAAATCTCTCTGCTCTGCTCTGCTCTGCTCTGTTGTGGCTGTGGTCAGGCTGAAAAGGGACCTATTAGGGCAAATATTGTGATTTGGAATTGAACTGTGGTGGTAAACATCTCATATTGCTGCTGCTTAGATATCAAGGCTACATATTCAAAAAGGCATATAATCCCATTAAAAGAGAGGCTCTTATGTTCTATAGTTAGTGCAAATACTACAGATTTGTAAGTGATGACCTTATAAGTAGTTTTTGCTACTTTTTGCCATGAACAGTTTTGTTCTCAGCTGGCATCAGGGAAATATCTTTAATTCTTGAGAAAAAGTTTCTGTTTTATTTGTGTGTTATAATGAGTGGGGACTGTTATTTTTTATGTTATGATGAGTGCTCATTGCAGATGTCATCAGTGGTGTAAAGTGACAATGGCAACGTTCTCTCGTGCACATTGTGCACACAGATGCATGCTGAACTCACTCAACTCTTTTCGGTAGCTCGCTCTCCGTTCCACTGAAATAACAAAACAAAATGTAAACTAATGTGTTTCACATATGATGTACATATACATTTAATGATGTACAGATGCAATCTTGGTTTGTTGAAATAAAAAAGTTGTATAAAGTAAGATCTTTGGCTGTACATATGAATGGATCTTGTATCCATGAAAAGGAACTTTAGTGCTTAGAGAAATAGAAGATATCTGCAGATCCATTTACTTCCTTGGTGAAATCGGAAAAGAATGGGAACATGTTGACTTTTTTTTTTCCATCAGACGATCACGTCAGAAGTCTAATTTTTGAATGAAAGCACTGATTTTGTCAGCAAGAAAAAGAAGGTTTGCATCTCGACCCTGCAAGGACATATTTAGGGTCCCCCAGTGGCATTTGCAACCTGGTCATAGAGTCATGTTACAATGACTACAATGACTTTTGTCCCCTTTCACTGAAATCACAAGTAAAATGGCAGATTATCAGTTCATAAACACTTACTTTTCGCACTGTTCCTCACACAATGCTATCTTATGACATATAAACACTTTTACTATAGCGCATGACTGATTTTAACATATTCATTACATAACCAACTACATTTACAGGCTTGTTTAAATGTGATCAAATTGCGTGGTAGCTCAACCGATAAACTGTTGCATATGCAATACAAAGGACCGGGGTATGAGTCCTGAAGAGCACGCAAGTCGGCACGTGAGCCGAAAGTGTCATAGAAGCACCACAAAATTACGGTTCTTGCTTCAGAAATTTCGTTTTTCATCTCACATTTGCTTTTTATGACACTGTCGGTTAGGTTTAAGGTTAAGGGTAGACAGTTTTGTCGATTTAAATCTCAATAGATCATTTACCTTAAAAACCTCATCTCTTCGGGAGAACATTTCTCTCGCTTTTAGTGCCACATAGTGGACATTTCACCTCGGAACTGCCCTGAGAGGTGTAATGAACCACATTATTTTATTTTTCAAAAAATTTACCACAATTACACAATGATGGTTGCATGAGAGGAGGCACTCACAAACTGCAATCTTAGAGCACCCAGCCCCTTGAGACGTAGAGTAAGAAATAAGCTTCAAAATAAGCTTTGAAGAAAGTTAGTAATGTTGTTGGTTTTGTGAATTGTTTTCGGAGGTTTGCTACCAAAACCTTGCTGTGGAGCAGATGGATGAATTCAATAAAATTCATAATTATTTTTAACTCAGATTACATTATTTTTATTATCATTATTATTATCATCATTCCTGGTTTTGTAGTTATTATTAACATTAATAGTTGCCTAACAACAACAATAATTCAGCAAAGAGGGAGTAGAAATTCATAGATATGATTTTAATATGAAAGCAAGTGTAGAAATAAATATGTACACATTTAATTACAAAAGTATTTTGTTTTTATATATATATTTGCAATGTGAATGATAATTTTTGACTTCAAACTGTCCAATCTGTAGAAGTTGCAGGCGTAGAATAAAGTTTAGGACAAAAACCATCAGTGTTTCTCACTTCGTGCTCATAGTTTTGAATTAATACATCACATTCAGTCAGCCTAATCGCACAAATATTTCAACATATCCGAAGCTCAAATCAGATCCAAAATTCCGCCTCTGTAAATCTTCGGAACTCCACATGCCGCCATGCGACATTCAATTTGAAATGACTGACCTCTGGTTTGTCATCTGTCATTTATCGGATACAGTGAAAAGGCGAATGCAAAAATGTAATGAGTACTTTTCAAGTTCAAATAAAATTGTAAGGAGTAAAAAGTACTATTATTTCTTTGAAATGTAATTAAGTAAATAAGTACAAGTATTCCATTTAAATTGCACCTGAGTAAAGAACAAATCCCCAAAAACAATACTTAAGTATAATACTTAAGTATTTTTACTCAATTACTTTACACCCCTGGTGGCCATACTTAGAAAAAATTACTTACATGTACGGCTTGCTGCAGAATAGGTTCCAGTGGTTTGGGCATATTTTGGGCTGGCAGTGATTCTTGGTGAATTATGCAATGGGTCCATTTTGCCAGAGGAGTCACCTAGTGAACACGTGTTAGCAACCCAGTCGACCTCCCCGTCACTGCACGAGTCCCATCAGTGCATACCCTGACATATTTCTCCAAGCCCACTTTTGCATCTTGAATGAAACAATCCAAAACACTAAAAATCGCTTCGCTGTTTGTGTGGGATGGAAGAGGACGACAAAACAGAACATCTTCCTCAATATTCTACTCTTTCACAAACCTTACATAAGTGAGTAATTGTGATTTTCCAGCTACATCCGTGCTCTCATCTATCTGTATTGCATTGCATGGTCTCTACCTAACAAAGAGTAGTAATTGTTCTTTAACATCATTTGCGATATCAGATATTCTGTGACTTACGGTGTGGTTTGACAGTGGAGTTGAACTTGATTGCACTGCAGAGCATTCACCAAACATGATTTTGCTCATGTCTTTTGCAGCAAGCAAAACCAATGTCTCGCCAATGGTGTGAGGTTTTCCAAGTTTAGCAATGTATTGCGTGAAGCTTCAAGGCATTTACTTGGGACAGTTGTGTTTGTTAATGTTAGACCTTTGCTGTTTAAGGCTATCAAGCTTTAAGGGGCCATCACACTAAACTTTGAGGACACACATTTTTTCGGACAATGCTACGAACCAGGATATGTCATGCGGGAGGGCCTCTGGTGTAAGTAAATAATAAATCACAAATAACAAATAATAATATATTAAAATTGTTCAAATAAGCTGTCTACTCACTTCCCTGCATCAATAAATCTTGCATCTTTAAAATTTGTATCCTTTGTATTAAGCCAAAAGTTCAGCATGTGACAGTTCAATCTCCTATTGGTCACGTGTCCTCTTGTAATACGAATTCAAGGTTCAGAGTTCACCAAGCCTGAACTTTGGTACACAACGTAATACGAAATTACTTTGCATGAGCTTGCTTTTCTGGTCTGCTGCATTCGGATGTGTTTGAATGGGAGTGAACGAAGTGCAAAGTGTTTAAAAAAGCCCCTTTAGTTTAAAAAAGTCTAGAGATCTGTCTTTTAAGGTTGGATGCACCATTTGCTTCCGTACCATTTGCACCGCTCTAAGGACGGCCCTGTATGTGAACCAAACAAACAATACATGTTATTTTTTTCAAATTACAGCATTTGCGGACATCTGGATCCTTATAATAATTTTGTAAATATTAATTAATGATTCAATGAAGGTCACTTTTTCATGATTAAAAAAAATCTAGAATAAAGAAATAATTATAAATACTGGTGTTCATGCCCTCTTTCAAACTCTGCTCTAAAATAAAAATGATTATATTTTTCTATTAATAATTTGTTTCCATCGAACCCTCTAAAGATTATTTTTACAAAATGTTCACAGCTAAATAAATTACAATTACATTTGAACCATTTTCAAAGTTCAATTTTAAAGATTATTCAAAATCGAAATGCTAATTTTCTCTGTAAAATGCACAAATTGGATCATACTGATTTGAAAGTTAGCGATTAATAAGATTGAACATATTTAATAACTTTTTTGTTAACTAAATTGTACTTTATTTTTGATAAAACACCAAGCGTAGTGACTGTACTGTTTCGATGTCATAATTAATTATTAAAGACATAACCCATCATCCGTATTTCGAAGGACAAACACTTGATCATACAGCTTGTTTTCCATGCAGACAAAGAATAGTTTAAAATAATAACTCAAATGGTTTCAGTTTAAAAAAAAAAATAGAAGCTCAACAATAGCATTAATATTAAGTCTTAGCTCTGTGACTCCTGAGAACTTTGATAACTATTCTATTCTCAAAATGTCTGTAACAAAACAAATAGATCCTACCTCTTAAAGAAAAATACAACCAGTAAGTGAGATTACATCCCTGTCTGTCATGAAAGTATGGTGAGTAGTTAGATCATTTTGAAGTTGATGTGCACCAAAGTCTGAAAACGATTGTGTAACTTTAAGAATTTTCACTATCAAACAGATATTTTCTGCAATAAATTCTTTGGGTTTTAATCTAAAATACTGTTTTATGTACACTCACTGAGCACTTTATTAGGAACACCTGTGCACCTACTTATTAATGCGTTTATCGTGTGGCAGCAGTGTAATGTATAAAATCATTCAGATACGGGTCAGGAGCTTCAGATAATGTTCACATCAACCATCAGAATGGGGGAAAAATGTGATCTCAGTGATTTCAACTGTGGCATGATTGTTGGTGCCAGACCGGCTGGCTTGAGTATTTCTATGACTGCTGATCTCCTGGAATTTTGATGCACAATAGTTTCTAGAATTTATTCAGAATGGTAGTTCTGCAGACGGAAACACCTTGTTGATGAGAGAAGTCAACAGTGAATGGCCAGACTGGTTAGAGCTGACAAAAGGGCTATGGGAACTCAGATAACCACTCTGTATAATTGTAGTGAGCAGAATAGAATCTCAGAATGCACAACACGTTGAAGCTTGAGGCGGATGGGCTACAACAGCAGAAGACTACGAAGGGCAATTTATTAGGACCATAATGTTCCTAATAAAGCGTTCAGTGAGTGTATGTGCAACTGTTCAAAGCTTATGATTATTTCCTTAAAATGAGTGGTTGAACATAACATTGTGTACACTACTGAAATAATCATGTCACTGCCAAAAATGTATCATATGTTTCGGTAGTGACAATTGAAACAAATTTTAATTCCACCAATACTATGATGCGGCCAGCACAACATACTGAATTTACTTTAGCGAAGGTGTGGGATTCATTTTTTTATTAAGAAGAAAGTGGACAGGAAAGTTGAGCTTTGGAAAAATGACAGTAATAATGAAACATTAACCATTGCCATCTTTTTGAGCAGATAAGACTGAGGATGGCTGAATGTCATTGAGATGATTTAGAGTGTTTTTCTCTCCGGAGGTTAGGAAAAGGTTCCCAACACAGTTTCAGAGAGAAGGATTGTCTGTGTAAAACATGACAATAAATTTTAATCTTACGGGGTTGTCTGTGAAGGAAGGAAAAAGGATCCAATAACAACACAATGGGGGTCATGTAAGGGCCGTTTATTTGCTGGTAAAGGCTATTTTACAACAAAGATGTGTTTTTGCTCCAATTGTAGAAGCAGTAAAAAATAAAGAACAAAATGTTAATGAAACAATAAGGAAAATTTTACCAGCACATAACTTTCTTACCATCCATGAAACCATGTTTTGTATGATTTCATTAAAAATGTTTATTTATATATATGTAGCAAACATTGTAGATCATTCTGTCACTCACAGCATCATATTATAGCCACTCCCTTTGTAAAGCCCGAGGTGATTTTGTTCCTTGTTTTCATTTGCATCTTAAGTTTATGAATGTGTCACCACATGTTGTTCAGGAGCAAAGAGGAAAATAATACCTAGACAGAGCTGCCTGTTAGCATTCCCAATCATTTTAATGGCAGTTGTCTGGCTGGTCCATAACTTCCCAGAAGTATGTAACCTGTTTTGTGCCATCTTTTCTGATGGACACTCACTTACTGATATAATTGTTTTTTTTTATTTATTGTTTTTTTTTACTCTCTTACTTTTGATTCAGACTGATCTCACAGTGAACTCGGAAAAAGTAGCTTGACTTTTCTTGAGCTAAACTTGGTTTGTGCTTATTGAAATTCAAAGCAGTTCCCCAAGTGGCCAAAGCGGGAAGTGTTGTTGTAGGTAAGGGCACGTTTGAGCTGCAGTTTCCGGGTAAAATGCCCATAGAGGGGCACCAAATGCAAATTGTATAGCGAGTTGTTTTAAGCTTTAAAGGATGTACAGTGAAGAGGAATACATATTTTATAGGGCTGTCAATCGATTAAAATTTTTTATTGTATTAATTACATGATATGCTGATTAATTAATAAAATTCATCACAAATAATTGCATATTTAAATATTTGCTGAGAAAGGCCCTAAAATAACAATAATATATATTGATTTAATAATTATTAATGGTTATATTTAAATAATTATAATAATTCAGATAAATGCATTACATAATTTTGGCATACAAATATTGTAAAGACAACGCAAAAAGTGTCTTTAGAAGGCAATATATTGCTTATTTCCATATTATTGAAAATGAGCCTATCAGCGGCTACAGTCCACAGCAATCCATTTTTTAAAATTTAATTTATCAGTCTGTCTGAAATAGATTTATTATACAGGCTTTTCTATGGATGCATCAATATACACATGCGTCTGACAGACACCTTTGGAGTGTCTCATTTTGGTTGTGTTGTGTCATAAATTGGTTTTGTTAGGGAGGAGGCCTCTCATTCCTTCAGTTCCTTCTTTGGTTGAGTCGGTCAGTCCTGTGTTCCTTGCCACGGAGGCCATTCCACAGCTGCCAGTGCTCCCTGCCACGGTCAAGTAGGCTATACTCCTACTGTCTGTACTCCCAGCAACTAAGGCCAGTGTTCCTTTAGAAATCTCCATCTCCTACATGGCCACTGCTCTCCTTTGTGTTTGGGTCTCTCATGTTTCCCTGCTGGCTCATCTGGGCTCTGGTTCCATCTCCCAGTTTGCTTCTCCAGGTGCTGCACTCCAGTTGGACCCTTCTGGTTCTGCTCCCTTGTCCGGCCTTACTGACCTTGCCTTGCTGCCAGCCCCGCCAACGTCAGTGGTCCAGGCTGGATCCCTGGAATTCACTGTTAATCCGGAACCTCCTGTGGTCTGCACCAAGGTCCCTCGGTCCACAGGCATCTCTTTTACTCTTTATAGTCTCCGGAAGTCCTGCCTAAGTCCTGTCTTCCCCTCACCCATGCTGTTTACCTTGCTCCGCTGGGCGTGACCCTCTTCCTTATGTTGTCCACCCTGATCTCTGTTGGTCTGTCTCAACCTGGCCCAGTCTGATCCAGACCCCATGTCCATACTGTCCAGCTCATCTCTGGACCAGTCTCTTACCCATTCCACCATTGCCTCTGTGTGCCACCTCCTGTCTCTCTGTCCCACCGGTGCTCCTTCCATCTCGTCTCTGCTCTCGTGATCCACCGGCACTTCCCTGGTCTGCACCGCTGGTGCTTCTTTGGTCTAGTCTCTGCTCTCAGGATACAACAGCATCTCCATGGACTGCCCCGTGGGGCCCCTTTCCACCCTCCCTTAGCCTTGGTCCGCTCCCTTTACTCCTGCTCTGCTGGGGCCCCTATGGTCAGTTCCTCTGGCACCCCCTAGTTTTCCCTCGCTCCTCTACCCTGGTGTTCATCTGGTCGGGTTAACTTAGTCAGTAAGTTTCTTAGGTTGTCAGCACATGCGTACCCTTTTTATAGCAACACAGTGGGGGTGGAAGCTCAGATTACACACAATATTATATTTTTAAAGGATTATTATGGTATACTGCAATCTTTACCTCACAAATCTTCTTCTCCTCAGGATTTGCAGTCTCACACACTGCAGATTTGCATTCAAAAGTGAACAAAATGTGTATACTGTGCTTTTTTTTTTTAAAGGTTAGTTTTTAATACTGTAATATTTGCAATGCAGAATGCAACACATTGTAAAAGGCTACTACATTCTTCACTGTAAAGAGAAGGTTTCATGTATTTATAATTAGCCCTTCTAATAAATAACTTTATTTCATGATATTAATATTATTAACACATCTACAAATATATAATGAAATTATATAACCCACATTCTTTTGGGTTATATACTCCTTCAGCCAATGAATGTTAATATGTTAATTATAAAATTATATAGTATAAAAATGCAGGTAATGTCTGCCAATTCAAAGCTTAAGCTATACAATTCATCACTCATTATTCTTTTTCACAAATTCAATAATATGTGATCATCTTATGGACCACAGATATAGCATAGAGGTTAGAGATTCCATTTCTTTTAACTTTAATTCATGTACATAAATTAATACACAAATCTCCAAGCATGTTCATTATACACTTTATTATCTGAAAATATAAATGAGATATGCTGTCATTTAGAGTAACCTACAGTGACCTCCTTTAGCTGGTGGTCAAGTGATTCAGAGAAAAGATTGATGCTTTCTGATACTCAGCCTCTTCTAATCTATTTGGAGATATATATGATCTTTCTCTAAATTAATTAACTATGAATTAATTTTTAATCTGCCTTTCATTATGGACCTTTTACAGCTTCCTTTACAACTTGGAAGAGATGAGAGTCACTTTTTCCTAATGTGGAGATCATGAACATCTCTAATGTTAAATCAGACACATGATCTTCAATTAAAACAACATCATTTCATACAGTTCCAAGTTGCTGGAGGCAGATGGACCCTCCTCTACATGAGAATGACCAGCCATGGCCTTTTAGGGGACAAGACAACAAGCAAGTTTTAATGTCACACCATTATGGACTCAAGATGGCGCCGAGTATGGCTGCTGCGTTGCGAGCTCCGACACAACATAGCAATGTTTTGTTTGTTTTGTTTACAATTCTTATGTTTTTTGTCTTGGATGTTGTCTGCCTTATTGTCTACGACAGACAAACACTTTTGGACATTGGTTCAGCGATCTCACACCGAAAACCTGACTTCACATTCCTCAATGCCGACCCGCTGTTTACAAACACGCAAGCGGAGCCCTTTGTCTGGGCAGCACGGCCGCGGAAACGCAGGAGGAAAAGGGGAAACAGAGCCGGCGTTCTCATCAGAGTAAGACACCACGCAAATCGACCCCCGCTACCCACTATTCTACTGGCAAATGTTCAGTCTCTGGATAACAAGCTCTGCGAGCTGAAAGCGCGGATCTCTTTCCAACGAGAGACGAGGGACTGCTGCATTATCTGCCTAACAGAAACTTGGATGTCTGCGGAGATTCCAGACTCAGCCATTGAACCCGCGGGGTTCTCCATGCACTGAGCGGACAGAGCGAAAGACCTCTCAGGTAAAACTAGAGGAGGTGGTGTATGTTTTATGATCAACAAATCCTGGTGTGATCAGAGGAACGTACATTCCATCAAGTCTTTCTGCTCTCCTGATCTGGAATTTCTTATGCTTCTGTGTCGACCATTCTGGCTACCGAGGGAGTTCACAGCGGTCATTATCACTGCTGTGTACATTCCCCCACAAGCAGACACAGACCGGGCACTCAAGGAACTGTATGGGAGTATAAGTGAGCAAGAAACCGCGCACCCTGAGGCCGCGTTCATTGTGACTGGGGACTTTAATAAAGCCAGTTTAAAATCAGTCGCACCAAAATATCACCAGCACATTAGTTTCAACACACGAGGGGACCGGGTTTTGGATCATTGCTACTCTCCGTTCCGGGATGGCTACAAATCCCTCCCCCGCCCACCATTTGGCAAATCGGACCACTTTTCCATTCTGCTTCTGCCCACGTACAGGCAGAAACTGAAACAGATAGCACCCACTCTCAGAACGATCCAGTGCTGGTCGGACCAATCAGACTCTATGCTACAAGACTGTTTTGATCACACGGACTGGGAGATGTTCCGGTCCGCCTCTGATGACGACATCGAGCTTTACGCTGATAGCGTAATGTGTTTCATCAGAACGTGCGTAGAGGAAGTGATTCCGACCAGAACTGTACAAATCTATCTGAATCAGAAGCCATGGATCAATAGCGATGTTCGCGCGGCACTTAATGTGCGGACCTCCGCTTTTAATTCCGGGAATGCGGAGGAGCATAAACAAGCCAGTTATGCCCTCCGAAAAACTATCAAAACAGCAAAACACCAGTACAGGGACAAGATTGAAGGACAGTTTAACACCACCAACTCTAGAAGCATGTGGCAGGGAATTAACATCATCACAGACTTTAAAGGGAATAAAAACTCCGCCATGAACACTGCTGCCTCTCTACCGGATGAGCTAAATACTTTTTATGCTCGTTTCGAGGGAAATAACACCGCCCTCGTGGAGAGAGCTCCCGCGGCTGAAGCTACAGAGGTCAGTTCACTCTCTGTCTCTGTAGCGGATGTAACCCGATCCTTCCGACGGGTGAATATCCGCAAAGCCGCAGGCCCAGAAGGCATTCCGGGCCGCGTCATCAGAGCGTGCGCGAACCAGCTGGCTGGTGTTTTTACGGACATTTTCAACCTTTCCCTCTCTTTGTCTGTAGTCCCCACATGCTTTAAAACATCCACCATTGTGCCTGTTCCAAAACAATCAAAAATAACTTGTTTAAATGACTGGCGTCCTGTTGCTTTGACCCCCATCATCAGCAAATGTTTTGAGAAACTAATCAGAGATTACATCTGCTCTGTCTTGCCACTCAATCTTGACCCGCTGCAGTTTGCTTACCGCAACAACCGCTCCACTGATGATGCCATTGCATCTACAATACACACTGCTCTCTCCCACCTGGAAAAAAAGAACACTTATGTGAGAATGTTGTTTGTAGACTACAGCTCAGCATTCAACACCATAGTGCCCTCCAAGCTAGATGAGAAACTCTGGGCTCTGGGCTTAAACAGCTCGCTGTGCAGCTGGATCCTGGACTTCCTGTCAAGCAGACGCCAGGTGGTTAGAATAGGCAGCAACATCTCCTCAACACTGGAGCCCCACAGGGCTGTGTTCTCAGCCCACTCCTGTATTCCTTGTACACACATGACTGTGTGGCAACACATAGCTCCAATGCCATCATTGAGTTTGCTGATGACACGACGGTGGTAGGTCTGATCACTGACAATGATGAAACAGCCTACAGAGAGGAGGTGCACACTCTGACACACTGGTGTCAGGAGCACAACCTCTCCCTCAACGTCAGTAAGACAAAGGAGCTTGTGGTGGACTTCAGAAGAAAAGACAGAGAACACAGTCCCATCACCATCAATGGAGCACCAGTGGAGAGAGTCAGCAGCTTCAAGTTCCTGGGTGTCCATATCACTGAGGAACTCACATGGTCCATCCACACTAAAGTTGTTGTGAAGAAGGCTCATCAGCGCCTCTTCTTCCTGAGACGGCTGAGGAAGTTTGGAATGAACCACCACATCCTCACACGGTTCTACACCTGCACTGTGGAGAGCATCCTGACTGGCTGTATCTCCGCCTGGTACGGCAATAGCACCGCCCACAACCGCAAAGCACTGCAAAGGGTGGTGCGAACTGCCAAACACATCATCGGAGGTGAGCTTCCCTCCCTCCAGGAAATATATACAAGGCGGTGTGTGAAAAAAGCTCGGAGGATCATCAGAGACTCCAGCCACCCGAGCCATGGGCTGTTCTCACTGCTACCATCAGGTAGGTGGTATCGCAGCATCAGGACCCGCACCAGCCGACTCCATGATAGCTTCTTCCCCCAAGCAATCAGACTTCTGAACTCTTGATCTCTCATGATCAATATACATCAGTACTGCACTTTATTACCCTTACTCTTATATCTCACACCGGACTGTCATAAATTATATTATTATTATTATATTATGTCTCTGTTAACAACTGACTATCAACCGACAGCCTGAATGTCAATACAGTACAATAATGTACATTCTATATATATATATATATATATATATATATATATATATATATATATACTTTTGTTTTTTTTAATATATTTTAATTTTTATTGAATAATGTGTATCTATATAGTAAAAAAAAACAAAAAAAAAAACAAAAACAAAAACAGCGTATTGTATACTGTACAGTGTATGTTATTATTTGTATATTGTTGAGTGTAATTATGTGTATAACAGATGTTTAAATTGTGTTGTGTTAATTTGATGTTATTGTAAATTGGTATATGTCTCATCACTGTCATGACTGCTATGTTGATTGGAACTGCACCCAAGAATTTCACACACCATTGCACTTGTGTATATGGCTGTGTGACAATAAAGTGATTTGATTTGATTTGAATAAGAAAAACATGAACCATTCTCCACCTCTGTTACATAAGATCTTCATCTTATAATGTACTCTACGTGAATAAGCATGTGTGTCCTACTGATAAGCGTTACATAAAATCTATGGAAAATAATGACAACTGTGGAAGATCCTTCAATTGAAAGAGGGATAATGAATACAACGGCACCATCAGCAACTGTGGGAAATGGAAGACGATATGATGCTAATTCAAATTTTTCAGAAACCCCAGTGTTAAACTGGGTACATCATATGGTATTAAAAATAAAAGAAGTACATACAGTTCACATGACATATAGTAATGTAAAATTTGCATGCACAGTACATGGTAAACACCAGTAAAAATGAACCTAAAAAAAAGAAAATATAGTAAAATTGGTTTAATCAACCGAGAGTTGAAGGAATAGTTCACCCAAAAATGAAAATTCTCTCATGATTGACTCACCTTCCCAGATGTGAATGTCTTTCCTTCTTCAGCAGAACCGAAAAGAAGACAGAGAACACTTGCAGGTCACCTACCCTCTTGATGGAAGTGAGCGCAGTCAGGAGGGCAGTCTTCAAAGAGAGTGCCTTAAGCTCAGCTGACTGTAAAGGCTCAAAGGGGGCTCTCTGTAGACCCTGAAGAACTACGGAGAGATCCCTTGAGGGAACGAGGCACGGTCTGGAGGGATTTAGCCTCCTGACACCTCTTAGGAACCTGATGATCAGGTCGTGCTTCCCTAAGGACTTACCGTCAACTGCATCGTGGTGTGCTGCTATGGCGGCAACGTACACCTTCAAGGTGGAAGGGGACAGCCTCCCTTCCAGCCTCTCCTGCAGGAAGGAAAGCACTGATCCGACTGTGCATCTCTGGGGGCCTTCGCGTCTGGAAGAACACCACTTAGCGAATAGACACAACTTAAAGGCACACAGGCGCCTCGTAGAGGGGGCCCTAGCCTGAGTGATCGTGTCTACCACCACGGGTGGTAGACCACTTAGGTCTTCCATGTCCCATCCAGGGACCAGACGTGGAGATTCCAGAGGTCTGGGCATGAGTGCCAGAGGGTGCCCTGTCCCTGAGAAAGAAGGTCCTTCCTCAGGGGAATTCGCCAGGGGGGAGCTGTCGCGAGGAGCGTGAGGTCCGAGAACCACGTCCGGGTGGGCCAGTAGGGTGCTAACAGGATGACCTGCTCCTCGTCCTCCCTGACCCTTGCACAGGGTCTGTGCAAGCAGGCTTATTGGGGGAAATGCATATTTGCATAGGCCAGGGGGTCAGCTGTGTGCCAGCGCGTCTATGCCAAGGGGAGCCTCGGTGAGGGCGTACCAGAGCGGGCAGTGGGAGGATTCTTGGGAGGCGAACAGGTCCACCTGTGCCCGTCCAAATCGACTCCAAATTAGCTGGACCACCTGAGGGTGGAGTCTCCACTCTCCCTTGAGGGAAACCTGCCATGACAGCATGTCCGCTGTAGTGTTGAGGTTGCCTGGGATGTGAGTGGCTCCAGCGACTTGAAGTGCTGCTGACTCCGGAGGAGGAGACGGTGGGTGAGTTGTGATATAAAGCGAGAGCGCAGACCGCCTTGGCGGTTGACATATGCTACCGCTGCCATGCTGTCCGTCCAAACTAACACATGCTTGCCCTGGATCAACGGCTGGAACCTCCGCAGGGTGAGCAGAATTGCCAGTAACTCGAGGCAGTTGATGTGCCAATGCAGTCGCGGACCCGTCTAGAGGCCGGCGGCTCCGTTCCCATTGCAAACAGCGCCCCAGCCCGTCTTGGAGGCGTCTGTCATGACCACGACGTGCCTGGAGACCAGTTCTAGAGGAACACCTGCTCGTAGAAATGAGAGGTCGGCATGCAGGGCAGAGGCGGCTTGTCCAGCAGCACTGTAGGCTTTAGCCATCAGGGACGACGTGAGCCTACAGGGCTTGGACGGGAGCTTAGGGCGTCCACGCCGGGTGGTGGCACTCTGCGGGCATAAGTGCACCGTGAGTGCCTTATCCACTGGGGGAATCGCCGTATACCCCTTGGCTGCCCCGCCATCGAGGGTAGTGAGAGCAGGGGAACTGCGGAGTCGGGGCCGGGCAGTGAAAGGTGCCTCCCACGACTTCGTCAGCTCCTCATGCATTTCCGGGAAGAATGGCACTGGAGCGGGGCGTGGCTGCTTTGAGCAGCGCCGCGAGCCCAGAAACCAATCATCAAGCCGTGAGGGTTCATGGGAGAGTGGAGGGCCTGTGACTGGGCGATCGTCCCCAAAGGGGGAAGCCCAGCTGAGGCTTCTGCATCCGACTGGACAAGCCCGCTCTCCGATGCTGTGCTCGAGAGCTCATCATCTTCGCGAGCTCCGAACAAGAAGCCAGACTCACCATGCGACGAGCCGGCGAACTCATCCGGAAGCCCGACTGGGGCAGATGAGCGTGCTGGGGAATGGGAGGTCCGCGGGGGGATACCCGGCGGAGACGATCCCATTGGTGTCCCCAAATCGCCCCCAGTGCTAGCCGCGCTGGCCTCATACCCATAGGTAGAAGGACCGAGGCGGGGAGCCGCTGGGGTGGCCGCGACCGCAACGTTGCCATGGTCATGTTCTCGCAGTGAGAACATGAACCATTCACAAACACTGCTTCCGTGTGGGTCGCGCCCAGACACGAAAGACAGCGATCATGACCATCCGAAGTTGAGAGATAATGACCGCAACCAGGAATAACACACAATCGGAAAGGCATCTTTAGAAAGACGCGTCTTTAAAAAGATGTTCCGTGTGCGCTCTTTTAGAGAATATACTCTCTAGTTTTTCTGCCAAAGCGCCCAGGGGCATTCTCTGCAGTGCACCAGTGCAGAGGAGGGAGAAGCCGCTGAAATGCACCGTCAGATCCAGCAGAGGTGAATGAACAGTGATATTCAGCTCAATGAGCATGACCGTTCGGCTCCGAAGAGAAAATCTGAATGAGTGGTTGCATACCAGTTCCTTTTATACCCGTATGTCTGGGGGAGTGGCATGCAAATACCACTCGCCAATTTTCATTGGCCTTTTATCAAAGACCAGAGGTGTCTCAGGCTCTCAAGAGTGACCCCGAGTGTCACTACATCGACACCAACGTCGAGTGAGTGACAGATAGGGAACAGATGTTAGTACATTTTTACTATAAATTGTCTTCTCTGCTTAGTCAATCTCCACTTTAACTTGCACATTCTTCTTGTGTTTTTTGTGATTCACATTCTACATGCATACGCACCCTACTGGGCAGGGAGTTTACTTAAATATTGATCTGTTTCTCACCCACACCTATCATATCACTTCTGAAGATATGGATTTAACCACTGGAGTCGTATGGATTACTTTTATGCTGCCTTTACATGCTGTTTGGTGCGTCAAAAATTTGGCACCCATTTACTTGCATTGTATGGACCTACAGAGCTGAAATATTCTTCTAAAAATCTTAATTTGTGTTCTGCAGAAGAAAGAAAGTCATACACATCTGGATGGCATGAGGGTGAGTAAATGATGAGACAATTTTCAATTTTGGGTGAACTATTCCTTTAACCTTGCTTTCTCGAATACTCTACTGTTCTGCCTCTGTGTTTTGTTTTGCTTTGTTGGTCTTGTCATGTCTTGGATGTTCCCCTCAACGCCCTTTTGAGAGCAGGTAGTGACAGTATCCTGTCACATTAATAGGTCTTGTTTATATTTTTGGGTGTTAGGATCCTAACAATCATTGTGTTTCTTGTGTTTGTGTGCACAGAATTATCATTTTGGATGAACTATTCCTTTGAAGGCATTTGACAGCCAGTTTATGCTGGTTAATGTTTTCGAAATGAAAAGAACAGAGTAACATTAAGTAGCAAGTTCAGGAGCAAAGAGTACAAAATACTTTTTAACATCTATCAAAGTATTCTTGCGGAATGAGGCATTATCAAACAGATTTCAGGACTTCAATATTACTGCAGCCGTTCTGAAAGCAAAATACTTGGTCTAAATATCCAACTAGGCATTCATTTATCCAGCCCCTGTATTTATACTGCAGGCTTGTGCAGTTATTACCTTGCTAGGCAAACTCAGTGTGCATACATTTGTTTTGCAAAGTATTATTACTGACATACAAATTGCTGTGGGAGTATGGAAGAACCTCTCTGGTTATTTGGCGCTAAATGGACACTGCTCCAAAGGGGAACATTTTTCAGCTCATTACTTTTGCTTAATATGTGCACTGTAATATGTAATTACCTAAGTCTTCAAGTGCATAAACAATGTTTCTGAATTGGTGGTTTTGCTTAAGTTATTTTGACATTGTTCAGAGCTTTATGAAACTATTCGCAATACAATATAACTCGGAGTGTTGCGTAGGTTGTACAGCTTGGCAACTTCATAAGCTTTGGAGTGTACAGCATAATATTTTTACATGTAAACTTTGCACAATACAACTATTTGTGAAGCAAACCGTGCGAGATATCAGAACAGATGTGCAGTAACCTCTGCTATGATTAAGTGCTTGATGGACAGTCATGAAACTCACAAACACTACTTTGGAACACGTCAGTGAGATGAACAGACCCAGTTGGAGTGTGTACATTGGGTGTTAGGGTGTGTGTGTGCAGGATTACGGTGAGGGATAGTGAGCTGATTTGAGGCAAATAGCTCTGCCGAATGTTCAGCCGGGGAAGTGTTTATATTAGTGTGTGATTAACACCGTCCAGGTGCTCTCTTGGCCACGGCAGCCGCTGCTGTTGCATTCTCTCTACGGCTGGCTGCAGTCATCTATATTTACAGAACACCATGGGCCAGCACGCTGAACTGATGACCACCTTTCATTCTGAGAATGTCTTATAAATCTGATGATGTAGAGGATCGGAGGTTGGGGGCTGCTGAAATTCCACAGCGGAAAACCTTAATTCTTTGTGTAATTAGGTGCTGGATGGCATGAATACTCATGCGCCACACACATGTGAGTGTGCGTTTACATGTGTGTGAAAAAGGGAGGTTGCTGAGTGTCTGTTTTATACACAGATACTGCAGACAATGTTCTGTGATGGTTCTGAGTTTTTATTAACCCTATCTCCTCCAGTCTAGACAGGAAGGCCCCACACTACCACAAACAACTGTCAGCCCAGTTAGTCCACCCCAGTTAGCAGTTACAGTATGTGTGTGTGACTCAGTTTGTGTACAGTTCGAAATGTATGTAAATGTGTCAACATTTATGAATTTTATAAAGCTTCTGTGCCGTTCTAACTTGTTCATAAAACTTGACATTGCGATGCTTCAAATATTGTTGGCTCTCGTTTGATATATTGCTTTCCTCATTGGGATAAAGCATCTGCTAAATGATTAAATGTAAATAAAGACTGTGTACTTATGAAGATTTTTAGACTTAAAGTGTTTTTGCAATTATATTCTTAGTGTTTCTTAGCTGTGGGATTTGTGCTTATCTGTTGGTCCAGTTTAGATTGTGGAATAACATTTTTAAATTGCTGCTTTAAACTTGGGTATAATCTCTGTGTCAAAGAAAGGTGATGGTTGTTGTGCAGGTAAGTTAATATGAACCTTATTCCGAGTAGCACCATGTTTCATTTTTGATAGAAAAAAAAAAAAAAAAAAAAGTGTCTGTGAGGGAGGGGATAGACTTGCTGTCTTTTAAATGAGTAGCACTGTTGTTTAAATTGGTGTTGATCATTCAGCTGACAAAACACTGAAAAAAACATTTTTACAAAACTGTTCCCCACAAAACACAAGTTGTGAAAATTAGTTGTGATCTAGAAGCTTTATACCGCTTTATACTGTGCATACAATTGAAAAGACTGTAAATCTATTCCTATGGCCTCTTTTCTCATTTCCATCAAATATCAAATAGGGTGCTACCTCTGATTAAGGTGTATAAGTTAAACATCTATAATTTTGAATGCAATACAATGTTACTCAAAAGTCAGCACATGTTTTTTTTATTTTTTTATTTATTATTTATTTCTACACTTTAAACACCAAATTTTCAATGTGGTGCCATATTGGGCCCAACTGTGAAAATAATATGAATGATGATTTAATGAATTTGGCAGTGTTCAGTATTTCAATCATCTTCAATTGTCCCAGAGCTCTGTCTACCAAAATTTACAAATTTGTCTAATTAGCAGGAGCCTCTCAACCATGTCTGACAGATGTACCTCTGTTTTCATTGTCATAAATCTATTTAATATTTAATTTTAGAATAATATATCATGAAAATTGGAGCACTTAAAAAATGAATGAATAATAATAATTCAAATTAGCATCAAAATAGCTTTAATTTTGTTTTGTTAATTTCCAAAGTAATTTATTTGGATTTATCCCAAACATGTGATTTGATATAGGCAGAGATGTGCAACCATTTTTCACTTTGTTTCATTTCATATGTTTTTCACAAACACTGAAAAATATTCCTTTGACATTTTGTAACCTTAATATCATACGACATGTGCCCTTGGAGAAAGTGCACAAGCTTCAAATACAGTAAACCTCAACGGAGGTGAAATTGTCATAATTATTTTGTTCTTTTGTGTGACATGGAAAAGGAAGGCATTAAAGACCCTTCTCTTGCCCACGTTCAGTGGTCTGCTGAAGACAGAAGAAGCTGTATAAATAAACTATGCCACGGGCTGTTATGGTGGCCCGTGCAATACTTGGCTGTGTACGCAGAAGCTCTGGTTAGTGTTAGAGCTACCATAACGACCCCAACCCCACATTCACTCAGAGTGGGCCAGCCTATAAACCGATCCAGAGACATTCCTGGCATTCTTTGGGGGTTAGAGCTGGACCATAGATTGCTGGATGGGTGAGGTGTGTGCCAAATCACTGATGGGCCGATGCTCGTCATTACTGTCTGATTGAAAAACACTGTCCTTTGCGCTAATTTTCACTGTTTTTTCAGCTTCTCAAGCCAGAAGCGTGGGGATGTACCTGAAGCCGAATACCTCATTCGAAAAGGCAAGAATAATGACTTCAAAACAAATAGTGAATTCCACAGAATAATGAAAAAAAATTTTATTTTTTTTTGTTAAGACTGATTATCCAACGAGCAAATGAGCGATATTTTAAATAAATATATCTAAAAGGACAATGCAATGATGAGTCTGTGAAGCCAATATGACTAATGTGCAAACTTAACGAAGGAAAATGCGCATGGTGTGATTTTAAGTTCAAATCGGATGGCCGCATTGCGGTCTCCGTTTATTTGGCTCAGAAATCTGACCTTGTCAGAATTAACTAAGATATTATATCATATACATTTCCCAGTTTTTGAAATGTTAATGTTTAAAACCTTCTGATCGAGATATATGAGAACATGTTTCTGTGTCTCACTCGCTTCTCAAGCAGGCATCAATCAGTGTGTGAGGTTAGGGAGGGATAAAGTTTCTGATCAATATGAGCGATTTCCTTCTAAAACAAAGCGAATACACACACACACACACAAAAAAAAAAAAAAACTTCACTTTCCCTATCTGTCACTCACTCGACGTTGTGTCGATGTAGTGACACTAGGGGTCACTCTTGGGAGCCCAAGACACCTCTGGTCTTTGAAAAAATTGTCGAGTGGTATTTGCATACCACTCCCCCGGACATATGGGTATAAAAGGAGCTGGTATGCAACCACTCATTCAGATTTTCTCTTCGTGGCAGAACGGTCAATGTTTACTGAGCTGACTGTTCATTCACCTCTGCTAGATCTGACGGCGCATTTCAGCGGCTTCTCCCTCCACTGCACTTGTGCACTGCAGAGAATGCCCCTGGGCGCTTCGGCAGAAATAATATTTCCTAAAAGAGTATATTTCTCTAAAAGAGAGGCACACACGGAACGTCTTTTTAAAGACGCGTCTTTTTAAAGATGCCTTTCCGTTTGTGTGCTATTCCTGGTTGCGGTCGTTATCTCTCAACTTCTGATGGTCACGATCGCTGTCTTTCGTGTCTGGGCATGACCCATGCGGAGACAGCATTCGTTGATGGATCACGTACTCATTGCGAGAACATGACCATGGCAACGTTGCGGTTGCGGCTTGCTTTCGTAAGAAAAGCAAGTCCTTCTACCTACGGGTATGAGGCCAGATGAGCAATTAAGCAAACGTGGCTAGCACTGGGGGCAATTTGGGGACCCCAATGGGACCACCTCCGCTGGGTATCCCCCCACGGACCTCCCATTCCCCAGCACACTCGTCTGCCCCGATCGGGCTTCAGGATGAGCCTGCCGACTCGTCTCAAGGCGAGTTCAACCTCTTGTTCGGAGCCTGCGAGGCTGATGAGCTCTCGAGCGCAGCATCGGAGAGCGGGCTCGTCCAGTCGGACGCGGAAGCATCAGCTGGGCTCCCCACCTCGGGTATGGTCTCCCAGTCACAGGCTGACGCGGAAATGACAGATATGCTTTCCCGGGCAGCCACGAGCGTCGGGCTAGAGTGGAACCCTCCGCTCTCCCCTGAACCCTCGCGGCTCTCACAGCCATGCCCACCTCCAGTTCCTTTCTTCCCAGAAGTGCACGAGGAGCTGACAAGGTCGTGGGAGGCACCTTTTACTGCCCAGTCCCGATATTTCAGCTCCCCCGCCCTCACTACCCTCGATGGTGGGGCGGCCAGGGGCTATTCGGCGATCCCCCTGGTGGATAAGGCGCTCGTGGTGCACCTATGCCCGCAGAGTGCCGCCACCTGGCGCGGGCGCCCAAAACTCCCGTCCAAGGCCTGTAGGTTTACGTCGTCCCTGACGGCCATAGCCTACAGTGCCGCTGGACAAGCCGCCTTCGCCCTGCACGCCATGGCTCTCCTGTAAGTCCACCAAGCCAAGGCGCTAAAGGAACTTCACGAGGGTAGTACCGCCCCGGGATTGATTCTGCTCTCCGGGTGATGAAGGTCACGGCGCGGTCTCTCGGGCAGGCAATGTCCACCTTGGTGGTCCAGGAGCGCCTCCTTTGGCTCAACCTGGTCGAGATGGGAGAGGCCGACAAGGCACGGTTCCTTGCTGCCCCCATTTCCCAGATTGGCCTATTCGGCGACCCCATCGAGGACCTTGCTCAGCAGTTCTTGATGGTGAAGCAGCAGACGGAGGCTATCTGGCACATCCTGCCCTGGTGCGGCTCAAGATCCCGCACCCCGCCTGCTCATCGCCAAGGGCGTCCCCCTGCGGTGACTGCACCGGCTCCACTGCAGCCCGCCCTTTCGTCCCAGCCCCGGTGTGGAGCCCACCGCAGGAAGCAGAGGCCAACCGTCTCATGGCCGGCCGCCAAGAACCCACGAAAGGCATCGAAGCACCCCTGAGATGGGTGACCCAGGGACGACGAAACCCACTGCTTTGGAGCTGCTAAACAGACCACTCCATCCCCCAGTGGAGGGCCGGGAGGAGAATCTTTTGTTGCCTTTTCATTTAATTTCGCTGCATGCCCGAGTGGTTGCGGTACCCAAGAGTTCAGCAAAAGAGCAGTTTCCTTGTTCCCTGGGTCACATACCCGGTGTGCACAGCTGTCATCACGACCATGTCCACCATTCCATTTTGGCAGGTTTGGCAGGTTTGGCGCTCCAGCGCCGGTCTCCCCACCCCTGCGCGCCCAACTTTGGCACAAATATGCCCACAGTGTGACAGTCTCCACCGGTCACGAGGACAGGCCTCTTCCTCCCCCATCCCAGGCTGTTCCGGGAGTAGTCACATGGAGCCAGGTAAGTGCTTCGATGTCCCTGAACTCAGCACGGCACCAACACGGTGTGGCACCTCAGGCTCCACCCTGCAGTGAGGCCCCACCCACCGGTACGTCCGATGAGATTGTCCCCTTGGTCCCCCTCGCCCGGAGCTTGGACACGTGGCTTGCGCTTTCCAATCCGTCGCGATAGGTGATCCGGACCGTCCGACTTGGCTATGCAATTCAGTTCACCAGGCATCTGCCCAGGTTCAGCGGTATCCACTTCACCTTGGTGAATGGCGAAAACACTGCTACCTTGCACGCGGAGATTGCTACCCTCCTACGGAAGGATGCGTTGAGCCTGTCCCTCCGGCCGAGATGAAGAAGGGGTTTTACAGCCCCTACTTCTTTGTACCAAAAAAAGGAGGTGGGTTGCAGCCAATCTTGGACCTGCGAGTACTGAACCGGGCTTTACACAGACTCCTGTTCAAGATGCTGATGCAAAAACGCATTCTAGCGAGCGTCCGGCATCAAGATTGGTTCGTGTCGGTAGACCTGAAGGACGCGTACTTCCATGTCTTGATTCTACCTCGACACAGATCCTTCCTGCGGTTTGCATTCAAGGGTCGGGCATATCAGTACAAGGTCCTCCCTTTCGGCCAGTCCTTGTCCCCTCGCATCTTCACAAAGGTCGCAGAGGCAGCCCTTGCCCCGCTAAGGGAAGTGGGCATTCGCATCCTCAACTATCTCGATGATTGGCTAATCCTAGCTCACTCTCCGGATGTGTTGTGTGCACACAGGGACCTGGTGCTCTCGCACCTCAGCCGACTAGGGCTTTGGGTCAACTGGGAAAAGAGCAAGCTCCTCCTGGTTCAGAGCATCTCTTTTCTCGGCTTGGAATTGGACTCAGTCTCGTTGATGGCGCGCCTTACGAATGAGCGTGCATAGTCGGTGCTGACCTGTTTGAAGGCATTCAGACAGAAGACAGCGGTTCCACTGAAAATGTTTCAGAGGCTCCTGGGGCATATGGTATCCTCAGCGGTGGCCACTCTGCTCGAGTTGATGCATATGAGACCGCTTCAGCACTGGCTTCAGACTAGAGTCCCAAGATGGGAATGGCGCCACGGAACACATCACGTGGCCATCACGCCGATCTGTTACCGCCTCTTCAGCCCTTGGACCAACCTCACGTTTCTACGGGCAGGCGTTCCCCTAGAGCAGGTCTCCAGGCGTGTCGTGGTTACGACAGATGCCTCCAAAACTGGCTGGGGCACTGTATGCAATGGGCACGCAGCTGCTGGCTCATGGACAGGCCCACAGCTGCGTTGGCACATCAACTGCCTCGAGTTGCTGGCAATTCTGCTTGCCCTGCGGAGGTTTCGGCCATTGATCCAGGGCAAGCATGTGTTAGTTCGGACAGACAACACTGCAACAGTAGCATATGTCAACCGTCAAGGCGGTCTGCGCTCCCGTTGTATGTCACAACTCACCTGCCATCTCCTCCTCTGGAGTCAGCAGCACCTCAAGTTGCTTCAAGCCACTCACATCCCGGGCGACCTCAACACTGCAGCGGACATGCTGTCATGGCAGGTTACACTCAGGGGAGAGTGGAGACTCCACCCTCAGGTGGTCCAGCTGATTTGGAGTCAATTCGGGCAGGCACAGGTAGACCTGTTCACCTCCCAAGAATCCTCCCACTGCCCGCTCTGGTACGCCCTGACCGAGGTACTTCTCGGTATAGATGCGCTGGCACACAGCTGGCCGCCTGAACTTTGCAAATATGTGTTTCCCCCAGTGAGCCTACTTGTACAGACCCTGTGCAAGGTCAGGGAGGACGAGGAGCAGGTCATCCTGGTAGCACCCTACTGGCCCACCCAGACATGGTTCTCGGACCTCACGCTCCTCGCAACAGCCCCCCCCCCTCCCCCACGGCGAATTCCCCTGAGGAAGGACCTTCTTTCTCAGGGACGGGGCACCATCTGGCACCCGCGACCAGACCTCTGGAATCTCCATGTCTGGCCCCTGGACAGGACGCGGAAGACTTAAGCGGCCTACCACCCACGGTGGTAGACACGATCACTCAGGCTAGGGCTCCCTCTTCAAGGCGCCTGTATGCCTTTAAGTAGCGTCTGTTCGCTAAGTGGTGTTCTTCCCGATGCGAAGACCCCCAGAGATGCACAGTCGGTTCGGTGCTTTCCTTCCTGCAGGAGAGGTTGACACCTCCACCTTGAAGGTGTATGTAGCCGCTATAGCGGCACACCATGACACAGTGGACGTTAAGTCCTTAGGGAAGCAAGACCTGATCATCAGGTTCCTGAGAGGTGCCAGGAGGTTGAATCCCTTCAGACCGTGCCTCGTTCCCTCATGGGAGCTTTCTGTAGTTCTTCAGGGTCTACGGAGAGCCCCCTCCGAGCCCTTACAGTCAGCTGAGCTTAAGGCACTCTCTTTGAAGACTGCCCTCCTGACTGTGCTCACTTCCATCAAGAGGGTAGGAGACCTGCAAGCATTCTCTGTCAGCGAAACGTGCCTGGAGTTTGGTCCGGGCTACTCTCACATGATCCTGATACCCCGACTGGGCTGTGTGCCCAAGGTTCCCATGACCCCTTTTAGGGACCAGGTGGTGAACCTGCACGGCCGCTGCCCCAGGAGGAGGCAGACCCAGCCCTGACGTTGCTGTGTCCGGTGCATGCTTTATGCATCTATTTGGATCGCACACAGAGCTTTAGAGTCTCTGAACAGCTCTTTGACTGCTTTGGTGGACAGTGGAAAGGAAGCGCTGTCTCCAAGCAGAGGATCGCCCACTGGGTAGTTGAAGCCATAACAATGGCATATCACGCCCAGGACGTGCCGCCCCCAGCAGGGCTACGAGCCCATTCTAACAGGGGTGTAGCGGCCTCCTGGGCCTGGACCAGTGGCACCTCTCTAACGGACATTTACAGAGCAGTGGGCTGGGCAACACCCAACACCTTTGCGAGGTTCTACAATCTCCGGGTGGAACCGGTTTCATCCCGTGTAGTTGCACGCACAAGCAGGTAAGTCCGGGACAGCTGGCCGGGTGTATCATTTGCGCATAGCGCCTTTCACCTCCCCTGAGCTGAAGACGTGTGCTGTTGACTCCCAGTAGTGTTCACAAACTGTGTTCCCTGGATGATTTCTGCCCTGTGGCAGACAAATTTGCAGAGAAACTCGCTGCCGGCTCAGTACACATGCTAACTAAGCCCTGTACTGGGGTAGGTGCTCTGCATGTGGTGGTTCCCCTGTAGGTAACCCCATGTGACGTATATCTTCCGCTAATTCGTTTCCCTGTTGGTAAACTGCGTCTTCCTTAGGCAGAGGCCCCTCTGCCCCAGTCACCATGCTTGTAGAAGCTCCTCCCCCGTAGGGTAGGACCTACCATGGGACTTCACCACATGACATACTTCAGACAAAGCTCGGCAAGACCGTGTGACGTATTTCCACTCAAAATACCCCCCCCCCCCCCCCGGGCAGGGTGTGGTCTCCACGGTGTCTTCTCCTTGGGAGTGACACCCCCCGACTAGACCTGGTGGCCCCAGTCAGTTAATTCCTTTTTTTTTTGGGGGAGAGGAAAAAAAAGGGGATAAGAGGCCACGACTGGGCTAGTCTGTCTCTATCTTTTGGGTAGTCGACTTGTCCCCAAAGGGCCGTTCGACACTCATAACAGTGTTGGGGGAGGTTATGTGTTGGCCTGGTGGGCTGGCTACGAGGCACACAGTGGTCTGCCTGTCACACACCGCCAGTTCACGTAACACAGTTCAGCCAGTTGCAGCGTTTCGTATAGGGACCCCTAGTGTCACTACATCGACACATCATCGAGTGAGCAACAGATAGGGAATTTCCTGAATTTCCTGGTTATTGCATAACCTCCGTTCCTAGATGGAGGGAACGAGACGTTGTGTCCCTCCTGCCACAATGCTGAACTACACCCTGAAATGGCCGGGACCTCGTCTCGGCTCCTCAGCACAAAACCTAAATGAGTGGTTGCATACCAGCTCCTTTTATACCCATATGCCCGGGGGAGTGGTATGCAAATACCACTCGCCAATTTTCATTGGCCTTTTATCAAAGACCAGAGGTGTTTCGGGCTCCCAAGAGTAACCCCTAGTGTCACTACATCGACACAACATCTCGTTCCCTCCATCAGGGAATGGAGGTTACGCAAGTAACCAGGATGATTGTCAGTTTTACTGAATCCTGCTTTGTTCATATTACTCAAAAAATGCATGTTACTAAGTGAACTTAAATTAACTGAGTTGTTTCAATGCTTTCAAGCTTTAATTAATCTATTTGTGATGGGACAACATGAATAATTTTTGTTTGGTTAACTGAAACTGGGCAGGGGATTTCTAATGCCCAGCATGCTTTGCATAGCAAAGTAAATGATACAATTAAGTTTTATATAATGTGTCTTTGTGCAAGATGAATGCAAAGGGGGAGACTTAGTTAGAAATTAGAAGAGTTTGTGTTTAATGTTTTGTTGTGTTGAGATTTAGAATATTTTCTGTTATTTTGGAGTTCTGGGGGTTACCATTAGGTGAAGAGTGAAGCTTGAGCTTAGACTGAGGACAGGTACATGCAGGGTCAGCACAAGAAACATGGAAAAAATGTCTTTACCTGCTGAAATCAAACATGGTAAAAGGCATGATAATAGTGCTGTACATTACAGGTCAAGTTAATCAAATTACAAAATAAAATGCACCCAGTGCCTATTATACATCAACTGCTGTACATTTGTGATTTTATTTGGTTTATTGGAGTATGCTAGTTCATGATTTTAGCTTGAGACATTTCTCACCTATTGGCAACATTCACACATAGTACAAACAGGCAGTCATGTCATAACATCAATAATGTATCACATTCACTGGCTGTCGAAAAGAGCATTAGACAACTGTGCTCCAGCAAGTGACACACAGTGCCCCTTAAAGCTGAAGTATGTAATTTCTGTACCACTAGCGCCACCAAACGGAACTGCAAAAATAAACTTTGTTTTCAAAACAACTTTCTGAATTACAACCAACCCCCCCCCGACTCACACCACTGGTCTGGTCAATGTTATTGTCTCTTTTGAGAAAGGTCGCACAAAATAAACAGAGGAATTATCATAGCGCCATAGAGACAGTGTTTACAGTTTTTACATATATTAACCTATGAATGACTGTCTCTGTATATTAAGATGGGATAGAATTAAGTATTTTAACATCATAAAAGTTACATACTTCAACTTTAAAGCAAGCAAAGCTCAAATAGTGAGTGGTCTATAAGCCACAGGATCACATGTAACTCAAAGGAACACTAATCTTCCCAAGGGTAACTTAAAATATTGTCATTTAAAATAAAACTGCATATTTAACACTAAAAGGAATTTTAAACAGAATTATAACCCCAAATTACTGATAAATGACAATTAATAACATCACCAAATAGTCCCCAAACATTGCACAGACCTTCCTCGTTAATTATTCGAAAACAGCAGCCAATGGCTAGTCCCCAAGCATAATCAACAACAGCAGACTTATAGTATTTGTATTTCCTGTCGTAACCTTACATAACACATGATTACTGTGCGCTGCAGTCTCAAATCTAATTTTGGCAGTGCTGTGTAACAATTCTGAGAAGCAGCAGCATGGTTAAAGATTTTTTAATATAAAACTTTGTCTTTTTCGATTATATCTACTGACTGGGTTTGGTTGTATTGTGTTTTGGTCTCAGATCATGAAAAAGTGTGCCCCCTATGAAAACGAAAGCCCCCCTCCCCCATTCTATAAGTTCTTGTGAGGACCCTAACTGGCAGTCCATCAGAGGAGGCAAGGACGGCTAAGCTTCGTAAAAAATGTATTCAAAACGAATGTAACAACTGAAGTGATAAAATTAACAGTTGTTTTGGTCAATTTAACTACTAATGTAATGTGTGATGCATATGATGTGAAAGTATGTATTTTATTTATTTTTCTTTCACATGCATTAGCCCAGGCGATTTCTAATCACTGCATAAAAAGCCAGAGGAGACAGACGTCATCAAGGCTTTGCTCAGTAAACTGACCAATCAAAATGGATTTTCTAAGGATGCAGCGTCATTTGCTTCCACCCAAAAATGTTGCGGAAATGGCAAGGAAATTTGTCTCCTTCCACATTAATAACATTTAAATATCTTAGGTAACCTTACAAGCCAATCAGTATTCAGAATCATGTTAGTGTGTTGTCAAGACTGGTTGTGGTTAAGGCGACAAGGTTAAGGTAAAAAAAGTGACATTTATCCAGATAAAAATATTGAAGATCTCAAAAGTTAAAGACTTAAGGACATTTATTCTATTCAAGGAAGGAGCAGAGGATGGAGTTGCTCTTCATGTGGTGAGTTGATGTTATCTGGAACAGGGCCCTGCATTCATTTATAAATTTGTCAGTCTGTAGATGACACTGCGTGATTAATTTAATCTATTCTGCTTCCTCTATTGACAACTGTTAGGTTGGTGATGAGAAAGATTAAAACACATAATATATTATCAAGACTGATTTTAAGATATCAGGAAGAGCTGATCTGTGTATAAAAGCATAATTACAGTATAAGCAAAAAATAACTAAATAAATAAAACCTGTGATCTTTTATTAGTTTGATCAATCAATATATACATTTCAGCATCCACCGTAAAATTCTCTCATGGACTGCCACTAGTGTTTTTCTACCAGAAAGACTCAAAATAATGAGAATAATCATAATATGGGGATAAAATAGTTTCCTTTGGCGTAAAACCCGTCCTATGGTTCAGCGCTCAAATTTTCGCTCAAACTGTCAGATGCTACTGGAAGATGAACGGCAGGGGAGAGGAAATTACACCTCAGCAGGACAAGACCAAAACTGGTGGTAAAGGGTTACATGGCTACGTGGTAGTTTTATGTGACTATCTCACCTGCCCACAAACAAACATGGCACTCCAAAGTGTTTGTGTACAGCATTTACTCCTGTTTTTGAGGAAATATTTAAATATCCTACCTTATTGCATTGCTCAACAAGATTGCCAGAGACGACATCTACGCTCAAGATTACAGGTAATGAAATTACATTATTTTGTCTGAACGTTTTAATGTGGCTTAACTTCCTAAGTTCTATAAACTATAAAAGTGGAATTGTTATTAACATTGGTGTAGCAGATGGTTATATTTTTGCCATAGCATATAATATTATGTTTAAGTCTTGATTGAGAATCCCACTGGTTTACATTTGTGACATTGTGTGACATTTGTGTGGTTTTTATTTTTGTTACAGAATGAGTAAAGTGGTTTGATAGGGGTGGGCATAAATAGTCCCATAGCAAATTTGGAACTTGTAGGACAAACTATATAGTGCCACCACAATGTAAAAAATGAACTTTTCTTTTGTGCATATCTTTTGAACCATATGTCCTAGAAACAAAATTATGTTTGCATCTGATTACTCTCCTCCTGTTGATTCAAATGTATCCCTTACTTTAAAATGCTGCCCATTACAATGGCCGTCATCTTGGATTATGTAATTTAGGTTTAAATTTATCATGTCCTTCAAACTTTGTCCAATTTGCCTAAAAGTCTCAAATTAATCTCCAGACCGATCCGCACAGGACTGACCAAACAGAATTTTGATTTGTGCCACTGTTCAGAAGTTATTCCATTGCAAATGGATATGCATATTAAAACAAAACTTGCTATGCTTCATTAGGACCCCGATCTGAGGGTACATGCAAAGTTTGGTGACAGCGGCACTTATGGGTCAAGAAATATGAAAAATTGCTATTTTTGCCCGTAACCTTTTAACCATATGTCCTAAAATCATGAACTTGGTGTTTTTGTATTCAGTGGGTCATGATGATCCCATGATGATTCCAACTATACCATTTAAAAAAAAATACTGCCTCTCCATAATATTGTATTTTATTAAAAAGTGATATATCATTTGAATGCATTGTCTGATTTAAAAGAAAATATGCATCATCAACATCATGTCCTGAGGATATCTGAGCAGTTTGGAGACAGCGCCACTTATAGATCAAAAGATAGCCTACACTTGTTTCTACTCTAACCTCAGCAAGTCTCTTTGCCACCCTATGAGCATGTGAACTGAGCTGCACAGTGTGTTGAGCAATGGAAAATAATTCCAAAGGTTGTGGGTTTGAATCCCACTTAGACCAGTATTACAGTGGATTTTATATTGCATTGGAGATCTTTGTATTGTGCTTACTGAATAAATGCAGGGCTTATTCCAGAAAATTTGTTCTTGCAGGTATTCTTATTGTTCTTCATATTATTGTTTTTCTGATATATACAGTTTGTTATAAACATATACAGCTCTGGAAAAAATTAAGAGACCACTGCAAAATTATCAGTTTCCCTGGATTTATTATTTATAGGTATGTATTTGAGTACAATGAACATTTATTTTTTATTTTTTATTCTATAAAATACTGACAATATTTCTCCCAAATTCCAAATAAAAATATTAATTTAGAGCATTTATTTGCAGAAAATGACAGCTGGTCAAATAAATAAATAAATAAATAAATAATTGTGTTTTCAGATGAATAATGCAAAGAAAACAAGTTAATATTAATTTTTAAACAACACAATATTAATGTTTTAACTCAAGAAGAGTTCAGAAAATAATCTTTGGTGGAATAACCCTGATTTTCAGTCACAGTTTTCATGCGTCTTGGCATACTCTCTACCAGTCTTTCACATTGTTTTTGGGTGAATTTATGCCACTCCTGGTGCAAAAATTCAAGCAGCTCAGCTTTGTTTGATGGCTTGTGGCCATCCATCTTCCTCTTGATCACATCCCAGAGGTTTTCAATGGGGTTCAGGTCTGGAGATTGTGCTGGCCATGACAGGGTCTTGATCCAGTGGTCCTCCATCCACACCTTGAGTGACCTGGCTGTGTGGCATGGAGCATTGTCCAAGACGAATCTGCCTGCCTCTTAATTTTTATTTGGAATTTGGGAGAAATGTTGTGAGTACTTTATAGAATAAAACAAAAATTTTAATTTTACTCAAACATATACCTATAAATAATAAATCCAGAGAAACTGATAATTTTGCAGTTGTCTCTTAATTTTTTTTTTACAAAATGTATTGTGCTTATTGAATGGTTGCAGGGCTAATTGAATTTTGATTTTCATCTTTGTTGAAAAGTTACATCAATATGAAGTTGATCATGGTAACCACTGTATTTGGCTGTGCTTACTGACAGCTTTGTATGTCCCTTTGGTGGCTGTCAACCACAAGGCAGCATGATTCAGTGGATTGTGCACAGAGCTGTAATATGAAAAGGTACAGGTTCGAACTCTGCTTGGGATAACTTGTAAACCAGTGTGCATTTGCAAGATAAATCATCAGGGGTATGTTTAAGATTTCTGAGGCCCCAAGCAACTGACCAACCCAGGGCCCCATTTCGAAAAATGTTGCTTAAAAAATTACATAAAATCTATTTTAAAATCATAATTTTAAATTCATCATACCAGCCTTGTAGCCAAGTACATTCAAAATGTTTAATGGAATGAAAATCTAAAGATAATTAATGCAGTTTTTCAACAATACAGTGATAATAAAAGCAATATTTACCTACATATATTGTTTCTTTCTTTTTTTGTGTGAACAGGGTGTGCAAAACTACTTCACCCAGTAACATTTTGGAATTCTGTTGTTACAGTATATATTAATATTATAACCCAACAATTATTTATTGTTGTCCAGTTTGTCATTATAATATGATACAGTATTATTATTATTATTACTTTGATGACTTGTTGTATACAATAGTAATATATTTCTGTCTTATTTACTTTACTTTCATCATATTCTGACATTGCGTGTATTGTTCACCATGTTGCAAAAGGCTGTATTTTATGTAAGGCAACATTCGTAACTCTAACAGTAAACATACTAGGCATGGTGGCCCCTCAGCACACTCTAGCAGAAGGAAAAAACATTGACATTTTTCAAGTGCTGAAACTTTGCTTGGTGCAGAACAATCTGGAATAATGTTAAAAATTGTTACAGTCACCTCTTTGCAACCTGAACTTGTTCAGAACGTTAAATATTTGTGACACCTGCACTAAAAACAATATAGATGCAGCGCAATGACTGAAAAAGAATGCAGGTGTCTCGACATGCATTTTTGAAACCTGAAGTTCTTTTTAACTTGACACAGTGTCTAAAAATGTGCCAGTCCTGCGTGAGACACTGAAGAAACAGCAAGATGTGGTGCGGCAGTCAAGGAAGTTCGTGCAGTGCGATTACAAAGAAAAACACTTGAACGGCCCCTAACTCATACGTTCGCGCATATATGTTTGAGTGAAAGCACGTGGGCGAAACAAGTTCGGAAGGCCTGTATATTTTTCATAAATTAAAAACCTGAACCCAAAGTCCTACTGACCCGAATCCAGCAGCTTCGTGAACCGCTCTGAGACCACAGACAACAGCGTATCCACGCGTGTACTCAGAACAACATGTCACCCCTCAAGCGGTTTTTGCAGAGCTTTCCTACCCGGGGCGGGGGCCCCCTCGACACCGGGGACCACGCAGTTGCATTTTTAAAACCTGAAGTTCTTTTTAACTTGACACAGTGTCTAAAAAGGTGTCAGTCCTGCGTGAGACACTGCAGAAACAGCGAGACGTGGTGTAGCAGTCAAGGACATTTTTCCAATGCATTTACATATAAAAACAATGGAAAACAGAGCAGACGCACACAAAAACACTTTCAGTGTGAACGGCCCCTAACTCATCCATTCGCACTTTTCTGTGAGTGAAAGCGCGTGAGCAAAACAAGTTCGGAAGGCCTGTATATTTTTCATAAATTACAAACCCGAACCCAAAGTCCTACTGACCCGAACCTGGCAGCTTCGTGAACCACTCTGAGACCGCAGACAACAGCGTATCCGCACGTGTACTCAGAACAACATGTCACCCCTCAAGCGTTTTTTGCAGAGCCTTCCTACAGCTTCCTCTCTCCCCAGTGACAGACACACGACCACGTCCTGCTCCACATACCCCCACCACCTGACTCAGACCCAGGCAACATCTGGCCTGTTAACCCCCACATTACTGGAGAGGAAATAAACCACAACCATCTGCGGCCCCGGCCTGTAGACCACCTTAAATTTGAAGGGCTGATGTGCCAGGTACCAATGAGTGATCCGCGCATTGGCATCCTTCATGCAGTGGAGTCACTGAAGCGGGGCATTATCCGAGTGGAGGATGAAGGCCTGCCCCAGCAGGAAATGTATAAATGTATAGTGGAGGGTTAGGACTGCCCACTTGATGGCAAGACACTCCAAGACACTCTAATTCATCCCGAATCACCTTTTTCTTGTGCTCAGGCAAGCGGCAAGGCCGACTATGCTCTACCACACCCGGAGGGGTCTCGATATGTTGTTGTATGAGGTTCGTACGACCGGGAAGAGGAGAGAACACATCCGCAAACTCTTTTTGTAACTTGGCCACTTCCATGAGCTGGGACGGAGAGAGGTGGTCTCCACAGGGGACTGGGGTGAATGGCTCAGCTTTGAAATTCACCTCCCGCCTGAGCTCTGCCCTCTCCAGAACAACCACCACCATGGTCATGGGGACCGCCTCTCTCCATAATTTAAGGAGGTTGAGGTGGTAAATTTGATGTGCTCCGCCTCTATCCCTTCGTTTAACCTCATAATCGAGATCCCCGACTCGCCATGTAACCTCAAAGGGTCCTTGCCACTTGGCAAGTAATTTTGTGGGGAGTAATACAAGTACTTTGTCTCCTGGTGCAAATTCCCGTAGCTGGGTACCCCTATTATAGAGCCGGCTTTTTGTCCCTTGAGCTTGGAGCAAATTTTGTTGTGACAACTGACCCAGTGTGTGTAACTTTGCTCGAAGATCAAGGACATGATGAATTTCAATTTTGCTTAGGAAGGTCCCCTCCCATATGACATCAAGCACCCCGCGGGGCCAATGACCATACAGGAGCTCGAAGGAGGAAAACCCTGTGGAGGCTTGCGGTACCTCCCTGACTGCAAATAATAGAGGTTCCAGCCATTTGTCCCAATTTCTAACGTCATCATGCACGAACTTGCGAATCATATTTTTCAGAGTTCGATTAAATCGTTCTACCAGCCCATCAGTTTGCGGGTGATAAACGCTGGTGCGAATCGATTTAATCCCCAGCTATTCATAAAGTTTGTGTAGTGTATGTGACATAAACTTTGTGCCTTGGTCGGTGAGGATTTCTTTCAGAATCCCCACCCGGGAGATCATTTTGAATAGTGCCTCCACAACACTGCATGCTGAGGTGTTGCAAAGAGGCACTGCTTCCGGATATTGTGTTGCATAATCCACCAGGACTAATACAAACCAATATCCACGTGCTGACTTTTCTAATGGCCCAACGAGGTCCATACCAATTATTTTGAAGGGGGCCTCGGTCAACAGTAAGGGGCACGATGGCGCTTTGGGGTGGCCGGTGGATTCACCAACTGACATTCACGGCATGCCACACACCATCTGCATACATCCCCGTGAATGCCCGGCCAATAAAAGTGTGCCATTAAACGGTGCAGTGTTTTCTCTTGTCCTAAGTGACCCGCCATAGGATTGTAGTGAGCCGCCTGAAAAAGTGTTTCCCGCCGGCTCCTCAGGACTAATAACTGGGTTGTATTTTCATGGGTTTGAGTGTCCTGCATCACTCGATACAACCGGTCCCTAATAATTGAAAAATATGGATATGTGAGGGCGACGTCAGGCTGGAGCTGCTGGCCATCGATTACTCTCACTTGGTCAAAGGTGTGCCTAAGGGTTTCATCACACGATTGCTCTTGAGGGAAGTCCCCCTCCTGGAATTTCCTAAGGGTGGGAATGCCGGAGGATTCCCCTCCTGCATCATTCTGATGTTGAGCAGACGTGGATGGCCCCGGCTCCACCTCCCCAGCCATCGCGTCACACGTCGCACACCGTGTTTTCGGTTTTCAGGACCCATCCACACATAACGCTTATAACAATCTTTTAAACCCCAGCCAATTGGTGCCCAGAATCAATGGATGGTTGAGGCGGAAATTAACCGTGGCCTCTACTCTATGCTTTACTCCCTGAAATTGAATTACGGTAGTCACTACCGGATATTCATGAACATCCCCATGCACACACCTCATCATCACCTTGTGGTTTGTACCCAAAACCCCATCATGAACCAAGCTGTGGTGGATCAAGGTTTGATTGCAACCCGAATCCACCAGGACTTGGTATGTATGCCCCTTAGGTGAGAACATGGCGTGGACATAAGACCAGGGTGGAGCCCATGGGGGGTGGAGCTATGAGAGGCTCGAGGAGCGAAGCCATGGAAGGCGGAGCCGTGAGAGGCTCGAGGGGCGAAACCATGGAGAACTGAATACCCAGAGAGTAGCCGAAGACTCGAAGGGCCAGGGTGGAGCCGGAGGCAGGGAGGACCAAGGCAGCACCGTAGGGATGGAGGTCCCCGGTGGAGCTGAAGGATCGGAGAGACAAGGTATAGATGGAGGATTGGAGAGCCAAGGTGGAGCCAGGTGACCGACAGACCAAGGAGGAGCTGGAGGGACGAGGGACCCTGGTAAAGCCGACAGGCTGAAGGACCACAGTGGAGCCGAGGGAACGTAGAACTGAGATGATGTCGAGGGATCGACAGGCCAAGGCGGATTTCAGGGCTCGGAGGGTCTAGGCGGAACATGACGTGGGACTCTGGCTTCACGTCCACCTCCCCCACAGTGAACGATGAACCACATATTAGTAGGGCAAGGTCGATTTACTGAGCCAGGCTGTGGGTACTCTGACCGCCTGGTATCAGAGAAGAGATTGGCTCATTCAGTCCAAAGCAAAAACAGTCCTTGAGGGCAATCTCATTAAAATCGACCCTGCTGGCCAAAGCACAAAAGTCTTCAACATATTCTTCAATGGAAAAATGTTCCTGCCGTAGATGAAGAAGTTGAACTGCTGGGTTCATCTTGGTCAGTCGAGTATTCTGTAACATTGGCTGGCAACAGGTAGACGAAGAGACGATGATGAAGTGCGATGAACCCAAGTGCAGTTTGTTTACATAAGTGAAACCCAACAACCATAAATCCAAACGTGAAATAAACATAAACATAAACATAAACTTGACTAAACTTAACTTAATTTGACATGGCTTGGCTTGGATTGGCTTGACTATGAAACTTGACATAGAACGCTGTACACCAACAACGATACATGCAAACAATACTCGACAATGGACAATGGCAAACATGAGGGTTAAATACTTGGACATGAACACTAAGGACTCTAAACAAGATAACAAGACTGCTAACAACCTAATGAAACAATGAACCAATGGGGACAATACACAAGAACATGGGAAACACATGACCAGATCACATGACAAGGAAACAGGAACAAAAACACATACAATCCTGACAGTAGGATACGTTTTTTTTTTTTTTTTTTCACTTCTAGCAGCAGCAAGAATTTGTTCAGATATAGTTCTGTAAAACTCAGAACACAATGTATTACATTTCACAGTGACAAACCGCTGACTGTTCATGAGTTCAGCAGCTTCCATGAGTTTAAGAAATATCATCCTCAGATTTAAACTTGACCTGACTGTGAAGTAGTGGGTGGAAGAGAAATGCTGATGTTTGTGATGTAGATCTTTGAACTGGTTGCTGAAATAGTGACTTGTAATACCAATCGGATATCAGAATCTCGCCTAGTGAATTGTGAGATCGTCTTTCTGTAATACTGATGATCCCTGTGAAGGAACATGCTCATGAATTGCCAGTTGAGAGCAGATCGGAGCACATACATAAGCATCACCCAAGTGTCCATGGCCTGATGGTGAATGGCAAGGACAGAATTGTGCGGAAGTACATTTATTTATACTTTCATTTCTCTATAGGTAGTCCAGTTTATAAGCATTGGCGGTGACTGAATGAACTGGAGAGTAAGGCTATGTATATAATAAGTCATATGTATCGGCTAAGTGCTGTTTTTCGAAGCAAAATGAAATAGAAATGTCAGAACTGCTCAGATCCCATACACCATAAGTGATCAGCAACTGACAGTTTATTTCCAACAAAGTCATCTCAGTGCTAGTCTTGCATAGCCAGATCTTTTGACTAAATGGCAAAGGTCTGGGATCTATAGCAGCTTACATTGGCCAAGAACTGCCCAGTTAGACAGGAAAAGCCCTCTAATTGACACGTAAAGCGATCAATACAATTGGTTTAGACATCATGTGCCGTTTAGGGGCGGGGTTATCAGAGATATATCATTCCAAACACTGCAAAAATTGTTCTTGTTTTACAATAACAATAAAACAAGATAAGATAAATTTACTTGACAAGCAAATTGGCATAAGTTATTTTGTCTTGTTTTCAAAGAAATCTAACTAAATTTAGTGAGGCGTATGCTTTAAACTAGAAAAAACACTTTGTCAATTGGGTAAGAAAAATAAACTTATTTCAAAGGGAAAACAAGTTTAGTTTTCTTTCCCCATCGATTTATTATAATTTTTTCTTGTTTTAAGCATAAATGTTACTAAATTTGGTAAAATTTCTCTGAAAACAAGACTTAATATCTTATGCCATTTTACTTGTCAAGTAAATATATCTTGTTTAAAGAATATTTTTATATTCTTTACTGGAAAACAAGACAAAAATACTAATTAAGAAAAATATTTTTTTGCAGTGTAATAAAAGACCATCATAGGGAAAGATATAATATATATATAATGGCGCATGAATCTACACACAGGAAAATAGGAGAAAATGTGTACAGTCTAAGTAAAGCATAGAAAACCTCATTTCAGAGTATTTCACAGACATAACTAAGTAAACAATGCAGAATATGCAGCTCTGCTCATGGATATCTGCTTTACTTTATGCTTTGTGCCTCAAACAAAACTCTGAATATCTTTAAATGATTTGATGTCACTAACATGGCAAACTTGGAGAAATCTGGTAGTTATTTCGCCCTCAAAAGCGCTCGTATTACTGTGAAACCTTGTGAACACGATTCTGTTTCCAGGCAGTCTGATGAAAAATCCTGTGTGCTTCTACTCGCGGGAAGTTCCATCAAACCAGCCAATCAGATTTGCACTGAGTGGTTTGAGAAAGCATTTTTCAATTTTGTGTTATGTGCATCAGACAGTTAGTTCACGGACTGACGAGACTATCTCTGTGACAGCTCGTTTTGAGCTTGATGGGATGCTTATTGATTTAAATGTGAATGGATATAATTAAAAAAGGAACGCAACAAATCTGGATGAACTCATTTTCAATGCTAACATAATCTATGTTTTAATCCAAGAATTTAATATTTATTGTAAAAATGTGAAATTATTTCACAAATGATTCTCCGCGTCCATGATCGCATGGACGCAGCGCTCGGCCGTAACCACTCAAGCGATGTAAGATTTAATTCCAAGCAAAAATCTTTAAAAATGTAAATAATAGCCTAAAAAACTGCTTAACATCTTTAATGAGGGAATTAACTATATACATCTCATCCCATAAAGAATTGTGAATTATGTAGGCTAATCAAAATCCAGAGGTTCTCAAATTTAATAATCCAACAGCCCTTTAAGAAATCAGGGAAGAGTCTGTGTTTTATAATCAACTCTCAATAATATTTTTTATACTACATCAAACGTTTTATTTATGAAATGAGGCAAGGGTTCACAAATGCTCTTTGCATGAATTTAACAATTCAGTTAGGACCACTCTCGTTAGATTATAATTAATTTTTTCAAGCTCTTGACAATAGTTTGGCAGGACGGCTTCGCTCATACTGCAGTTAGTGTGTGGTTACTTTTAAAAACTATTTAACGACATATTACAGAATACATGCTGTAAAATGTAATTTGTAACGTATTCCGTTAGATTATCCAAGGTCAGTGATGTAATCTAAATACTTTGGATTACTTCTTTAGCACTGGCAAAAAAAAATTTCACTTGTTTTGTCAAGTAAATAAAGTAAGAAAACACATTTCAATGTAAAAATACATTCTCTGAAAAAAAGCCTAAATATCTTAAAGCCTAAATTATCTAAATATCTTGAGTTTTGCTACTCAAGTAAATTTATATTGTTTTAAGGATTTTTTTTATATTTTTACAGGGAAACAATATTTAAATTCTCATTAAGAATTACATTTTTGCAGTACATCTTTGCTCTAATATCAAATATCTTACTAAAGAAACAAAGCTGTGCTCTAAAGTGAATTTTCTTCATAGAATTCATTATAAAATATAATCGTGCCTGGTAACAGATGCATGTAAAGGCAAGAAATAGCATTTTAGCTTAACATAAAGCTAAATGTTCACATGACAATTTACACGAGGTTAACTATTTTTGCTGCTCCAAACTTCAAAACCCCACAGAGTGTACATAACAACATCCTTTTCTAATCGTATTTGGACTCTGTTCACAAAATGAGGCAGAAAATATATTATTTGTAGATTTCTCTATGATGTTAAAGGCTACATTGTTTAGCATTTCTTGTAAACATACCCTAACTGCATAAACACTGACAAAGCATGTAATCATGTATTTATTGGATTTATGTTTCATCTGTCAAAGTGTTTCAAACTGTAGAACTAGCGATGTAGCTGTAGAAACACGATGTAACTACTCTATTAAGCTCCCAAGGGAAAGTTCCTCGATGTCTGTAACAGTTCGTGGAAAGGAGGATGCTGGGGCCGGCTTGACAAAACACGTAGACATTTATTGTTGCACTTTTCAGTCGCACACAATAAGGCCGCTTTTCAGCAGTACACAAAAGGTTTGCTTTTCAGCTTCACTACACATAAAATCTGTTGGCTTTTCAGCTCAACACACAAACACAAACAGCTTCACGCATCTCTCTCTCCCATCTGCCGCTTTCTCCTCTCCTTAAGTACTCCCGCCACCCCTCGCTGGAACACGAGACCGGTGTGGCATGCAGGTGAAAGTCATTTGCCACTTATCATCCCAGCCTCGCTCTGCCCAGACGCCGCTTGGCTCTGCCCTGCTCACCACAATGTCATATCCACCTTTTCACTAACAACACTGTGAAAGTGCTTCATGGAAGAGTCATGAGAAGAAACAAATCATAGGAGAGTGTTTCACCACTGTTCAATAGCTCTCCAGTTCTCATCATTTATATGGATAAATGTTTTCCAACTGAATAGACTAAATATTAAATTAAACAAATTACATTAAAAGGCAACGTATTCTCTTTTGTAATCAAAATACTTTTTGAATGTAACTGTATTCTGATTACCAACTTTTTAAACTGTAATTGTAGTGGAATACAATTACTTTTATTTAGTATTTTAAATGCGTTATCCCGTTACATGTAGGGGAAGTGACCCAATTAAACCCACCCAAATCTAACATGTTGTCTTACAGAAATCTTAAAAGCCTTCAAATAAAGTGAGTATTAAATCAAAGATTAATCTCTCATCTAAACACTCATGTTATATTTTGTCATAAACTGACAAAATTAAGTTACTTTATTTAACTGCGAATGTGAAAAGTCTGGAGTGGGCTTATGAGGAACATGTGTACCATTTAAGCCCACATGTGTTCTTAATAAGCCCACTATGCTTTTTAAAATGTAAATGCTTCCAGACTTCCAGTATGCAATTGAAGGGGTAAGACACTTCCGGGAGCTGCTCCGTAAATGTTACTTTTTTCATATTTGAGGGGAACATTTTGCCTGTTTAACACTCTGACACCGTCTGAACCGGCAAATTTGATCTCAAGCGCTGGTAGTCTGTTTTACTCCATCATTATGCCTAAATGAAAGAGTAATTCTCCTGCACCCGATGAAGGGGAGGCTGACAACATGGCTGCGGCTGTCGCAGGGTTTACACCAATTCTCCTAAAAGAGATGCTCACCACAACAGTCCGCAAGGAAATTGCTTCATTGAGGTCTGAGTTTCTTGCTGAATTGCTTGCTTCTACAGCTGCACTTCAAACTACTGTCTCCAACCACAGTACTAAAATTAAGGACATTGAGACCTCAGTAAACAGCACTGACAAGAGGATCGACATTCTAGAGCACAAATGCAGACTGCTCGAGACGGATAACTACACGCTTAAAAGCAAGATGGAGGAGAATCACTCACAGTGAAATAATCTCTGTATACTAGGCATTCCTGAAAATGCTGAAGATGCCTAAGACCTCCCATTTCATGGCATCGTACTTTTCTGAACATTTTGGCAACAAACTATCACAGGTGTTGGAGATTGAGCGAGCGCATCGGACTCTTGCGCTCAAGCTGCGTCCTGTGCCTCCCCAAGGCCCTGAGTTCTCCATGGAAATCAGAAAACAGCAAGACCAGTTTAAAGCAGTGAAACCTGAGCTGCATGGTGCCAGAATTAAATTCAGGATGCTATATCCTTGCAGACTTCAATTGTCATTTAATGGCATGCCTCGCAGCTTCGACACTCCTGACACCGCATCTACCTTCTTCACCACCATCATCAAACCCACGTTGGGCAGTGAGAAGACCACAGTGGAAAAGGGTAAACAGCAGGGATCCTAACTGATCAAACATGGCGAGGTGCTGTCTCTTGTGATCGAGGTAACACACAAGCAATTCTTCTGCTTTCTACTCAGATACACTAATGTTTACCTTCCTGTATTCATGTGGCACTTTTGTTCCAGGATTTATGAACATTATAGACTACACCACAGTTGATAATTTCCTGTTTGGTTTACCAGTGGTGTTTGTGCTTGTTTGATAAGCTGTACATTAAAAAAAGAGTTTTTGGTTTTCCTTAATCCAGTCCTTCAATACGGAGCTCTCTCTTATTGTTTAGCGGAGAGAGTGAGTTTTGTGTCATTTAAGATGGGGGATGTTTACACAGTTTGTGTATGTGGGATTGTTGGGTGGGGTTTTTTCTCTTCTTTCTCCGGTCCAAATCCAGATCTGCTGGGGAGGCCACATTTCCTGTATTAATCTCCTTGAGAAATTTAATTGATCACTTTTCAACCACTGACTACTGCTCTACATAATGCTCAGCATGGGGGTAAATGTGTCAACTTAACCTGTTGGAATGTCAAGGGGTTAAACAGTGTGATTAAATGCAAGGTGTTCTCACACCTAGAACTTTTAAACACACATATAGTATTTTTCCAAGAGACCCACTTAAAAAATTCAGACCATGCAAGACTTCGCAAGAAATGGGTTATATATATCACTTATATATCACAATGGGACAAATATATCACTCTAAATTACAGAGCAAAGCTAGAGGTGTGGCAATTATTATTAACAAATGCATTCCTTTCTCTCTGTCTAATACCCTAGTTGATCCCTTTGGCAGATACGTTATCGTGTCTGGTCTTCTATATGATATGCCAGTGGCTCTGCCTAACATATACACTCCAAACTGGGATGACAATAACTTAATTCAGAAAGTATTCTCTTTACTCCCAGACCTGAACTCATATTTTCTTATAATGGGGGTGACTTCAACTGTTTTCTAAATTCCACTTTAGATCGCTCTTCCACTAAGTCTACTCTGCCTTCCAAATCTGCAACAACAGTCCTGGCCCAGATGGGTTCCCCATTTAATTTTTAAAAAGGTTCACTCAAACACCCCTTCTAAATATGTTCATTGACTCTTTTAATAATAACTGTCTTCCTCCAACTCTTTGTCAGGCATCCACCTCTCTTATTCTAAAAAAGGACAAAGATTCGAAGGACTGCAGTTCATACAGACCTATCAGTCTTTTAAATGCAGACGTAAAGATACTCACGTGCCGTCTTAACTCTGTTCTACCAAAAATCGTACATGGCGACCAAACTGGTTTTATTAAACATAGACTGTCTTTTCATAATATATGAATAGCACTGAACATATTATACTCTTCTAATCCTAATTCCCCGAGGCCCTTCTCATGCTTGATGCTGAGAAGGCTTTTGACCGCGTGGAATGGAACTATCTTTTTCAAGTGCTTCAAAGATTTGGCAACACGTTAATTTCCTGGGTCAAACTTTTGCATTCCTCCCCAGCATGCTTCAGTTTTTCACTTTTTTCCCATTACGCCATGGAACAAGACAAGGCTGCCCACTTTCGCCCTTACTCTTCGCCTTAACAATGGAGCCCCTGGCGATTGCCATTCAGACCGACAAGACAATAAAAGTTTTCAACAGAGCTGGAATGGAGCACAAAATTTCATTATATGCTGACAACCTGTTGCTTTTTTCTTTCTGATCCCGCTGTCGCAATACCTCAAGCACTGCAAATCGTAAGTTTGTTTAGTCTTTTCTCTGGCTATTTTGCAAGCAAAAGTGAACTATATACGATACTTTCCTATAACTGATCTACCCACATGTATTTTAAGGTTTAACATTTTCTCTCATAGTTTTAAATAATTAGGTGTTACAATTACTCGAAAGTGCTCAGACCTTTTTAAAAGTCATTTTACCCCACTCTTACAATGAGTACTGTAGGATTTGTCTCACTGGTCGGTTCTACCTCTTTCACTTGCTGGATGGATAACTTCAGTAAAAATGAATGTTTTGCCAAAATGTCTGTATTTACAGTGGCATGCAAAAGTTTGGGAACCCCTGATCAAAATTTATGTTGCTGTGAATAGCTAAGCAAGCAAAAGATGGACTGATTTCCAAAAGGCTTAAAGTTAAAGATGACACATTTCTTTAATATTTTAAGCAATTTTACTTTTTTATATTCACCTTTTACAGTTTCAAAATAACAAAAAAGGAAAAGGGCCCGAAGCAAAAGTTTGGGCACCCTGCATGGTCAGTACTTTTTAACACCCCCTGATAAGTATCACAGCTTGTAAAAGCTTTTTGTAGCCAGCAAAGTGTCTTTCAATTTTTGTTTGGGGGATTTTCGTACATTCTTCCTTGCAAAAGGCTTCTAGTTCTGTGAGATTCTTGGGCCGTCTTGCATGCACTGCTCTTTTGAGGTCTATCCACAGATTTTTAATGATGTTTAGGTCCGGGGACTGTGAGGGCCATGGCAAAACCTTCAGCTTGCACCTCTTGAGGTAGTCCATTGTGGATTTTGAGGTGTGTTTAGGATCATTATCCTGTTGAAGAAGCAATCCTCTTTTCATCTTCAGCTTTTTTACAGATGGTGTGATGTTTGCTTCCAGAATTTGCTGGTATTTAATTTAATCCATTCTTTCCTCTACCAGTGAAATGTTCACCTGTGCCACTGGCATCAACACAAGCCCAAAGCATGATCAATCCACCCCCATGCTTAACAGTTGGAGAGGTGTTCTTTTCATGAAATTCTGCACCTTTTTCTCCAAACATACCTTTGCTCATTGCGGCCAAAAAGTTATATTTTAACTTCATCGGTCCGCAGGACTTGTTTCCAAAATGCATCAGGCTTGTTTAGATGTTCATTTGCAAACTTCCGACGCTGAAATTTGTGGTGAGAATGCAGGAAAGGTTTCTTCTCATGGCTCTTCCATGAAGGTCATATTTGTGCAGGTGTCGCTGCACAGTAGAACAGTGCACCACTACTCCAGAGTCCGCTAAATCTTCCTTAAGGTCTTTTGTAGTCAAACAGGGGTTTTGATTTGCCTTTCCAGCAATCTTACGAGGAGTTCACTCTGAAATTTTTCTTAGTCTTCCAGACCTCAACTTGAACTCCACAGTTCCTGTCAACTGCCATTTCTTAATTACATTACGAACTGAGGAAACGGCTACCTGAAAACACTTTGCTATCTACTTATAGCCTTCTCCTGCTTTGTGGGCATCAATTATTTACATTTTCAGAGTGCTAAGCAGCTGCTTAGAGGAGCCCATGGCTGCTGATTGTTGGGACAAGATTTGAGGAGTCAGAGTATGTATAAAGCTTTGAAATTTACATCACCTGGCCTTTCCAAACAGTGATTGTGAACAAGCCATAGCCCTAACAAGCTAATTAAGGTCTGAGACCTTGGTAAAAGTTATCTGAGAGCTCAAATCTCTTGGGGTGCCCAAACTTTTGCATGGTGTTCCTTTCCCTCTTTTCACTCGAAAATTGTACAAAATAAAAATAATACACTAATATTGCTTAAAATGTTGAAAAGAATGTTTCATCTTTAACTTTATGCCTTTTGGAGATCAGTTCATCTTCTACTCACTTAACTATTCATGGCAACAGAAACTTTTGCATGCCACTGTATTCCAGTGTATTCCGACTTTTATCCCCAAATCCTTTTTTAAAACTCTAAATCAACACGTCTCCTCTTTTATTTGGAATAAAGGTCCAGCCAGAATTCGCAGAGAGATACTCCAAAAGCCAAAACACTCTGGAAGGCTGGCACTTCCTAAGTTTTTACAATATTAGTGGGCAGCTAACATAAATTCTAATTTGTACTGGTTCCAGAGTCATTTTAGCTCAGTGATTGGGTCCCGGCTTGGGTTAGTATTGAGGAAGGTTCTTGTGCCCCAGCCTCACCCACTACACTGCTATGTTTTCCTCTTATGACCACCTCTCATTGCTCTTATGGTAACCCAATAGTTCGACAATCGTTGCGAATCTGGCATCAATTCAGAACTCATTTCGGCCTTGAACTTACGCCAGTTGTATTGCCTATAACTAAGAACCCTCAAAATCCCACTTTGACAAAATGATTGATGTGAACATTAGTAAGAGGAGTGTAATATCTACGCTATATAGTCTCATTTCCTCCATCTCTATTTCCCCTCTTTCCCTATAAGACAGCAGTGGGAGTCAGAAATTCAACTTACATTTGAAGATGAGATCTGGGATCAGATCTTGTCACATAGACATTCCTCTTCTATTTGTGCATGACACAGTCTTATTCAATTAAAATTTATATACAATTTATATATTGATTATAAAAATAATCAAAAATCCCACTGTGACCCACTGTGTGATCGGTGCCGTCAGGCACCTGCGGACTTGATACATATGTTTTGGCAATGTCCATCCATAGCTTCCTTTTGGCAATCAATTTTTGATTGCTTTTCATCAATTACGAAGAAACAGATAGAACCCCGTCCCCTAGTTGCACTTTTTGGAATCCCTCCTAATAATATCAACCTGTCTGTCTGTGTTACCAATGCATTTGCCTTATCTACATTATTAGCTAGAAGGCTTATACTTTTGCTATGGAAACCCTCCCCTCTTTCATTTGCTAATTGGCTATGGGATGTAATGAGCTTTATCCACCTAGAAAAGATCAGGTACACCATAATGGGCAATACTGGTATGTTTTATCAGACCTGGGAACATTTTCTTAATTTCTATTCCAAAACCTCAGCAATAACAATAACACCCCCCTCATCCCCTTTTCCCAATTTAAATACCTACAGTGTGTGTAGCCATGATGGCAGTACTATTCATTTTCTCCCTGTAATGAAAATTGATTCAGTATGTTGACAAGGAATTCAGTTTAATATGAGGTTCAATCGGTTATTTGCTCAGTGGGCTTATTAGGAACAATAGGGGTCAGTGGAAAATAAACCTAAATAATTTAAAGTAAACACATAATTTTTTTCATGAATAAAAAACACTATATTTTACAATGTAGAACATGTTTGTTATTTTTGTTTAAACAAATTCAATTATTATTCTGCTTTTAAGCTATGAGCAAACAGTCTTTTTAAAGGCACTGTTCCTTATAAGCCCACTTAAATATAAAATTATATTTCTGGATTATAATTACAGACAGAGCACTAAATATTGTTTCATTTTTTCATTTAATGTGGTTATCAGCAGTTTTTATTAATTTATTTTCTTTTACTGGATCTATCTTTATGAGCATCACTCAGGCAGTGTCCTGCTAGCTCCAGATACTCATCAAATCCATCTTTTAAAATACAAGTATGGCTGTTAAATATAAAGAAAATCGATAATATCAAGTATCATTTGAGTTATTAATCTCTTAATTTTAAAAGTTTTGGAGCAACTTCCAAAATGGCCACCGAACAGCAGTAGCACATCTTCCCAAATAACAAAAAATGAAACATCTGATTGGCTCCAAATAAAAGGATCTTTTTTCAATGAGAGCACGTCACATTTCAAAGAGGTATTAAGATCTTGGGCCTGGGGAGCAGACTTGCCATTTGGAAACACAACTCATTCTGCGAATATTATATCTAGCTCTACGTATTGCATATTTGGGCTCATTTGAACCTACTAATATAGAAAGTATCGAGTAGAGTCAAGCCTCTTCAAACAAAAGAGGTGCTGCTGGCCTCACACATGCGTTAGTATATGGAGTGCAAAGCGACACACACTGTGGTAACCCTGGCAAATGAGATATCTGAAAACTCATACTCTGTAATATTAAATATTGGTACAATCATTATAATTACCAATAATTATTACAGCTTATACAGTCATTGGTAAAGAAAGTCGTAATGGCCTTAGCAGCTAGCAGACCATTGTTGGAGAACAAATGTCTGCAAAAGTATAGGGCACTATACTGACCTGCGGGTTGTAACGCCTCTCACTTTTCCTTAACTTTGTTTTTAGTTGAATTAGCGGTGCCAGACAGTGACCAGCTGTCGATTGTGTGACTGTCAGGTTCTTTCTGTCAGTCAAGTCATTATTTCAGTTACATAGCAAAAGTTTAAAACGCACAAAGGAAATATATGGAATTTTTAAAGAATTCTCTCATAAACCCCTAGCTTTGGAAAAAAGGTATCACTCTCCACAATAAACAAGAAATAAAGAAATAAAGTTCAAAACACCCAATATTTGCAGTCTCTTTCAATTATATTGTCATCAATTCAACACACAAAGCAAGAATTGTCCCACATGCATAAAAGTTCAAAACACTGAATAAACATTACAATCCAAAAAACATCAAACACAGAGGGCCCACCAGAGAATAACAAGGTTCAAATATAGCTGCGAGCAGCAATGATGGGCCCAAGCACCATGGGTCCATTTCCACCTGATGGCTTTTGGAAAACAATGCAAGGTGGACACAGCAACATCTCAACATTAATGTAAACTTGGACCCTAATCATACAGTGAGTAATAGATATATGTCACCATTCCAGTTTGACTACAACTTCACAAAATTTTCCGCCCGCGTCTCGGGGACAATATCATCTGGGCTTTGCTTCGCAACACACCAATGAAGTCCAAATTCAATGGACTCTCTTCGGATTGTTCCTGACTTCCACAAAGCACACTTATCATACGAACACACCCTTCACTAGCCCATTGCGGCTCGCTGAATTTCAGCCTTCTGCAGCTGGTGCCAAGTGTGTCTTATCTTGACATTGAGAACTTTGTTAATAAAACCATTGAACCATCATCTCTGCTTTTGTGTCCTTTGTCCCCTCCGTGACACTATTGAACCACGACCTTGCCACAACATCGTCATGACGGACTGGCACCGTTCCAAAGTTACGTTGTGGCAATGAATACAGGAATTTCAGTTTTCCGGTTGTCACAACGTAATCAGTTACATTGCCACAACTAAAGTTTGGACATCAAATTATGCTGTATGTAGGAAATGGCCACGTAATTTGGCTAGCTGGAATTACAAAATGGCTGAATCTGCTTTTCTCAAATTTGCAATGCAATTTGATGTATTTTTTGGGGTTGTTTTGCAGTGAAAACTCACAAATCATCATTATATACCTCTGTAATTGTGTTAATTACATCTTAAATGCAATTACATGTAAATATTTTAGTGCATAATAACTGAATATGCAGTTAGCAACCAAAAAAAAAAAACAAATGCACACAAAAATATCATACATTTAGGTGAAAGCTGTGGGTATTGAAAGACCCTTTTAATTATTTTTGTATTATAATTTTTTGCCTCAGAAAATGCAATAAAACTTATCTAAGTTTAAAATAGATGTACAATAAATCTGTAAGCTAAAAGCACAAATGAGGATTAAATAATTAGGCCTGTTGCCATTTTTAAATCTGGTATATGGCCATATACAGCTGTGGCCCGTGGATTTTAAGTCTAGGCCTTCAGTGCGATTCATACCATTAAGAAAACACAGTTTCACAATGAATAAGATGCCGTATGACCATCATACATTACGTGGCAGTCAACTAATTAGACCAACTGACATTTTAAAAACACGTCCACGCACAAAAGCCAGAACCAAGGAGGTCTAATACCAAGAAAAAGCTCTCTAATAATATTTGCGATTTAAATTTTGCTTGCAATAAATTTTGTTTCGTCAGGGTACACAGTTACTTTTCAAAACTTGATCCGACACTGAATACTCAAGCAGCCTAATTTACACTTAGAAAACTCCTGATGTTGAAATAACAATGCAAAAAGCACTTTCCAGTTTGCTTGAAGTGAAAATCAGCCCTCCTTTCCTGTTTAATTAATCAATCGCACGATCATGCAGAACATCTCAGGTTTGTAAATCCATAAGGATCTCTTTTACGACGGCAATACCAGCAGTGACAGCCAACTCATCAGCAAGATCTCATGCTCTTCGCTTTCAAATTACGTACATCACTAAAAGCGTGATTGTGTCACTCAAGGCCTGGACTGGGACATATCCTAAAGACCACAATTGGCTGATTGGCTGATGAATCTGACAATCTGGCTTTAGATGCCTATTCACTTACACTGTTGAGGAATTCTGTGGAATTCGGAAGGCCTGACAGATTGGAGCTCAGACTTACGCACTGCTTCGGCTCACCAGCATGGGTTCGGGCATGCGATTTGTGAAACAATTGTCACACTTTGCTTGTAAGCATCGAGGAATAAATTCTGATTGGATAATTTGTTTTGTTGTTTTTTGCTATTCATTTGTAGATTAATTAGGAGTGGAAAGCGATTGAAAATACATAGGCAAAAAGGTCAATGAGAATGAAAGGATGAAAAAAATATTTATTTATTAGGCATGTTACGCCAGCAAAGAAAGCTTTGCTGGCCCTGAGAAATTGCCACTGGCCATATACGAACAAATACAATTAGAGTTTATATATTTGAGCATTTATGTACACATTTAAATTCCACAAGTGTTTAAAAAAACATGATACATATATGAAAATTGTCATTTTTGTCATATTGTCATATTCTGTATATTGCATATATCTACTGTATATAACTGACATTTTTATATCAGTAAAAACATTTATGAACACTTACTTTCAGCATACAAGTGTTCAGCATATATTGCCATTTTCAGATTCGTAGCTTAGGGGAGTGCGGGGCACAAACTAACGTGGGGTTAGTTGTCACAAACGTGGTTTAAACATTTCCACACGCTGGTGAGACGAAACTTCATCTATTTACTTGTTGCCATATCAACATTGTGTAGATAAAAAAAAATTCGGAAAACTTAAAAAAAAAACTTTGGAAAATATCACCAAAAGTTCATTTTAAAGTAAATTTTCATCTCTGTTTTTACTGTTTATTTAAAATGAGGCAAACTTGGTATAAATTTAATCTCCAATCTGTTAGCTAGCATCTTACATAGTCTTTTAATTCTCAGATAGCCAGCAGAAGTGACCAGCCAGGTTTAAATCCCAGTTGCGTCGACGGGGCACGTTGTAATACTGCATTACAATGTGCCCCAATTCAAAAAAACGATATGCAATTCCATGCAGTCAGATATGTAATTTACATAATTCCCCTTAATGCGTGTGTGTGTGTTTTGTCATCAATCCATGCATTATTTCAGTCAGTGCTGAGCTTTGTTGTGTATTTATTGTCAAGTGTCAAAATAATTGCTACATTATATATGACAATGTTAATAAATGGCTTTTATTGACATGAAAATTTAGTTTTAATTAGATCAGATACAGTTGTTTGAGGGGGGATTTAAGCTGTTATATGGTCTTGTTACAATGTGCCCTTCACCACATTTTCTTTTTTCGAGGTAGATTATGAAAAAGTACACACTTTATTCATGAAACAAGACTACATATGTACATATGACACGTGTGAAATTAATGTGAAAAAAGAAAAATACATCGAACCCCAAGTACATTTACACAAACGTAAGAAAACCAAAAAGTGTTAGTTTGTGCCCCGCTCTCTCCTACTTTATTAATAACACTTCAAATGTGAATCACATTTCATTACACAACTATTGGGGATTTTAAGTCAATGTTAGGGATTCTTTGTATAAATGCGGGGTTTTGTGTCTCATTCTCAGCACGCAGTGTGAAGATTAAATGCGAGCTGTGATGTGTGCTGTCTGCGGTGCCACGAATGTTTAGAAGGATACACTGTTAATATGTAGATTATACAATCAGCTGCTGTATTGGAAATATTGCGACTGCTTCAGACTTTAAGCATTTTTTTCCCCGCTGTCAAACATAAAGGAAAGAGATGGGATTCCCATATTTGAGAACTTCATCTCTATGTGTGCTATTGTGTGTCATGATATATTGTATGTCAGTGGAGAAGTACATAAATCAGCGCTGATAAAAAGAGTCAGACTGAGTGGTCTAGTGGTAATTAATTCGCCCATTGCATAAGAGGTTAAAGGTTCTACTCCGTCCATATAAAATTATATGTTTTAATTAACAAAGATTGCATCCGCACCTCAGTTGATGTATATATTGAGTGGGGACACATTTGTTTGCATTTTTCTATGGGATTCGACTGGAAATGAGCTCAAACACATGAACTCATAGCAACAGGAGCTGTCGCAGGGGAGCGCCGGACACAAACTAATGCGGGGTTAGTTGTCACACATGTGGTTTAAACACAAGGCGAACTTCATTTGTTTACTTGTTGCCATATCAACACTGTGTAGATAAAAAAAATTGCGGGAAAATCCACTCCAACACCGGGAATTTGCGCGAGAGCACCGGTGACCAAGATGGCACAGCCCACGAACACCCATCGCACAATCCAGCCATGAAACACTCAATTTATATAGGAAGGAAACACACTGTGCACAGGCGCTGCACATTACCAATCAGATCACCTGGTTACCCCACACCTGAGAGTGATCGAGAGAGAGATAAAGACAAAACACACGCTCCACATACACACAAACAAGACGGCCGAGAAGGCAATCACAATGGGGGACATATTTCGCTTTTCTATTTCCTGGAAAAGAGCACGAGCTGCAGAAAATACTGCTGATGCTAAACGACATTGATAACAGCCAGAACAAACATTTATCATAAATTCAAAATAACACGTTCCAGCGCCAGATCAGCTATCAAAACATACACAGATCAGATTAAACAGAAACTTCAACTCAAGAACTGGAGATGTTTAACACATGAAATGAGAAATATAGTTAACTGAAGAATGTAGTTACACATACTTCATATACATAACGGATGAAAGAGGGATCCCATCTAGACAGGACACAAAAAATCTTCTCTGTATTATTTTGGGAGTCATTCATGGAGCTTGGCTGCCCTCTATTGGACATTTCTTGTAATTGCCACTCAGACCTGTGTTACATTTATGACATAGTTTTCTATTATTTTTATATTTCAGTTGATATTAACATTTTATTTATATAAAAATTAAGAAATATTTTTATTAACAAACTTTAAAATCCAATTATGCCAAATACCTCAAAACATGTGAATATACACAAAAAGGAATGATGACATTTAATGCATTGCCATGGCAACAGTATTTAAGATATCAAAAATACCTTCAGAATTTTAAATCTGTACTGTCTTGACATTATTCTAAAAAAATTTGAAACAATTCAGGTTAACATAATAGGGATATTTCAAAGTCTGTTAAAAGTGACACACTTCCTTCCGCCAGTTGGTGGTGCTATGACTGAGACCCACAATAGCCACATCAATGTGATCAGCCTGCGAGGACAAACATTTGGCTCAATTTTGATGTTTTTAATTTTCTGCATGCAGAAGATATGAGACATTTCCTTATTCCAATTTTTGGACATTATTATATCGCGTCGCCATGGTAACACCGTTCGATATATCAAAAATCCTTTCGCAATTTAGCATCGTCAAAGTTTGGTACCTGTAACATGAAATCCCTCTGAGGATTATATCAAATTCCACAGCATGCATTTTTCAAACAATCCAAAATGGCCAACTTAATTTTGGGCAGAGCTTATGACTGTCAGCACAAAAGTTGTCTGGCTTGATGAGATCTATATGTGTACAAAGTTTGGTGACTGTAGCTCAAAAGGGATGTGCTACAGAGCCCCCTGAACAGGCCCATGTTCTAGGTGGTGCTGCAGCGCCCCTCCCTGCATGACCCCACTGCGCAACTTTGGCAAGCCCTAATGGCCAGCGACTCTGATGTGTGTGCAAACTTTCAAGAGTTTTCACACGTTATGCACCCCAAAATTACCGAAAACCTTGAAAAGAATAATAATAAAAATAAAAATAATAATAAATATAGCTGCAAGCAGCGATGACGGGCCCAAGCACGTGGTGGCTTTCGGAAAAAAAAGCATGATGGACACAGCAACAACTCAACATTAATGTAAACTTGGACCCTAATCATACAGTGAGTAATAGATATATGCCACCATTCCAGTTTGACTACAACTTCACAAAATTTTCCATCAGCAGTGTTTAATCAATTTAAGCAATTTGGGTAAATGTAAGAGAACTTTTTCAAAGTCTGTTGTAAGTGCCACACTTCCTGCTGCCAGTTGGTGGCACTATGACCGTGACCAACAGTAGCCACATGTGATTAGCCCCCAAGAAAAAAAACACACAACTCAAGTTTAATCTAAATCACACAATGCACGTGGACAAAATTAGACTATTTTTGCCATTAATTTAGTGAATTGCCATGGCAACACCATTTGATATTTAAAAATCTGTTCGCAAATTTTTATCTTCGATGTCTTGGCATAATGTTGTCTAAATGTGTCACAACATAATCAGTTACATTGCCACAACTAAAGTTTGGTCATCAAAAATTATGGTATAGTTAGGAAATGGCCATGTAATTTGATTAGCTGGAATTACAAAATGGCTGAATTTGCTGCTACTTTTCTCAAATTTTGCAATGCAATTTTCTGCATTTACCAACAGGGAAACGATTTAGCGGAAGATATACGTTGCTTGGGGTCACCTATGGGGAACCAACACATACGGAACATCTACCCCAGTACAGGGCTTAGTTAGCACATGTACTGAGCTGGCAGCGAGTTTCTCCACAAACTCGTCTGCCACAGGGCTAGGAGGAAGTCATCCAGGGAACACACTTTGTGAACACTACTGGGAGTCAACAGCGCACGTCTTCAGCTCAGGGGAGGTGAAAGGCGCTATGCACATGCAATACACAAGGCCAGCTGTCCCGGACTTACCTGTTCTTACCTAGCAAGACACGGGACAAAACCAGCTCAACCCGGAGATTATAGAACCTCACAAAGGTGTTGGGTGTTGCCCAGCCCGCTGCTCTGGAAATGTCTGCTAGAGAGGCACCACTGCTCAAGGTCCAGGAGGCCGCCACACTCCTGGTAGAATGGGCTCGTAGCCCTGCAGGGGGCAGCACGTCCTGAGTGTGATATGCCATTGCTATGGCGTCAATGACCCAGTGGGCGATCCTCTACTTGGAGACAGCGCTTCCTTTCTGCTGTCCACCAAAGCAGAGAAAGAGCTGCTCAGAAACTCTAAAGCTCTGCGTGCGATCCAAATAGATGCGTAAAGTGCGCATCGGACACAGCAAAGTCAGGGCTGGGTCTGCCTCCTCCTGGGGAAGCATTTGCAGGTTCACCACCTGATCCCTAAATGGTGTCGTGGGAACCTTGGGCACATAGCCCGGTCGGGGTCTCAGGATCACATGAGAGTAGCCCGAACCGAACTCCAGGCACGTTTCGCTGACAGAGAACGCTTGCAGGTCTCCTACCCTCTTGATGGAAGTGAGCGCAGTCAGGAGGGCAGTCTTTAAAGAGAATGCCTTAAGCTCAGCTGACTCCAGGGGCTCAAAGGGGGCTCCCCGTAGACCCTGAAGTACTACAGAGAGGTCCCATGAGGGAATGAGGCGCGGTCTGGAGGGATTCAACCTCCTGGTGTCTCTCAGTAACCTGATGACCAGGTCATGCTTCCCTAAGGACTTACCGTCCACTGTATCGTGGTGTGCCGCTATAGCGGCTACATACACATTCAAGGTGGAAGGGGACAGCCGCCCCTCCAACTTCTCCTGCAGGAAGGAAAGCACCGATCCGATTGCGCATCTCTGGGGGTCTTTGCGTCGGGAAGAACACCACTTAGCAAACAGACGCCCTAGCCTGAGTGACCGTGTCTACCACCACGGGTGGTAGGCCACTTAAGTCTTCCGCATCCCGTCCAGGGGCCAGACATGGAGATTCAAGAGGTCTGGTTGCGGGTGCCAGATGGTGCCCCATCCCTGAAAAAGAAGGTCCTTCCTCAGGGGAATTCGCCGTGGGGGGGGCCTGTCGTGAGGAGCGTGAGGTCCGAGAACCATGTCTGGGTGGGCCAGTAGGGTGCTACCAGGACGACCTGCTCCTCATCCTCCCTGACCTTGCACAGGGTCTGTGCAAGTAGGCTCACTGGGGGAAACGCATATTTGCGTAGTCCAGGGGGCCAGCTGTGTGCCAGAGTGGGCAGTGGGAGGATTCTCGGGAAGCGAATAGATCTACCTGTGCCTGCCTGAATCGACTCCAAATCAGCTGGACCACCTGAGGGTGGAGTGTCCACTCTCCCCTGAGGGTAACCTGTTGTGACAGCACCTCCGCTGCAGTGTTGAGGTAGCCCGGGATGTGAGTGGCTCGCAGCAACTTGAAGTGCTGCTGACTCCAGAGGAGGAGATGGTGGGTGAGTTGTGACATACAACGGGAGAGTAAACCGCCTTAACGGTTGATGTTTGCCACCGTTGCCATGTTGTCTGTCCGAACTAACACATGCTTGCCCTGGATCAACGGTCGAAACCTCCACAGGGCGAGCAGAATTGCCAACAACTCGAGGCAGTTGATGTGCCAACATAGCCGCGGGCCCATCCAGGAGCCGGTGGCTGCGTGCTCATTGCATACAGCGCCCCAGCCCATTTTGGAGGTGTCTGTCATAACCACGGTGCGCCTGGAGACAAGCTCTAGGGGAATGCCTGCCCGTAGAAATGTGAGGTCGGTCCAAGGGCTGAAGAGGTGGCGACAGACCGGTGTGATGGCCACACGATGTGTCCTGCAGTGCCATGCCCATCTCGGGACTCGAGTCTGGAGCCAGTGCTGAAGCGGTCTCATATGCATCAACCAGAGCGGTGAGGCCACCGCTGAGAATGCCATATGCCCCAGGAGCCTCTGAAATAGTTTCAGTGGAACCGCTGTCTTCTGTCTGAACGCCTTCAAACAGGTCAGCTCTGACTGTGTGTGCTCGTTCGTGAGGCGTGCCGTCATCGAGACTGAGTCCAACTCCAAGCCGAGAAAAGTGATGCTCTGAACCGGGAGGAGCTTGCTCTTTTCCCAGTTGACCCGAAGCCCTAGTCGGCTGAAGTGCGAGAGCACCAGGTGCACTCTGTGCACACACAACACATCCCGAGAGTGAGCTAGGATTAGCCAGTCATCAAGATAGTTGAGGAATGTGAATGCCTAATTCCCTTAGCTGGGCAAGGGCTGCCTCTGCGACCTTCGTGAAGATGCGAGGGGACAAGGACAGGCCGAAAGGGAGGACCTTGTACTGATACGCCCGACCCTTGAATGCAAACAGCAGGAAGGGTCTGTGTCGAGGTAGAATCGAGACGTGGAAGTACGCGTCCTTCAGGTCTACCGCCGAGAACCAATCTTGATGCCGGATGCTCGCTAGATTGCGTTTTTGCATTAGCATCTTGAACGGGAGTCTGTGTAAAGCCCGGTTCAGTACTCGCAGGTCCAAGATTGGCCGCAACCCACCACCTTTTTTAGGTACAATGAAGTAGGGGCTGTTAAACCCGGCTGGAGGAACAGGCTCTATCGCACCCTTCCGTAGAAGGGTAGCGATTTCCACGTGCGAAGTAGCAGTGTTCTCGCCCTTCACCGAGGTGAAGTGGATGCTGCTGAACCTGGGTGAACGCCTGGCGAATTGAATCGCGTTGGAAAGTGCAAGCCACGCGTCCAAGCTCCGGGTGAGGGGGACCAAGGGGACAATCTCGTCGGACATACTGACAGGTGTGGCCTCACAGTGGGGCGAAGCCTGAGGTACCACGTCGTGCCGTGGCCGTGCTGAGTTCAGGGACATTGAAGCACTTACCTGGCTCTTTGTGACCACCCCCGGAACAGCCTAGGACGGGGGAGGATGAGGTTCGTCCTCGTGACCCGTGGAGACAGTCACATCAGGGGGGGGTCACATTTGTGCCACAGCTGGGCGCGCAGGGGCAGGGAGGCCGCTGCTGGAGCGCCAAACCTGCTGAAATGGAATGGTGGATGGTGGTCTTGATGACGGCTGTGCACACCAGGTATGTGACCCAGGGAACAAGGAAACTGCTCATTTGCTTAACTTTTGGGTACCGCAGCCACTTGGGCATGCGGCGAAATTAAATGAAAAGGTAACAAAAGATTCTCCTCCCGGCCCTCCACCGGGGGATAGAGTGGTCTGCTTACCAGCTCCAGAGCAGCAGGTTTCCTCGCCCCTGGGTCACCCATCTCAGGGGCAATTTGAAGCCTTTCACGGGTTCTTGGAGGCCGGCCGTGAGACGGGTGGCGTCTGCTTCCTGCGGTGGGCTCCATGCCGGGGCTGGGCCATGGGGGCGGGCTGCGGCAGAGCCGGTGCAGTCACCGCAGGAGGACGCCCTTGGCGACGAGCAGACGGGGTGTGGGATCTTGAGCCGCGCCGGGGCAGGATGTATTGGATAGCATCCGTCTGCTGCTTCACCGCCGAGAACTGCTGGGCAAAGTCCTTGACTTGAATGGGGGCATCAAGGAACCATGCCTTGTCGGCCTCTCTCATCTCGACCAGGTTGAGTCAAATGTGGCACTCCTGGACCACCAAGGTAGACATTGCCCACCCGAGAGACCGCGTCTTGACCATCGTCGCCCGGAGGGCGAGGTCAGTCGCCAAGTGCATTTCCTGCATCAATCCCAGGGCGGAACTACCCTCGTGCAGTTCCTTTAGCACCCTGGCTTGGTGGACTTGCAGGAGAGCCATGGCATGCAGGGCGGAGGCGGCTTGTCCAGCGGCACCATAGGCCTTGGCCATCAGGCGACCGTACCCGAGTGGGGAAGCCCAGCTGAGGCTTCCGTGTCTGACTGGATGAGCCCTCTCTCCGATGCTGTGCTCGAGAGCTCATCACCTTCACGGGCTCCAAACAAGAGGTCGAACTCACCCTGAGACGAGCCAGCGGACTCATCCGGAAGCCCGATCGGGGCAGATGAGCGTGCTGGGGAATGGGAGGTCCGTGGGGGGATACCCAGCGGAGGTGGTCCCATTGAGGTCCCCAAATCGCCCCCAGTGCTAGCCGTGCTGTCCTGATACGCGTAGGTAGAAGGACCGAGGTGGGGAGCTGCTGGGGTGGCTTGCTTTCTTATGAAGGCAAGCCCCGACCGCAACATTGCCATGGTCATGTTCTCGCAATGAGGACATGACCCATCCACAAATGATGTCTCAGTGTGGGTTGCGCCCAGACACAAAAGACAGCGATCGTGACATCAGAAGGTGAGAGATAACAATCGCAACCAGGAATAACACACAAATGGAAGGGCATCTTCAAAAAGACGTTCTGTGTGTGCCGCACTTTTAGAGAAATATACTCTTTTTAGAATATACTCTTTTATTTCTGCCGAAGCGCCCAGGAGCCTTCTCTGCAGTGCACCAGTGCAGAGGGGGAGAAGCCGCTGAAATGCGCCGTCAGATCCAGCAGAGGTGAATGGACAGCCGTGGGAATTCAGCTCAGTGAACATCGACCGTTCGGCTCTGAAGAGAAAATCTGAATGAGTGGTTGCATACCAGCTCCTTTTATACCCATATGTTCAGAGGAGTGGTATAAATACCACTCGCCAATTTCCATTGGATTTTTTTTCAAAGACCAGAGGTGTTTCGGGCTCCCAAGAGTGACCCCTAGTGTCACTACATCAAAACGTCGAGTGAGTGACAGATAGGGAACCAGCGTCAACTGTCCAACATGTCGGTGATGTTGACGAAGGTACTTGTGGACTTGGAGGATCTTGCTGTAATACGTCGATCGATTACGGTGATGGAAAAAAATTCTCTGAGTTAGTCACAAGAGTGACAGATGTTGAGAGAAGAGTTGATTATTTGGAGTCATCAGAGAGGGAATTAGCTGCTAATCTGCCTGCGACCAAAGTTGATTTGAAATGTGTTCTTGAAAAACTTGAAGATCTTGAGAAGAGAAGCCGCAGGAATAACATTCGAATTGTTGGAATTCCTGAGCATGAGGAGGGCAGAGATATGGTGAAATTTCTAGACGAGCTTTTCTCGAGTCTGCTCGACATAACAGGCCACAAGCTGGAAATCGATCGAGCTCACAGAGACCCAGCTAACAGATCTGCTGAGGGAGAAAGGCCCCGATTGATTCTGGCCAAATTTTTGAGATCATCCAATAAAGATCTCGTGTTGCGCCAGGCGTGGAGCAAAGGAAAGCTTTCTTGGAAGAATTACAATATTTTCTTGTTTGCGACCTCGACGAGAGAAACGCAATGGATTTAAGGAATGCAAGAAACTCTTACATCAGTGGAAGATCACTTTTTCTCTGATGTTTCCAGCCAGACTGAGAATAAACACCAAGGATGACAGCAAAGTATTTACATGTCCCAATCAGGCAATGTCTTTTATTGAAACAATGGGTGAGTAACCCTTGGGTGTTTTTCTTGAGAGTGGATTGACTCACTGTACATGCTCTGGCTTTCAGAGGAAGCTGGGCACCATTTTTGCTTCTTTTTGCGTTGTCTCTGCTGAGCGGCTGGAGTTTGTTTTGTTTTGTGGATTAACACTTTTCCTTAAAGAAACTTTTGCATTGACGGAAAATCACTTTACAATGAAGTTCCCTGGCAGATTGAGAATAGACACTACGGATGACCGCAAAATATCTACATGCCCACACAAAGGATGTCTTTTATAAAGTTGGTGGACTGTGTAAATCATGGGATATACTTTTATGCTGCCTCCGAGTTAATTGATTCTTGACCATCCGAGGAACCGGGATGCATGTTTCGTTTCCTTTTGTACTGGTACCGCCTAGCGGTTGGAGCTTGTTTTGTTAAATAACACTTCTTCGGGACAGTTATGAATGAATCTGTCGGTTCCTTGTGCTTATGCCTCCTGTTGGCTGGAGTATGATTTGTGGAGTATTTTCATGGGACATCGGAATGATTACGTCATCTGCTGCACTCATCAGTTGGCTCACTGAAGATTCGTTTGTCTGTCCGAGGAAAATGAATGGCTTTCTATTGGCTGGAATTTGTTTTGTGAAGGAACACACCTTCGAGACAATTCTGTGAATGAGTCTACACATTAATTGTGTTTATTCTGCCTGTTGGCTGGGTTTTGTTTTACAAAATATTTGATGTTTTGTAATTTTGCCTTACAAATTTGCGAGGCAAAATTGAGCAATCCAATGGCAAACTTGTCGCGGGGGCTCTCGTAGGCATACATGGACTCTTTGAGTTTAAAGGGATTGATTGGCGTTTTCGTGCGCGGGGTTAATGCGCACGTTTTTCTTTTTTCTGTTTGTTTTGTTCGGGGGGAAGTTCGGGGTTTTATTGTTGCATTAATGTTGAAATGTGGCATTCATAATTTTGTTTTTTGGCTAATATGTATGCACCTAACGCTGATGATCAGGGCATTTTTATAGATCTTGAAGGGATGTTGCAAGTCGCTGGCACCCCTCATGATATAATTTTGGGAGGAGACTTTAATCTTTTGATGGACTCAGTCCTTGACCATAGTGAAGCAAAAGTGTGTAAGCCCCCTAGAGCAACATTGACGCTTCACAGGATGTGTAAAAATCTTGGTCTTACAGATATTTGAACCCATCTGGTAGAGACTATAAATTTTTTTCATCAGTCCATAAGATTTATTCTAGAATAGATTTTTTTTTATATCCAAATCCCTCATTTCATCTGTTGTTGATTGCTCAATTGGAAACATTTTAGTCTCGGATCACGCCCTGGTGTATTTAGAGGTGTTGCCACATATAGGGAAAAAGAAATAATATAGTTGGTGCCTTAATGTATCCCTTTTGTAAAATCATGATTTCCAAGAAATGTTAAAGACTGAAATCAGTGTTTATATGGAGACCAACTGGTCCTCGGTATCCTCTGTGGGCGTGGCTTGGGAGGCACTTAAGGCATTTCTTAGGGGTCGGATCAAACAGTATGCCTCATTCATCAAAAAATCCAAACCACGAGAACTTGTGGAGTTGGAAGGAAATATTAAAAGTGCCGATGCAGAGCTGAAGCGCCGTATGTCATCTGATGGCCTCAGAGCATTGACCTGATTGAAATATAGATATAATACTATTTTGTCGCAGAGAGTTTTGGTTATTCAGGGTAAGACAGTCATACTTTGAGTCAGGGGACAAAGCAGGGAAGCTTTTGGCTAGATATATAAAGCAGAGAGAGTCTCTTTCTATCATTTCCTCAGTGAAATCTGCTGGTGGTGAAATTGTTACCTCAGCCATTGATATTAATAATGCCTTTAAAGAGTTCTATCTTGATCTCTATAGTTCCACGTCTTCGTCTACTGATGAAGATATTAGAAACTTTGTGGAACCATTAGATCTTCCTAAACTGAAGACTGAGCAAAAAAACTCTCTTGATTCTGAGATAACCTTGGAGGAGCACGATGAGTTAAATAAGTCCCTACCTACTGGCAAGGCTCTGGGGCCAGATGGTTTTCCGCAGAATTTTTTAGATCCTACGCTACAGAACTGGCTCCACTTTTGTTAGAAGTTTATACTGTTTCATTAAAGAATGGAAAACTTCCTCCAACCATGACACAAGCCTGGATCAGTCTGATTCTTAAAAAGGACAAAGATCCAGGCGAGTGTAAAAGTTACCGTCCAATCTCCCTGATCCAACTAGATGTAAACATTTTGTCAAAAATGTTGGCTAACCGATTGAGTAAGGTTATGACATCTCTTATACATACAGATCAGGTGGGATTTATTCAGGGCCACAGCTCTTCTGATAACATCAGGCGTCTCATCAATATCATGTGGTCAGTAGCGAATGATCAGTCTCCGGTCGCTGCATCTCACACCAAAAAGGCATTTGATATGGTAGAATGGGATTATCTTTTTAAGATTTTGGAAATGTATGGATTTGGGAGTACATTTATTGGTTGGATTAAGTTACTTTATAGACACCCTGTAGCAGCGGTACAAACAAAAGTATTAATTTCAGATTATTTTACTCTGGATAGGGGCACTCGGCAGGGTTGCCCTCTTTCCCCATTATTGTTCCGTCTTGCCTTGGAACCATTAGCAGCTGCGATAAGAAAGGAGGATGATTTTCCAGGGGTGGTTGCGGGAGGTGTGGCGTATAAGCTTCTGCTTTACGCAGATGATATTTCATTATTTGTCTCTGAACCTACTAGATCGATACCTTGCCTCCACAGAATTATTAATTCCTTTTCCAAGTTCTCAGGATACAAAGTCAATTGGGCTAAATCCGAAGCTTTGGCTCTGACAGTGTACTGTCCGGTAACGGCTTTCCAGCCGGGCGCCTTCCAGTGGCCCAAACAGGGCATTAAGTATTTGGGGATTTTATTCCCAGCAAATTTGTCTGATTTAGTTTGTGTTAATTTTGACCCTTTAATAAAAAGGTTTACGAGCGATGTGGGCAGGTGGGCTTAATTACATTTATCGATGATTGGGAAGGTTAATGTTATTAAAATGAATTGTATTCCAAAATTTAACTACCTGCTACAATCTCTCCCTGTAGATGTCCCCCTCTCTTATTCCAAGCAATTTGATAGCATAGCGAAGTCCTTCATTTGGAATGGTAAATGTCCCAGATTTCAATTTAATAGGTTACATAGGCCGATAGACAAAGGTGGGCTAGGCCTACCCAAGATTTTGTTTTATTACTATGTGTTCAGTCTCAGACATTTGGCTCATTGGTCACTTCTACCTGAGAGAGCCCCTCCCTGGTTTGTTATTGAACAGGCAGTTCTTGCCCCTATTTCGCCATTACAAAGCATCTCTATCAAACTAATTGGAAAAGTTAAGCTACACCCCGTTATTTCGCATTTACACTCGGTATGGACTAAAGTGTCCAGATTGTTTAAATTGGACACTTATTTAAGTGTTGCCTCGAGCAAATGGCAGAACCCAAGATTGTGTACTGGCAAGTCCCCTTTCTGCTGGCCAGAGTGGATTGTGAGGGGGGTTGCTACCCTCGGTGACATATATGAAAGTGGAGGGTTGAGATCGTTTTTTGGAGTAGCACACACCCCCCTAAGGAGGCAGATGCTTTGGGAGAGGTGATTGCGGCTTTTGTAAAAGGTCATGAGGCATCAGTGTACTACTCCCTGTTAATTCAGTGTCTGGGGGATGGAGCCTTAACTTGTCTCAAGAGAGTATGGGAGAAAGATTTCAACTTGGCATTGGAGGAAGGAGTGTGGGCTAAGATTCTTAAAAACGTTAAGTCTGCATCTAGAGATGCAAGGGTGCGTCTTATACAATTCAAAATTTTGCATAGATTTTATTGGACCCCCTCTAGACTGTATAGGCTTGGTCTTAAAGACACACCCACCTGCTGGAGATGCCAATCGGAGGATAGAGACATGGCCCATGTTTTTTGGTGGTGTGTCGAGATCCAGAAATTCTGGTCGAATGCTCAGAATTTTGTGTGCGATGTGATGGGCACTCAGGTTTCGTTTTGCCCCAGACTTTGTGTTCTGGGTGATGGGGCGGTCATCGATGTAGGGGATGGCCATATTGAGAACTGGGTTCTGACCTGTGTGATGATCGCCAGGCAGATTATTTTGAGGGGTTGGAGGTCAGCTGGTGCGCCCCCATATCCGGAGTGGTGCATGGAGATGGGGAGGGTAGCGACTTATAGGTGTCATTGAGAAGATGGGGTGATTTAGATTTGTTTGTCCGGAAATGGGGCAGGTATTTTGAATTTTTGGGGGGCTCTCAGGTGGGGTGTGGAGAGAGTATTGTAGTATAGTTTTTAAGTGAGTATGATTATTATGTGTGTATGTGTATGTATATATTTACTTATGCGTGACCACAGGATTGTTTTTTGGGGAGGCGGGTTTGGTGGGGGGTGGGGGGGTGGGTTTTGGGTTGTGGGGTTTAAATGTTGTGTGTGTGTATATATATATATATATATATATATATATATATATATATATATATGTTTCTTGTTATTATAAGATTTAATAAAATATGTTAATTAAAAAAAAAAAAAACAAGCTTACCAAATACCTCAAAACATGTGAATATGCACAAAAAGGAATGATGAGATTTAATGCATTGCCATGGCAACAGTATTGTAGGGCTTTACTGGTTGTTTAGATCAGTGTTACTATCAGAGATAATTAATAATTATTGCAGTAGATCTGCTTGTTTAATTCTTAGAGTTTGTTTGGCCAGAATATCCGCCTGTTCATTTCCCTCCACACTAACATGAACAGGAACCCAAAGGAAGCATGTATATATCCCCTTAACTTTTATATTATACATCATAAGAAATATTTCATCCATTCAGGATAATATCCGTCCTAAATGATGATCTGCCAGATCTTAAGCTTGCAAGTGCTGAGTAGCTATCAGATGCAAAGATGGTGTTATTTATTTCCTTCTCCTCTATCCACTGCAGGGCCAATAATATTGCCAATAGCTCCGTGGCATATACTGACAAATGGTCAGCTACCCTTTTCTTAATATAAGACTCACTCATTGGGATGTATACTGCTGCACCTGCACACCCTGTATCAGGATCTTTGGAGCCATCTGTGAATAAATGAATAAAATGCTTCTCAAAATAATTCTGGACTATATACCATACTGGAAGTTGTTTAGATTTGTCCTTCAATTCCTGCTGTACATTGAGATCAACAATTGGCGAGGGGAATAACCAGGGAGGAATGGAAGAAATTGAGACTGTTTGGCTGTACTGTTTCCTGCCTTTGCATCACCTATCCACCCAAAACTTGTAAAATTTGTCTCATTATGTTCCCAGCAGTCTTTCAAAACACTTTTGACAGGATGTGTATCACATTGTCCCTGGAGATTAACCCAGTATGCCAGCATTAACTTCACTCGTCTGATCCTTAAAGGCATTTCTCCCATTTCAACATTCATCGCTGATACTGGAGATGTTTTGAATGATCCACTACAGATTCTCAGGGCCTGAGCTTGTAACACATCTAATTTCTTGAGGTTTGAATCTGCTGCTGACATGTAAGCTACACATCCATAATCAAAGACAGATCTCATGAGTGCCCAGTATATAGTTTGCAGAGATGCTCTACTTGCTCCCCATTCCTGTCCTGACAAACAATGAAGTATGTTGATGACCTTTTTACATTTATTCTCAACTTTATCCAGATACATTTTCCATGTGAGCTTTTCACCATACCAAACCCCTATAAACCTAACAGCTTTTACTTGCTCAAGAGGTTGCTCTTACAATTTTAAGGAGATGGGTGTGATTTTATGCTGCCTTGAGAAACAAATTACCTGAGCTTTTGCTACAGATAATTTGAATCCCCATGTATTTGTCCATTTTTTCACTTCAACTATTGCAGCTTGTATTTTCTTATTGACAAGATATATTGCGGCCTCTAAACCACAAAGCCCTGTCATCTGCGTACAAAGATTTTCCTACGCTTTGTTCAACCTGAGAGAAAATGTCATTAATCATTATGTTGAATAATAACGGACTACATGCACTACCTTGTGGAGTTCCATTCTCCACCGTATATACTCTGGAATACTCTTCACCTAGTCTTACTTGTATTTTCCTGTCAAACAAAAAATCCAGAACCCAATTATATGTTCTACTGCCAATTCCTAATGACTTTAACTTAATAAGTAACCCTTCTTTCCAGAGCATATCATATGTTTTTCCACATCAAAGAAGACAGCTATCATATTTAAAGGTAGGTCTAACGGATCTTCTGACATCTCCTTTTCCTCTAAAATACTAGGGTGCTTCATTGAGGTTCTGTTTCTACACTGCCTGGCCTTCTCTGTAAGATTATTTGAGACTGTTTGTGCCAGGAGTTCAGCCTTTTCTAAGTTGCTGACAGTCATTTTGTCCCCACTGTTCATCACTGGTAACTCATAATTTCTTCTGATCCCCCTCATTCTTCTGATCATACCCCATACATCTGACAGCTGTACTACTTCTCTTCCAATAGTACTACAATATTGCCTCCAAAATATATGTTTTGTGTTCTTATTGTTCTCCTTACTATTGCCTGGGCCCTTTTACACTGGATCATAGCATCCTGAGAATGAAATTTTTTGAGTTGCCTAAATGCTTTATTACAGTTGGTATTCCACCAAGGTACATTTCTAGTACATCTAACTCCTGTACTCTTAGGTATTGTTTCCTCAGCAGACTGAATTATTTCATTAACTAGTTCATTACTGAATATATTTACATCTGTCTGGTTCTCCTCTTGGAGTGTCATGCATCTTTTTCCACAAAATCCTTGGAAAGCTTCCCAGTTTGCATTCTACAGTTTCCATCTGGGAATTCTCTTTCCCTTATCATAGCAAACCTTTGTGCTAACTTTAATCAGTAGTGGTCGCTACCTACTGTAGTATGCTTTATCACACTCCATGTGCTAACCCCTGCTATTGCACTAGATACAAATGTCAGATCGAGTGCGGTTTCTGTGTTGTTTATGCTATTATGTCGTGTTCCTTCCCCATTATTAATACACATCAAACACTGATCATCAATAAATTCTTCAATAACTAAACCACTTGCATCTGTGCTATTGCTCCACCAACACGAATTATGTGAACTGAAATCCCCACACCATATTACACTGTCTTGCAGTGGTCCCCCAACATCCTCTAAAATACTCTTACTCAGTTTCCCACATGGATTATAATAGTTAATTATATCTATATTACCTCTGTCAGTCCATACCTTACTCACAATTGATTAATGATCTGTGCTTACATGTATAACCTTATAGCTCATCCCATTCTGTATGAATATTTGTCCCTTCTAATTGCAGAATATCCCTTTATAATAAAATCCAACTGTGGTTTCAACCATGTCTCCTGTATACAAATTACATTAGGTTTTTCTATCAAATTATCAATATACTTCTTAAACTCTTGTCCATTTACAATTAAGCTTCTTGCATTCCACTGTAGTATGACCAACACCATTAAGATGATCCATCCCATGCCAGAAAGGATTGTGTATCTTCATTAAGAATGTCTCTGTTTCCCAGAGCAGCCCTTTCACATCTAGGTACTTCTCAGCTGGTTTGACAATTATTTTGATCCTTTCATTTCGGCTCTTTGACTGTGCTGAACAGTTAATTATCTCCGCCATAAACAGTACAAAATCATTCTTACTATCAGAGTTTTCTCTTTCAGCTTATCACATCCTGCACATTTACCTGTATCTTTGTTCCTAATGTCAGTTTGTCTAGCTACTTGCACACCTCCTGAAACCTTTGCTACCTCTGCATAACTGATTCCTTGAACAACCTTGACTCGTTGCGCCTCAGCATGTCTCTTACTAACCTCACATCCATGGTAAGCTGAGCTATGTTCCCCTCCACAATTACAACACTTCAGCTTTGCACCCTCTTCACATTTGCCATACTCGTGTTCTCCACTACATTTACCACATCTTTGCTTTCCCTTGCACACCACCACCACATGTCCAAATCTCTGACACTTGAAACATCTTAGTGGTGGGGGAATATATAGCCTCACGTCATAACACATATATCCAATGAATATCTTTTCTGGGAGTATTTCCTCATCAAAGGTGATCAGAACCAAAAGACTATCACTTGTAAATTCCATTCCTCTTTATTTTTAGATGTTTGACCTCATTTATGTTTGCATTTGATATATTTTCTTTCACAACATCTACTGATACGTTTACCAGAATCCCTGTGATAACTCCCCTTACAAATTTTTTACCATTATCCAGAGAACACTCCACTTTCCTGCCAATTATTTTATTCATTTTGATTGCTCTCTCTTGCTGTCCTCCATCCTTACATATAATCATCAATGATCCATTTCTCAATATTTTAGCACTCCTTACCTCCCAAATTTCCTTATTTAGAGTTTTTGTTAGCTGTATTGGATTCCAATCACCGAATGAGGCCCCTTCTTGTGCAAGTTTTGCAAATACCTTGTAATCCTCTCTTCTCGTTTCCACTATAGTTGATCCCCTGTCACAATCACTATCATCCGATTTGTTCTTTCGTTTCTTTTTGCATTTATTATTCCTAACCATATCCCACTCTTCATAAATCCCGTCATCTACTTCCATCTCTCCTGATTCACTTCCTGATCCGTCACTTCCCTCTGCAGTCTCCTGACCATTCACAGTCCAGTTGTTGCCAACCACCTTGGGCCTCATCAGACCATTCCTCTGTAAAATCACTGTAGACAAACTCAGCAAAAAACACCACTCTTGTCCTCTGCTTGTTCCCCCCAGCCACCATCTTTTCAACACTTCCTGGTTTAAAGGTGAAAGTAGGGGCAGAGCTAAGATCGACTCCATCTTGTTCTCCTGCCACTATACCAAGTTTCCAATGGATGATGGTAAGCTGCATCTTCTCATTGGTTTTCGAAATGGCATTGACATGAAATAATGTTTCGTTTGAAAATATGATTTAAATATCTGCAATGGTTTTATTATTGTGAATGACAGCATCACAGGGTCATAGCAGATAGAGAAAAGGAGCTTGATTGCACTAATTTATTTATAATTATTACTAATTATTATGCACTAATGAATTTCATTTGAACCCTTTCAAATAGTTATTAATTGGCCCCGCAGAGGAGCATCACACATCTGTGTTTCTGCATTAAGGCCTGATGTTTTTCATACGAAATCGAAGAACAAACGGGTATGATGTCATTTAGAACAAAATCTGGCCAAAAAGAAGGTGTTTTTGAAGAGGCAGCCAAGATGGCGACCAAGACACACGCATATTTTTCTGCTTAGAAAGTAACTTTCTTTTTACGCCATATGAACAACGATAACTTTCATCGTTTAATGGTGTGCAGTGTTAATTTGTGAGACATATTGAGGAAACAGTCTTATGCTTAGAATTTTCTTCTATATTTGATATATTCATTTATACAATGGCGGAGAAGAGACCTGCAAAAAGTAAAGATAAAGCAGCATCTGGGCGCGTAAAGGATTCTCCTGATCAGATGGACGTGCACTCATATGCAAATAAAAGTGATAATACAAGTCCCATACCCCTGCCTGCATCCAAGCCTTGTACTCCAGACTCTAAGAGAAGTCGGCCTGAACCCACACTTGGGGAGGTACAGGATAATATCATCAAGATATTAGTGGAGAAGATGAGTCAGAATACAGCTGTTCTTAATCAAGAAAGAAAGCAAAACCGAGAGTGTGTTAATTCTTTGAAGGAGGCTACAGAATTTCTTTTTCAAGAATTGAAGGATGTAAAGGCAGACATCTCCAATATGAAAACAATGGGTGAAGACCATCAGAAATGGATAACGGAACTGGAGGACAAGCTCAACGAATCAGAAAGGTACCAAAGACGATGGAACTTGAGGCTGTATGGATTGGCAGAACAGGAAGGCGAGGATGTTAAAGCCTGGGTGGTTGAAATCTGCCGCTCTGTCATCCCAGAAAATGAGGAGACCTGTCAACAGCACATTGATGTTAGCCACAGAGTTGGTAGGAAGAGTGCGGAGAAGATTCGACCAGTTGTCATAAGGTTTGTAGCCAGGTCAACAAGAGATCTCATTTGGAAGAACGCTAGAGGATCGGAATATTTGAAATCTAGAAAGCTACGGTTTCTCGTAACAAGCTATGGCCCAAAATCGATGCTGCACGTAAAGAAGGAAAAAGAGCCTTTTATGTGGGAGCTAAAGCAATAATCGATGGAAAAGAAGTTTGAGTGTAGTGAGCAATAGCTGCTCTCTACGCTATATGTGTTTGTTAAAAGTGTTATCTCTATTTGAGATATTCACCTTGAAGCTCCTGTTTGTGACTTTTTTTATGAGAGAGTTGGACTCTAAGGTAAACAACATTTATTATGTCTCACATTTCATTGATAGACTTCCTTAAATATGCACACAGGATTATTGATTGACTTTTTTCAGTTCATTTGCACTGTTCTATGGCGTTTGATATGCTTTTTTTTCCTTTCACTGCTTGTTTTTATCTAAGCAATGTCATTATGTTTATATTCGTATAATGTAAGGGGTATTCGTGATATGTTAAAAAGAAAAGCTATTTTTTTATATCTTAAGAGATTCAAGGCTGACTTTTATTTTTGCAAGAGATTCATGCATTAGGATCTGACTACAAATTTTGGAGAAATCAGTGGGGAGATGATGTTTGGCTGTCCTATGGAAGCAGTAACTCTGCAGGTGTTGCGATTTTAAGAGGAATGTTTAAGGGGAAAGTACTGAAAAGTAAAGTACACTCATCTGGAAGATGTATAATTTTAGTAGTTGAAATAGAAGATAATATTGTTATTTTAGCTGAGAATCAAACTTTGTTGCAGAGTTTTGAAAAGGAGATTTTAGAAATGTTGTTAACTTTTTCTAATGCTAATTTGGTTTTGGGTGGAGACTAGAACACCTTTTCTTATATTAATGATTTATGTTTGCATCTTAATTGTCTTGATGAATGGAGAAATAGGAATCCTGGTAAAGTTGAGTTTACATGGAGTATTAAGGATGGTTCCAGACAATCCAGAATTGATTTTTGGCTACTGTCTAAAGAATTGGCACATAAAGTTAAATACATTTATATAATACCTTCCATTCTTACTGACCATAAAATGATCCATATTATGATTAATTTTGATAGTTTAGCTGAAAAAAGATCTGGGTTTAATTATTGGAAGTTAAATAACTCTCTCCTTGGAAATGAACAATTTAAAAAAGTTGTTAAAGATACTACAAAGGATACTTATAGTAAGGTAAATGATTTGAAAATGTATGGGAGACATTGGGAATTTATGAAGTATTCAATAAGAATGTTTGCTATTAGGTTTGGAAAAGAAATCGCCAAAGCCAGAAGGGTTAAGGAGAATTACATCATTAAACATATTATTCTTATATATGGATAACATAATTTGTCTCAGATAGATAAAGACATCTTAGTTAAATTACAATTAGAATTGGATCAAATGTTTGGGAATAAAGCTAAAGGAGCATTTGTGAGGTCAAGGCGCAAATGGTTAGAAGAAGGAGAAAAGAGAAATACTGAATTGTCCTCTTTAAAGAGACTTAGAATTGATGCTAAAGTTTCAACAGACTTAAATGAGATCTCTCAATTTGTAACAAGCTTTTATAAAAAATTATACACAAAAGATGAAGGTATTGGAGATGCAAGGTCTTTCTTGGATAATATTAAAATAAATTCTACTATAATAGATGAAAAAAAAAAAAATGTGATAGGGAAATAACATTGGATGAAATTCATAAAAAATATTGCCAAACTGAAGAATAATAAATCACCGGGTAATGACGGTTTAACTGCCGAATTTTATAAAACCTTTCAGGAAGCTCTTTCTGTGTTCCTTTTACATGTTTTTCAGGAAATATTGGAAGCTGAAAAAATGTTGCCTACAATGATTCAAAGTAATAACCCTTATTCCAAAGTCAGGTAAAGACCCACTTAGTACTGAAAATTGGAGGCCCATATCATTAATTAATAATGATGCTAAATTGTTATCATCTACACTACCAGTCAAAAGTTTTGAAACACTTACTCATTCTTTATTATATATTTTTTTCACATTTAGAATAATAGTAAAATCATCAAAACTATGGAGTAACATAAATGGAACTATGGGAATTATGTTGTGACTAAACAAAATCCAAAATAAATCAAAACTCCGTTATATTTTAGCATCTTCAAAGAAGTCACCCTTTACCTAGAATTTGCAGACATGTACTTTTCACATTTTCTCAACCAAATTCTTGAGGCACCCTGGGATGCTTTTTAAACAGTATTGAAGGAGTTCCCATTTATGTTGGGCACTTATTGGCTGCTTTTCTTTATTATTTGGCCAAGTCATCAATTTCAAAAACTTTTATTTATATAACATTTTAGTTTTATAATTAAATAAATTAATATGGTGGCACAATTATATTTTTGTCTACAAAACTCATTTCAAACATTTAAGCATATGCCTTCAGATCAAAAGATTTTTAAGATCATGAGAAACTTTTCAGTCAAGTGTTTCAAAACTTATGACTGGTAGTTTATGTTTGCAGAGAGGTTGAAATTTTGTCTGAATAAAATGACTGATGACTGCCAATCAGGTTTTATGTGTGGCAGATATGTTGGAAATAATATTCACCTAGTTGTGGACCTAATTGATTATCATTTCTTAATTCAGGATGAAAGTTATATATTATTTGTTGATTATTATAAAGCCTTTGACTCTGTGGACCATGTATTCTTGATGGATGCTCTTGTGTTTTTGGCTTTGGTAATAATTTTATCAGAGCGATTCGTACAATGTATAGTGATTGCAATACTTCTGTTAAATTACCTTTTGGAACAACTCCTAGTATTAATATTTCTAAAGGTGTAAAACAAGGAGATCCTGCAGCGCCTTTCTTATTTTTATTAGTTATGCAAGTCTTCATGCTAGAAGTATACATTTCAGGGTATTTGTTTATTTGACAAAGAAATAAAATGTCCACAGCTTGCAAATGACACAACCATATTTTTGAGAAGTGACAGAGAAATAGATGCAGCACTTAGGTGTTTAGATATATTTTCGGCAGTCTCAGGCTTAATTATAAATATTAATAAATATGAATTGTTCCCTTTGAAAGACATACCTGATGGTGTGGTGGAATTGTGTGGCATACCAGTTAAAAACCAAGTCTCTTATTTGGTGATCAAAATATGTAAAAATCAAAAGGAAAGATCTGATTTAAATTATCTTCCATTAATTGATAAAGTACAAATGAAATTTAATGCTTGGTTAATTAGAGATTTATCCTTGACTGGTAGAATATTGCTATCAAAGGCTGATGGGTTGTCAAGATTAGCTTATACAGCAATGGTTTTGGATGCTCCAAAGTCATTTGTTAGGCAAGTTAATAAGAAAATGTATAATTTTATTTGGAAGAATAGGCCACAATAGAGGTATATTAGGTCAACTATTTCATCAAGGTGGTTTAAATGCTATTGACTTTGAAGTTTCTAATACTATCTTTAAAATTAAATGGATTCAGAATTGTATCAAATCTAATAACAAATTGTGGTATTATATTCCAAAATTAGTTTTTAACAAAATTGGCGGTATTAAGTTTCTCCTCAGCTGCAACTTTGATATTAATAAAATCCCCATTAAACTGTCTAACTTTCATAGACAAGCTCTGCTATCCTGGTTGCTGGTGTACAAACACAATTTCTCTCCCCACAAATGTTTGATTTGGAATAATAAAAATATTAAATATAAGAATAAAACACTTTTTTTTTTTTTTTTAATATTGGTTTAGAAATAATATTTTATTGGTGACGCAGTTGCTTCGCCATGATGGTCACTTACTTTCATATGGAGAATTTCTAGATAGATTCAAACTTCCAATATCTGCAAAGGATTACGCAGTTGTTTTTGATGCTATACCTTCTGGACTCCTTCAATTGTTGCATGTTGCTGATATTATTGATTTGAATATAACTATTGACCTCAATTCAGAATTAGATGGTATAAGTACTGTTGATAAAAAATGCAACAATAGTTTTCTTAGACAGATTTGTCGGTCTTTTAGGATACCCCCAGCTAAACGTTTCTGGAATTCACGCTTCCAGGACATTAAGTGGGAGGAGGCTTTTATGGTTTCCAGGAGATACTGTGTCATCAATAAGATTCGAGGGGTTTCATTTAAATTTTTCATTGTATTTACCCAGTAAATCAGGTCATAAAAAGATTTAAGAAAGATATTGATTTGGAATGTGTGTTTTGTAATTTGAATGACACGAGTAATTGTCATCTTTTTTTTTTTTTTTTTTTTTATGTATTTACACTAAATTGTTCTGGTGTGATTTGAAGGTCTTTTTTAAGGAGATTTCTGGATCTGATATTACTTTGGAGGACAAAAATATATATTTATTTTACAATAAGCCTTTAGAAAAGAAAAATGTTTTTGTTCTTAATTTATTATTTTAGGGAAATATCACATTCATAAATGTCAATGGTCAAAAAGGAGGGTGTAAGGAACACCAAAGCAAAAAAGACTATAGATTGTTGTAAAGCCTTGAAATATTATCCTTTTTAAGGTTTTTTTGTATTTATTTTGCAATTAGAGATATGGATTTGATTTCAATACCCCATGTATATAGTTCTTAATTTTTTTATATTTTTTTTTATTATTATTTATTTATTTGTATTATGTTATTTTTACTGATTTTCTTGCAATTGTTGTTATTGTTATTTTGTATTTGAAAAAAATAAAATAAAATAAAAAATAAAAAAGAAGGTGTTTTTGAGTTCGTTTCAGTGGTTCGTAACAGCTCGCCTGGGCGAAATTTTAGGAATAATTCTTGCCGGCTGCTAAACACCTTCTTACTGCCATTAACGTTTTTAAACACTCATCTTTGCAACAGTATCAGTGTCATCATAAATTACAATAAAAGTGTAATCGGTGCATAATATGGCAGCGCATAGCGCGTTAGTGCATTAGCGACATTAATTCAAAATGTAAAATGCAAGCGGCAATCATCAGGGACCAAGCACAGATAGAGCTTATTCAAAGTAGCAGCATATTTGGTGTTTGACAAAATGAAAGCAAGAGTGTGAGGGACAGACTTACAGTTTGTTCAATGGGTTGTACTGTTGTTTAAAGTATTTTGGATCATTATGCAAACAAAACATTGAAAAAATAATCTTTCCAAAAAAAAAAAACAACAACAAATTGAACAAAAATCAGTAGACAAAAAAAAAAAAAAAAAAAAAAAACCCAAAAAGCACAAGTTGTGAATATTAGATGTTAAAACCTTTAAATGGCTTCATGCAGTCTATATCTCAGCCTAGTTCCCTATCTGTCACTCACTCGACATTGTGTCGATGTAGTGACACTAGGGGTCGCCCCCAAAGAGTCAGTTGAGCTAAAGGCACTCAATTTGAAGACTGCCCTCCTGATTGCGCTCACTTCCATCAAGATGGTAAGGGACCTGCAGGCGTTCTCTTTCAGCGAAACATGCCTAGAGTTTGGTCCGGGCAACTCTCACATGATCCTGAGATCCCGACCGGGCTATGTGCCCAAGGTTCCCACGACCCCGTTTAGGGATCAGGTGGTGAACCTGCAAGCGCTGCCCCAGGAGGAGGCAGACGCAGCCTTGCTGTTGATGTGTCTGATGCGTGCTTTACGCATGTATTTGGAGCACACGCAGAGCTTTAGAAGCTCGGAGCAGCTCTTTGTCTGCTTTGGCTGACAGCGGAAAGGGAGCGCTGTCTCCGAACAGAGGATCGCCCAATGGGTCATTAACACCATTGCGATGGCATATCACACCCAGGACATGCCGCCCCCCTTGGGGCTATGAGCCCACTCTACTAGGAGTGTGGCGGCCTCCTGGGCCCTGACCAAGGGTGCCTCTTTAGCGGACATCTGCAGAGCAGCAGGCTGGGCAACACCCAACACCTTTGCGAGATTTTACAATCTCCGGGTTGAGCCGGTCTCGTCCCATGTGATGTCAGGTATGAGCAGGTATGTTCCGGGACAGTATTTAGATTTGCACTACGTATGTGTGTGTGTGTATGTATGTATTTATATATATTCATATATGTATATATATATATATGTGTGTGTGTGTATATATGTATGTATGTGTGCATGTGTGTGTATATATATATATGTATGTTTGTATATTGTCTATTGTGTATTCTATATATACTTTTTTCTTTTCAATATTTAATTTTTTTTTTTTAAAGTCTTTTTGCTGTTTTTGTATTGTTGTGTACTGGAAGCTCCTGTCACCAAGACAAATTCCTTGTATGTGTAAGCATACTTTGCAATAAAGCTCATTCTGATTCTGATTGATGCATTCTACAAAGTAACTTAAGATTTTCTGAGAATGAAAAGCAAGAAGCAAAGCCAAATTATCCGATGCTGATTTTGAACATGTTTACTTTGAGCACAAAATTATGATAGAATTAATGAGTCACTTTTAAGTAACCATACAGCAATTAGGTTATATAGTCAAGCCTCTTAACAGTATAGGCCTACCCTGCTAGCCAAACTGCATTTTACACTTGTGCTCGCAACTGATATTAACTTGCAAACAGTAATTAGACAAGCTTGGCACAAATGCTTTAAAATACATTTGGTCATTTAATTCAAAACTTTTTTTAAAGATATTTAAAATGGTTAATGTCTTATAATCTTACAGAAAATGAAAATATAATCTTCATAATATCTGCACAAACTTTTTCAATATATATTGTTTTATTATAACAGCAAAAACAAGTAAAAATAAAAATATATACACATTTATATTACATTATAGGCATATACATTTATATTAACAAATAGCATCAAATATATTTACATAAAAGCTTATCCTGGATAATGCACGACCATTATAAACATTTGGCATAATGCTAGTGGTCATTTCTACAGAAGCCCTGAACCGCAAGGTGGAGAAAAAAAAAATAACGGTGAAAAAAACAAAACAATTGTGTCTCAATTCCTTCCTGAGCCTAATTCTTTTTTTTTTTTCTCTCTCTCTTCCTAAATTTTTATTTTTATTTTTTGAAGAGAGAAAAACAAAATTTAGGAAGAGAGAGAAAAAAAATAAGACTTAGGCTCAGGAATGAACTGAGACACTATTATTTTTTTTTTTTTTTTTATTTTTTTTTTTACTGTTATTGTATTTTTTTCCACCTTGCGGTTCAGGGCTTCCGTACATTTCAGATGATTAAAAGCTGCCAAATAGTCACAAAGGCAAAATATAAACAAAACTATTTCAACTAGAAGATGAGTAATGTTACTTAACCATTCTGGTGTTGTTATATTTTTATGGCAGATATAACTGACCAGAGACAAAGGTGTAGATGTCTGCTGCTGTCTTCTCCAGTTTGAGTTGGGTCCGGTTGGTTGCCATGGCAACTCCAATGACATCTGTACTATATAATGTTATAAAAACAGGTTTTACTTTATATAGCGTCTTTCCAAAGTTCAAAGGAACCTTTACACACGTTATTTCAGTAGCTACCTTTTTATAATCGTTTATTTGTTCTGAAGTTAGTCTTACCTCAGAAAAACGAATTCTCCTGTCGGACGCAGTTTGAGCAAAAAGTGCCTCAGAAATACGCATTGTCCTGTTTATCTGTTGTCAGACGAGATTCTGTTAGGTTATGTGTAAATATTCTAATGTTATTTTCATAACTTGGCTACAACTGGACTCTGGATTTGCTGGTTATCACATTAGGAGAACATAAAGAGACGATTGGGTATAGGAAGGCGAAGTGGTAATGAAATACGGGCCTACGACGTTGCAGTCATGTCATCAATAAGTCACTGAATTTCCCAAATATTAGGAGTACATTACGTAACTGGACGTTGTGAATTGGTCATTTAATAGTAATGAAATTACGGGTCTGAGACGTTGCAGTTACGTTACCAGTAAGTTACAGAATTACCCAAATATTACAAATACGTTAAGTAACTGGACCATTCTGTGTAAGCTTGGGACATTGGGAAGACGTAAAGACAATGTTGTGAATTGGTCATTTAATAGTAATGAAATTACGGGTCTGTGATGCTGTAGTTACATTATCAGTAAGTTACAGAATTACCCAAATATTACGAATACGTTACATAACTGGACCATTCTGTGTAAGCTTGGGACATAAGGAGGACGTAATGACGACGTTGTGAATTGGTCACATAATGGTAATGAAATTATTGGACTGTAACTTTTCAGTTACATAGCTATTTAGTAAGTCATGAAATTACCAAAAAAGACAAATAAGTTACATAACTGGTAGGTCGTGTGCTAGCAGGTATATATCTCTGCTCCACTAGTTCAAAACATGGCTTTAAAATAACTGACATGAGCGTTTTTCCTGGTCTACGGGAGGAGGTGCATAGGGAGGTGATCTCAAGGCTCCGAGGAGAAGAGAATACCTGTGTGGAGTAAGGGAGTTGAGATGCGCAACGCAGAGGAAATGCAACGCTCTGGTTAGGTAACGGCGGTTTCACATATCGTCTGCGAGCGGGGCGTGATCAGCGCATTTTCATTTCAGCGCCCATGTTAACAGATTACACCCTTCACATTGCAAGCGTGAGTTGCGAGGTGAAGCATCCCAGACACGGGAGCGAGCGGATAGTTTCAGTGCCGAGCCTATTTTTGCCACATGGCTCACATATATAGAAGAAATGAACCACTGGTATTAAAATGAACGGGAGAAATTGGAACACCTGCCTTACAGGTAAAAGAGCCAATAACCTTTTAGATAAAGACATCGTCTGCCATTCAACTTAAGAACACATATGCGCATTAGCTGATCCAGCCTGATTTTTTTTGTTCTTGTTTTAGCGTAATCAGCACAAATTATGATACTATTGTTGTAAGATTTTACTGCTGACTTTAAATATGTTCTTTGATCGTAATCATGACCAACCGTATTGGAAATGTAAATCTTTCCCCATTCAATTAGATAGGAGCTGTACATTTATGCCTCTTGTTTACAAAGAAAAAGCTGCCCAGCCTGCACGAAAGCAATGTCAGGAGACAACGAAACAGGTTCAAGGACAGTTCTTTTAATGAAAGCACACACACACTCAACGTTAACCGTCCACTAACATAAACTCGTGAGATCACTGGACACTCTCTTTCTCGTGCCTTCTGGTCACTCTTTCTCTCGTTCCGACACTCTGATGTGCCTTATCAGGTCTCCCTCCGCCATCACTAAAATGAGAGACAGGTGTTAGAGTAATTACAGCCCAGGTGACGAGCCTAAACTGCTTTCCCTCTCCCGCATACAGACACATGACCACGCCCCCCCATGCCAAAAGGGATTTTGATTGATAGAAAAGATTCAGTCTAAGCAGAGAGCCATACGGTCTGCTGCGGGTAAGGGGGCGGCGCTAAATGCCGGAAGAATTGTCTCAAGCGAGCATATGTATGGCAGACTGGAGCAAGTGTGTGTACTGAATGGCATGTTTATATTGGAGGTGGAGTTGACAGATCAGAGAAGGGTATAGCTGCAGGCATTTCTTCAAAAAGGGCCGTGAGCTCCAAACAGCCATTGAAGATATAGGGAGCCCCTAACCTAACCCTTTCCCCAACCTTAACTGTGAGTGGAAGTGATGCCTCATTTTGGAGTTGCCGCAATCCCCTTGTGGAGAAAACCCACCCCTTCTGGAGTAACACCACCCTCATTGGGAGATTCCACCCCCATTTGGAGGTCTCTGGCCTTCAGTACTTGAGATCAGCTGAGCTGATGAGTCGGCTGGCAACTACGTGGTCTGCCTAAACTGGTGGATATTTTGAGGAAGGCAACAAATGTATTTGAATTCTAAGAAGCCCACCTGCATTATGCTGCGGGATTTGATGTGATGGATCAGCTGAAGGCGCATGAAAAATTGCATTTTTAAAGGCCACATCTGTATGTTGTGATGGTCTATTTTGGCCCCTGTCTTCCTCATGGCATATGAAGATGGACTTATGATGTTGTGTTTCTACAGTACCCATATGGCTAGTGAACACAGCTTGTGCGCATAATCAGTAGCAAGGTGCTATGTTATACAAATTCCCATACCATCAGCAAATGATGCAGCATCAAAGTGACTGACTTGAAAGGGAATGGTCCGGTTACAGCTGTAACCTTGGTTCCGTGAAAGACGCTGCCTGTACTTGCCGCACTACTGATTTCTCGCTGTAAAGGGGCCGAAAGATATGCCCTCTTCCTTTCAGTGGGAAATCCTGATAATACGCGCATGAGAGGAGGAGTGTCAAACACCATGGGCCAAGAGATTGCCGTGATTTTAAAAGGCTTTAGAGATCACAACTCCTGGGCAGAGGTATCCCATAGCGTCAGCAACTGATGCAGCATCTTCTTCCCTCTTTTCAAGGAACCAAGGTTATATTCGTTGTGCTCCTTAGAACAAAACCTGCTATGGAGCAGGTTAGCTGTGGAGCATAAATTTCTATGGTGATGAACACCAGAAAAGGCAGACCCACTTTCATGTTTCCTAAAACCCAGGGTTGATGCAAACTAAACTAAAAATAATCTGGCTAGCCACACAAACCGGCTTAATGGTACAGGCCCCTGGTAATAAAAATGAATAATGTAATATCCTAAATATAATGATAATATAATAAGAATAATGATAAGAATAATGTCAGGATCCTGACATTTGTAACATTGTGAATGAAATATAGACATTAGTTACACAAAGTTTAGTTCAGTTTCTCTGATGGGTGTACATATATGAAAATGATACCAGCACACACTATTAGAATCAGTCAAGCTACAATGTATTGAACCCAATTAAAGATAATAATCCACACACCATATATATACACAAACATTTACAAACCCCACCCCCCCAACATCTCTTTCTTTCTAGAATGTCCAGCTAAACACAAGAAAACTGTCTGTTTGGATCAAGCTCACCAGTAATATTTGTGTCCAGTGAAATGTGTCCAATATCCAAAGTCCTCCGTATCTCCGTTCTTAATCCACAGTTGAATGTTATGTAGGAGTAAACAGTCTTAGTGACACGCCGCAATAGTAATCCACGTGAGTGTTGATTGCTGCAAAGATCAGAATTTGTTTTGAAAGACCAAGGCTTCCCCTTCCTTATTTATCTTCTACTTCCTTCCTTCAGTCATGCCACATGGCTGGAAGTGATTGACAGTACGCTAATTCTCATAATAAGAGTCCCCGACAATATAATGATATTGCCTATAGGCCATACACAAATAGATAGGCATAAATAAACAGATATTATGGCATTATACTTATTTAAGCTAATACAAAAATACACATGTAATCAGCCTCATAATAACCTTAAATGCCTTTACATATGTGGCAATGCTTTTTTATTCAGTTTTGGGATCCTGTAACCTATGTTTTGGTTTGGTTTGATCATGTGTTGTTTTTCCCCAATGTGCTCTCTGTTTCTTGTGTTAAATCCACCCATCTCGTTCACCTAGTTATTTAATCATTTGTACATTAGTGTCACCTGGCTTCCTTGTTTGCCCCCTTGTTGGTTAATTGCTTCCACCTTCTTTTTAACCTGCCTGAGTTTAGCTGTTGTTGGCTCTATTGCAGCGCTACTAAACACACGGCCCTCAATAAATTTTTTGTGGCCCGCATTATGTTGACATAATCAAAAATATATTTATCAATATCAAATGTGTATGATTTGTGAGGTGGCCATTTTCTAGAATACTTTTCTGTATCCCTGAATTGGAGAACAGTTAAAAGTGGAAAAAACTGCCAAGAATGTAACAAATTAATTTAACAAAGAATAATTGAGTATAGCTGATGTCACATGAGAGCGGCAGTCAGTATGCACGCAGCCATGCACTCGCGGGCTTTGTCATTCAAACGTGTGCTTGAGATTCACATATCACAGTGCAAATCTGTGTTAAAGATTCATCATATATGCATGATTGACACTATAACAGTTATAACAGAAAAAACGATAGTTTATCCTGTAATAACGGCTTTGAGACGTCTTTGCACAATTGATTATTCATGAACTACATTCCTTATAGCCAAACGCTAAAGAACATGAACAAATCCTAATGATTTGTCACTGGAGCAGTTTTGAAATAAGTACAGAAAATATACTGTATCTCTTGTTTTTGAATGTATCTCAGGTTTGCGCGCTGCTGAACACTCTGTCTATTGGTTGACAATGTCTTTGACAGTTCCTTAGGAAAATTAACCATAGTTTTATTATAGAAACCACAATTTAACCATGTTATTAAAGGAACAAACCAGTGGACTCACCGAGACCAGGACAGTACCACCACCCCCCAGGGACACCTCTTGGCGTACCCAGAAGAGTTACCATGATGAAGATGTAACTGATCGATGAGGGCGTGGTCCAGAATGTCCCGAGCTGGGACCCAGCATCTCACCTCAGGACCATAACCCTCCCAGTCCACCAGCTACTGAACCCCTCTGCCCATGCATCTGATGTCGAGCAACCGCTTGACGGAATAAGCCGGAGCACCCTCCACTAGGCGAGGCAGAGGTGGAACGGGTGTGGAGGGATGTAAATTAGACTGAATGACAGGTTTAACTCAGGAGACATGAAACACGAGGTGGAGAAAGGGGGGCAATTTGAGATGGACCGCCACTGGGATAATGACCTTCGTGATAATAAATGTGATTTGATTTGATTTGATGGGAAAAGGTCAGATGAATTTGGGCCCCAGCTTACGAAAGGGAAGTCAGAGTTGGATGTCCTTAGAAGACAACCGGACCTTCTGCCCGCAGACATAAGCTGGAGGCTTAGACCGGTGACAGTCCGCCGACTTCTTAATGTGTGTGCCAGTCTGGAGGAGGGCTTCTCTGGCTATCCGCAAGGTGCAATGGTTGAACAAACTTCGGCATCGGGTTCTTGGGCAGGGAACAGAGGGGGCTGGTAACCTAGGCAACACTGGAAGAGTGATAGCCCTGTAGACGAGAGAGGTAAGTAATTATGGGCATACTCCACCCAGACTAAATGAGAGCTCCAAGAAGACAGAATACGGGAGGCGATGCAACGCAAGGTCTTTTCAAGCTCTTGATTAGCTTGCTCTGCTTGCCCATTTGTCTGGGGATGGAACCCAGAAGACAGACTCATGGTAGCCCCCAGCTGTCGGCAGAATTCTGCCCAAAACCGTGACATGAATTGGGGTCCCCTGTCAGAAACCACATCGACCGGGAGGCCATGAATGCAGAAGATGTGATTAATGACTTCAATCACCATTTCCCTCGCTGAAGGTAATTTGGGGAGGGGAATTAAATGAGCCGCCTTTGAGAACTGGTCCACCATGGTCATGACCACCATGTTGCCATGGGAAGGGGGAAGAAAATTCAAAAATCCAAGAAAATGGATTGGAACAAAATCCATGCCAATGTGGGACCAGGGTCTAGAAGAGACTGACAGTGGTTGGAGGAGCCTGGCTGGAGGCTGACAGGAAGTCTTGTTAGACACAAAAATAGGGCAAGTGGACACGAACTGGTGAATGTCCTGCACTAGCAAAGGCCAACAGAACTGCTGTCTAATGAGTGCCTGGGTATGAGCAGCCCCTGGATGGCAGGTGGCATTGGACGAGTGGCCCCACCGGAGGATGTATGTCTGGACCAAACATGGTGCAAATAACAGACCCATTGGACACTTGGTGGGTGAGGTGGTGTTGCACAGCGCGGACTTTAGCCTCCACATGCCAGGACACCATGTCCACCAACTAAGAGTGGAGTAGGATGGTGTCCGGAGGGGCAGTGGTCTCTATTTCAAAACATCGAGACAGGGCATTGGGCTTGACATTTTATAGCCCGGTTGATATGACAAGATGAAGTTAAAGTATGTAAGAAATAGTGCCCAATGAGCCTGTCTGGAATTTAGACGCTTTGCTCAATGAATGTATTCCAAATTTTTATGATCAGTCCAGACCTCAAAAGGGACCCTCGAACCCTCTAACCAGTAGCGTCATTTCCCTAAGGCCAATCTGACAGCCAACAATTCTCTATTACCGACGACGTAATTACGTTCTACTGGAGTGAGGTGGTGCGAGAAAAAGACGCACGGATGCACCTTCCCATCTGAGGAAGAGTGCTGTGACAGAACAGCTCCAACACAACCTCTGACGCATCCATCTCCACCACGAACTGACGTGAAGGGTCGGGAGTGTTTAGAATTGGGGCGGTAGTAAACCTTTCTTTTAATTTAGAAAATGCTGCTTCAGCCCGCGGGGACCAGCAAAACTCAGTACGGGTGGAGGTGAGATCCGTCAGAGGCACGGCGAGCTGACTTTAGTTTCTAACGAAACACCGATAAAAATTGGCAAAACCCAGAAACCTTTGCAGGGATTTGCGGGAATCTGGGGTTGGCCAATCGGAAACTGCACTGACCTTAACCCGATTCATGCGCACACCCTCAGACGTGACAATGAACCCCAGGAACGGAACCAATTGTGCATGAAAAGCACACTTCTCCACCTTAACGAACAGCTGGTTCTCTAGCAGTCGCTAAAGCACCTGCCTGACATGCTGGACATGGTCCTTGATATTCTGTGAGAAGATCAGAATATCATCTAAGTAAACAAACATAAATCAGTCAACCATGTCCCAAAGCACATCATTCACGAGCCCCTGGAAGACAGTGGGGGCGTTGACCAATGCGAAAGTCATGACCGAATATTCAAAGTGGCTATATTCCACTCATCTCCTTCCCTGATCCAAACAAGGTGATAAGCATTGCATAGGTCCAACTTCGTAAAGAAGGATGCTCCCTGCAAGAGTTCGAAAGATGAAGACATCTTCACCGTGATGTCATTCAGCCCCCGGTAATATATACAGAGTCTAAGTGAGCCATTCTTCTCCTCCACGAAGAAGAGGAGGTCTCTCTGATAGGAGAGACAGCAGGGCGGGCCCCTGCAGGAGAAGAGGAAGGACGGATGAGACCGGCTGCCAGGGAATCATTAATGTATTTATTCATGGCCTCCTTCTCGAGAGCAGAGAGCAAAAATAACCGAATTCGTGGGGGAGAAGCATCAGGAAGCAGATCGATTGCACAATCGTACGGGCAATGAGGAGGAAGGATCGTGGCATGGGACCGACTGAACACCACCCTCAGATCATGGTATGCCACAGGTACTCCAGATAAATCCACCGGTTCATCCTGAAATGAAACACAAGACTGGATAGGAGAGACAATTAAGGCAATGGGACAGACAATACGGACTCCAGGCAAGAACAGAATTGGTTAACCAGTCAATGTGAGGATTGTGCATTACCAACCATGGGTGCCCTAGCACCACTGGTGCAGATGGAGACTGGACCAGGAGGAAAGACAGCTGCTCAGAATGGTTGCCAGAGACGAGGGTGAGCGGTTTAATGGAATGGGTGATGATGGCCAGGGGCGTGCCGCTGATGGAGTATGCCATGATGGGCTCGTCCAGCTTGACCACCAGAATCTGCCATCTGGAAGCCGTGGCGACATCCAGGAAATTCCGGAGTCCACCAAGGCAGAGACAGAATGGCTGGTCGGTCCGTACTGCAGTTGGGCCTGGAGAAGAGTTTGTAGTGCGGGGATTTTGCTCAGTGGAGTTGTGCTCGCCAGTAACCCCCTTCCTACCGATAAGCATTGGCTTTTACTGGGCAATTTGCGGAGATGTGACCGACACCAGCACAGTAGAGGCAGAGTCCCTTGGTGATGCACCACTGTTTCTCTTCTGGTGACAGCTGTGTTCTCCCGATCTGCATGGGTTCTGCCTCAGACTGCAGTTCCGATGACCTGGCAGCAGGAGTGGGATGGTGGTGACGGTCAGCCGGCTGGCTTGGGATGTGGAAAATGACGTTGGCTGCATCGAAGCACGAGACTCTGGTCCACTCTAATGGCCAGATCCAAACGGGGAGGCAAGTCCAAGGCATAGATTTCATCTTGGATGGTATCGGATAACCCATGCAGGAACTGATCCCACTGCGCTCGATCATTTCACTCACAGGATGCAGCGAGGGTGCGGAACTCGATGGCATATTCCGCAACAGACAGGTTACTCTGGAACAAACCGCCCAGAACCCTCACCACTTCACGGCCTTTTGCCAAATGATTGAAAACTCGACGGAGCTCTGCCGAGAATTCCTGGAACGATGAGCAGCAGGGGCAGCCATTGTCCCACATAGCGGTTCCCCACTCACCGGCCCTCCTGGACAGGAGCGTTATGACAAAAGCCACCTTAGCTGCCTCCGAGGAGAATGCAGAGGGCTGCAGCGAGAAAAACAGTGAGCACTGAGAGAGGAATGTGCGGCATGACCCCGCCTCACCTGAGAATGGAGCAGGAGGGTTGATACGGGGTTCTAAGTGTCTGATGCTGGGGGGAACCGCTCGGGCCGGTGCGGGAGCTTCCGCAGTGGGACCAGTATTGGGAGGCAGGCAAAGTTGTTGGACCAGTGATGTGAGCTCCGCAAGCTGGGACGCCATCATCTCAATGGCACGGTTGGAGGCGGAGATCTGGTCCTGCTGGCGACCCAAGAAATCTCCCTGCTGAGCGAGCGCAGATCGAAGGTCTGGATCCATCCTGGCTAGATTGTTTTGTCAGAAGGATGAGACCAGAGATCCAAGTGCGGAGGCAAAGGAACAGACTTTATTGATAATTTAACACAGTAGAGCTGGCAAAGCATGAGGGGAACCCGGCACCGACTGCAGCGTTGAGATGGAGAGTGCGTTCGTAGGCTTTTGTGCTATGTGTGGTAGTGTAGAGCGCAGATCCGTGAGGAATCCTCTGGAGGATAGTGTGTTTGTAGGTCTGTGTGCATCGTGGTAGTGTGAAGAGCAGATCCAGTGCAGAGAGGTAACCAATGAGGAATACTCAGGTGAAGCGTCAAGGCGAGCGAAGCGACCAACAGGATGGTAAACACAATCCAGGCACTACAGCGAAGACTGGCAACCAACATAGAAAACACGCAACAGGACTGACTAGGGCAGAGAGAGAGAGTGGTGAGTAACTAACAACAACAATCTAGCAAAGAACACAAAACAGAGTGGGGTAAATATAGAAAGAAAACAAATCACAATCAGGTGCCGCTCGTCCGCTGAAAGTTGGCATGATCAGCATTCCCATGGAAACGATCAGGGTTACCATGGCAATGCTGATTCCGCAGGCCAAAGGCACCTTAAACACATGAAGATAACGTAAACACAAAAGGAAAAATAATTTAACTTTTGATCCAAGAGTCAGGGTTTGGTTAGTGTTTTTTTTTTATTTATTTTTTTATTATTATTATTATTTTAGAGCTTTTAAAAGTGTGAAATGGACTTTCATTTCATATTTTTCTCTGTCTTCTGCCTTTGATGTCACAGCTTAGGATAGTCACTAGTGAAAGGCTTTGGATTGTGTGCGTGTTCCCCTTGGTGTCCGCAAATGAACCTGAACCCTTACGAAAATAGAGAGTTCATGGCAAATTTGCTGCAAACTTACCGCAAATTCGCCACTGATTTTCACATGTAAATTAGCTTTGCGGCAAACTTGTGGCAAATTGTCCATTGTTGCCAAAGGTTTGCCAGTGATTAACCACTACCGGCGAAGAGCTGCAAACTTCTGGCAAACATTTGTGGCGATTCAAAGGCTCATATGCATGTGAAAATAATGAGCAGCAAATTTGCAGCTAGTTTAGATTTTTTGTAAGGCAAGTATGCAACCCTGTGCCTAAGCCCTGGAAAACCTGTGCATCAAACCCTGACTGTCACCACTGATTGGTGCATATTAACTGGACATCTTATATATATACATTTACATTTATCATAGTCATGCAGCCTGTTTTATTTTATTATTGCAGAATAGTCCCATTAGTCACTGTGGCATGGGGGGCTTGGTCATGTGTTGGTCTGCAGGAGAGGGAGAGCAGTAAGACTCGTCACCTGGGCCGTAATTACCTCTAACACCTGTCTCTCATTATAGTGATGGCAGAGGGAGACCTGAAAAGGCATGCCAGAGTGTTAGAGTGGAGAGAGAGACCAGAGCCACCACCTGAAGCTGTGTGCGTCTGTTTGGCCACCAAGAGCCCTAAAGAGTGAAGACTGAGAAAGAGTAATAAAACACTCACCTTAACTGTTCGCCAAAATGCGGAGGGGCGTTCCATCCGCCAGGGGTCGGAGGACTTGCTCCGGTCCACCCGGGGAGGAGAGGCTGTCATCTGCCAGAGGGTGGAGGAGTGAGCGGGGACCAGGTGACGGCGTGTCTGGGAACTGGCAAGCAAGTTTTTTTTCTCTCTCTCCTCTCTCTCACTGTCGCTCCGCCTTGCCCTTTCCCTCTACTCTTTTTTTTGTTTTTCCCTCCCCTTGTCCCCCTCCCAAGCTCTAGAGAGGCAGGGAAAAGCCTACCGGCAGGCAGGGCCAGAAGGGTGCCCACCCTTGATCTAAATTAACTGAATTTAAATATTAGACCAAAAGTATGTGGACACCCCGAACACCACACTTGTGCTTTAGTCTGGTGGAAACACAGAAATGTATGACACACTGAAAACACCTGAACATTAAGGCTCCGATATACTTCCGGAGGATATCTTCTTCGTTCTGGGGCAAAAATAATTTCAGCTGAGCAATGGGATACTACTTGCGAACATTCAGTCACCCACCACACCACTGTGGGAGGCGATTAGAGCAGCATTTAAATATGAGGACGCTACATGTAAAACCTTAAAAATAATATGCCCCGATTACACTCTGTTTTTGTATTTATGATGACACTGATACTACTGCGAAGATGGATGTATAAAAGAGTGTTAATGTTAAGAATACAAAAAAAGAATGGTGATAAGGGGCATATCTTACTTTTGGCAGATGTGTGAATGGCTTTCGCTGCGGATGACATGAGTGAATAGGCACTTGAGAGTATTTGAGTAGATTTTATTCCTTTTGTAGACTAATTAAACAAACAAAAAAATCGCATGACATGGGCTTGGAAAATGTCTTTGTGAACGACCGTACAGATGTTGGTAAATTTGCACCAGCTTGCTAATAACTCTGCACGCCAGTGTGGTCATGTTGAATACTGACTAACCAATGTAAACAAAGTAGTAGCAGTGTTGCCAACTATTTCTCATAGGAAGTCACCAAAGGCTTGCTGAAATCTCGCTAAAAGTAGCTAAATCACGTGATGACATCATTTATTACGCAAAACGTTAAATTTACATACGTAAAGGAATCGGCTACAGCACTTCCTTAAGGTATAGTGTTGAAGAACCATCATATGTTTTTTAATTAATGTATTTTTATATATATATATATATATATATGTATGTATGTATATGTTTTAGTATTTAAGTACACAAATCATTTAGCTATTACTAATTTAATTTATCAAACATTCAGCAAGTTTTTTTCTTTTTTTTTTTTTGAGCGTTTTTAAAAAAAAAAAAAAAAATGTATGAACATTCATGAACAAGCTGGCCAAAATTAGCCTATCAAACTCTGCATAGCAAGCAGGGGAAGAAAATGGGTGTTTTCTTTCTTTCTAAATCATTTATTTGTAATTTATTTTGTTTTCTAATTTAGCTATATTATTAAACAATGACAAACTGGCCAAAATTATCCTAGCAATAGCAACCAGGGTAAGGCAGCGGTGTAGTGTTATTTTTTATTTTTTGTAATTGAACTATGCTAATGTAATGGTAGCCAGCTGGTATGTGCTGTGCAGTGTGTGTAAACCTCACTCCCCTGACCTCAAGAGGCGCACTAGCGATTGATGCTAGAGGCTGTAGCCTTTAGCCTCCTCGTTAGCGCGCCCACCTCCCATGCCGGAGATGCTGGTTTGAATCCTGCTCGGAGCGGGTCTAGCAGGACCGGTTACACTACAAGCTGGACATCAACAAGCTGGCAATGTCCTGATAGTGTTGTAAACATTAAATCATAAACATGAACAATACCAAGAGGTAACACTGGTTTTATATGCCTAATAATGCCTCACATGGAGCTGTTTTGGAGATTATGTGTAATATATCTTATTTTTGAACATATCTGTGTGTGATGCTGAACCATCAGTGTTTATTACTTGTGTCAATGTTACTGTCTCATAATGATTTTTGACAGTGACACCTAATCTGTTCATATCACTTATCTCTATAGTTTATTATAGATCAGGGGTTTGTATCCATTATCTCTCTCTTTATCTCTCTCTCTCTCTCTCACCCTGCCAGATCATTTATATATGCCCTTCTATCGCTGTAGGCTGACTTTTCTTCTCTAAACGGAGAGCATGCATGTGAATTGAGGTTGAGACTGTCACAACAAATACCAACAACATGAAATCTTGTCAGTCATTCGAGTTATAGAACGTCCATTTGCACATAAGTCCAACTGCTGATGGCATGCTGGTCAATCATATTACTTGAAACATAGGGGAGCACTAGAACAGCGAGAAAAAGACATCATTCACTATAGAGCTAATGTTTTTTCTGTCGCCAGTTGTGGAAGAATGTCAATAAGCAGACTAAAAATGACACTAACATTGTCACTAGTTGCTAGATGGGTCTTTTACTCTCTAAGTGTGGTCAAAAATTTGCTAAATCCAGCGACATAGTTTTTAAATTGGCAACAATGTGTAGCAGGTGGAGCTTCAGGTCACACCTACTGATGACGTGGACCAATGGCAGTAAGAAGGTGTTTAACAGCCAGTTACAAGTTTTCCTAAAAGTTTGCCCAGGTGAGCTGTTACAAATCACCGAAACAATCTCAAAAACACCTTCTTTTTGGCAAGATTTTGTCCTAAATTAAGTCATACCCATTAGTTCTTCAATTTCGTATGAAGTTTATCGGGACCTAGTGTTGCTGCAGACTCAGTAAACCACTTTTTTCTTTATGGACCTCACTTGGTGCACAGGGGCATTGTCATGCTGGAACATGACTCTCTAAACTGTTGCCTCAAAGTTGGAAGTGCAAAATTTTCATGTCACTGTTTGGCATAGCATATACAGTAGATTTGTTTACACTGAAATGAAGGGGCCTAGTCAAACCTGTTAATCAAAAGGGGGTGTCCACAAATTAAAAGGTGTCTCTACATATTAAACTGGAATAGGAAAAGTATGTTTACATTGAAAAAAATACATCACCTTTAAGAAGCAATTTTACCTGGCCTGGCTTGGCCTGGCCTGATGCAGTCATATGAAGGTAACAAAGCATTTTCACTTTGTATCAGTGTGAATCCTGCATTGGAGTTTATTGGCCAAATGCAGATGGGTTTCAATAATTACAGTTGGCTTGAGGATTTATTTCTGTTATTCACTGTAGCTCAATCCCATTTTTAAATAATCAGCAGAGGAAAATGACCCAATCGATGTCAATGCAAACCAAATGTGCGATTCTCACATATCCCCCCAGCATTATTACGCTCATTTGAGATGATCCACGAGTCCCTTAAAAAAGACCACACTGTAATAAGTTTTTCCATTCCCCTTGTTCCGTCTAAATTTTTTATCTAATCTGATCTCTTCAAAATCTTTTCTTGCTTCAAATAATGAAGTATATGAACTTTGCAATGATGCACAAGCTTTGGTTTATTCTTGTGTGGTTCAATCACTTTTTTTGTTATTGAGAGAAACCTCAGGAGATTGTCATCTTGCCTCTGGTTGCCAGATTTCCATATTCACAGTTCTGCTCAGGCTTTTGATTAGCTTGGGAAACAATAGACATTTAGAAGTTTTGTTGTAATGACACTGAATCACAGTCTTGGGTTTCGATCACTTTGTTACACTGGCGTCACTCTATTTGCTCTCATTAGGAGAGGTTTAAACGAGGTCATTCGCTAACCGTCTTCATTTGACATAAATGGCAGCTCAGTGAAAATAGCTCGTATAAACAGTCGCTTGGCTTAATCGATCATCACGGTTAGGTTTGCGTGCAAATGATCTGGCCATAAAACTGGTGATTGTGACGTGGGCGTGATTTGTGAGCGCATTTGTATATTCGGCACCGTGTGTGTTTGAAGGTATGTGAGTGCTTTGCATTTGTTTGTGTATGTTCGTCGGTGGTGGTAAATGAGTGCGTAGGTGTTTTGAGACACACAAACACACACTCACACACACACACACACACACACACTGATGCAGTGAGAAGTTAGCTTGATCAAAATTAATATGTGATCCCTTTGCTTGTGTTTCTCTGCCAAGTCGTTGAACACAGTATTTACATCTGTGTTGTCAACACTCAATCTATCTCACACATCAGAGAGACGTCCAATCAGAGTGCTGCATGAGAAATGACTTGCACTCATCATGATGCTGATTGGTTCATCATGTGTCTCGCTGGCCGAGGGGTTACTGGCAGGTCTCAGAAAGGCCATGTGGACGGGTCAGAGGTCATGCCAGTTATGAAAAGTTAAGAAAGCACAGTTTTTAAGAAGCTGACCACAGAGCGTGTCTGGTTGAGGTGCTGTCAGTTACTCCCAGAACCCCTGTTCACCCCAACTCCACCCTTCTCCTGTTTTTTCAATGTTATGCTTTTTTTGCTCACTAATTGCTTGTAATTTGCCTTATGACAGACTCCCCAGTTTGTCTGGCCTCTGATGCGACTGTAACCCGACCCCCTGCAGAAGAACGAGGACACATTTAGCTAATGCACACACACACACGTACTTGAGTGTAATTATGAGGACTGCATGAATAACCAGTCCAGGACCAACCAAACTGGGCTGAACTCTTCTGGGGTGACAATGTGTATGTCTAGAAGAGAGTATGACCAAAACTGCCTTTGGGGACATTCAGCAATGTCATCAATTGGAAAAAAAGATAAATAGATCAAACATATATATATATATATATATATATATATATATATATATATATATATCTGACCCAGCAAGCTGCAATGCACTGTGTGTTCTGACACCTTTCTATCATGGTCAGTATTATGTTTTTTCTGCAATTTGTGCTACAGTAGTTCTTCTGTGGTATCGGAACAGACAGGCTAGCCTTCGCTCCCCACGTGCATCGATGAGCCTTGGGCGCCCAAGACCCTGTCGCCGGTTCACTGGTTGTACTTCCTTGGACCACTTTTGGTAGGTACTAACCACTGCATAATGGGAAACACCCCACAAGACCTGCTGTTTTGGAGATGCTCTGTCCCAGACATCTAGCTATCACAATTTGGCCCTTGTCAAAGTCGCTCAGATCCTTATGCTTGCTCTGCTTCCAACATGTGAAATTCAAGAACTGACTGTTCACTTGCTGCCTAATATATTCCACCCCTTGACAGGTGACATTGTAATGAGATAATAAATGTTATTCATTTCACCTGTCAGTGGTTTTATTGTTGTGGCTGATCAGTGTATATATGTTATGTCCCCATTTAGATAGCTGTAGAGTAATCTAAGGTAACAGTAAATGTGTGTGTGTGTGTGTGTGTGTGTGTGTGTGTGGCATTGATTGCTGCAATCACAGTAAAATGATGCCTCAAATCTACAGCATCCGTGCTAAGAGGGTCTGCCAGTTGCAGAGGATAGCAGACACTGATGGGAGAGCGCTCAAGTGGAGGGAGTTGGGCAGTATTTCTTCACCTCTGCTGATGTTGCTCCACTGAGAGAATTTATGATGCTGTCAGCTTAGAGCAAACAACATCTCACTCATACATACTTTCTCTGGTGCAGTTTTCATCCTGCTGTTCTAGTTCTCATCTTAAGAAGGGTCACAGTGTGCCGTTTTACACTTTTACCCTGTTAACAAATGCTTAGTCCATTTTTCATGGAAACTTTTTCCTCTATGTGTTTTGGTAGATATTAATGAGACAGCAGTGGTAGCTCAGCGGTTAGGGCTCTGGGTTACTGATCAGAAGGTCGGGGGTTCAAGCCCCAGCACTGCCAAGATGCCACTGTTGGGCCCTTGAGCAAGGCCCTTGACCCTATCTGCTCCAGGGGCGCCGTATCATGGCTGACCCTGCACTCTGACCCCAGCCTAGCTGGGATATGTGAAAAAAAGAAGAATTTCACTGTATATGTGCAAAATGTATAATGTGACAAATAAAGAAAATTATTAATTATTATTATGACATTAAGCATAAATTAATTTGTGTTAATGACATAAAGGGTATTCTCAAATGGTATTCAAAGGGAATGATGACTAAATGCAGCCGGTGCCAGTCAGACTTAACTTCAGTCTATTACGATGGACCTCAGAGGAAGAACTGATGCCAACTCCAACCATAAGACATGGGATACTTCATATGCCACTGCCTGAACCTTGGACTTAGGGTAGACCTCACCAAAATGTACTACCGGTTGAACTGCGATGCACCTCACTAATCTCTGCCTGCATCACCTTGTTCTAATGATGGACTACACACTTATAATGGAATACATAGACTATCAATTAATTGCCATCAAAAGCCTTCATCAGCCAACTAACAAAGGACAATGCATTTACTGTACTGCACATAAATAACTAATATTGGCATTATATTCATGCTGGTTAGCCAGAAGGAAACTGGCCCCTACAGTGAGCCTGGTTTCTCCCAATGTTATTTTTCTCCATTAACCAACATCTTATGGAGTTTTGTGTTCCTTGCCACAGTTCCTTGCCACGGTTTGCTCACTGGGGTTCTAAATATAATTATTATTTAATTATTTATTTTTGTACACAAGTTACAATCATATTTAATCAAACTACACAATGATGGCTCTTTATAGATATTACAGTTTCATTTTCTGTTAAAGCAAGATTTTCTGTAAAGCTGCTTTGAAACGATGTGTTGTGAAAAGCGCTATACAAATAAAAATGACTTGACTTCTCCCAAAGTCCTTTTCTCTTTTGATAATAAACATTAGAAGAAAATAAAGCAACAAAAATTTATTATAACATTTTAACAATTAGACTGTATTATAACAATGTTTTATTATTAACAAACAAATTCTTTATTTATTACATAAATTTTTGCCACAAATCTTAACTTTAACCATATAACCGAGCTGCTCAGAATTGGTTAAAGGGTTTATTCCATGTAACACATTTATACAATCTCGTGTTTTAGTTTGTATTTATAGAATGTTTAATTAATACATTTAATTTTCATTTTAATAATGATCTTCACTTTCACATCAAGTCACGTGTGGCCCTGTTTAGTTTCACTTTCATGTTCAAGTTGAGATTTATAGTAAAAAAAAAAAAAATACTTAAAAAGTAATCTGTTTTAAACTGGATTTAACCACTGGAGTCTTATGGATTACTTTTATCTGCTTTTTCAGATTTTTGGCCACCATTCACTTGCATTAAAATGACCAACAGAGCTGAGATATTCTTCTAAAAATCTTCGTTTGTGTTCCACAGAAGAAAATGATGAGGGCATTTTCTTTTTTAGTTGAACTATCCGTTTAAAGATACAAGTCCTGTGCACTCTTGTCTCATATCTGATGGACTTTGGTGTATTTGAACTACCTAAGCCAAATAAAACCCAGTAAATATATTTTTATAATATATGAAGCTGTTATGTTTGGATTTTTGTTGTTGTTTTTCTGCATTATATATTTGGCCACATTTACTAATCTGGTATGCAATGTGAAAACAAATTTTAAAAACTAAGAATACAATAAAGAAAATAAAACATGCTAAAAAATATACAATATGTAATATGGTTAAATGACAAATAAGGGTGTCCAAGATAATGAAAAGAAGAAATCGTCATGGTTACTGGTGTAACCTCCGTTCCCTGATGGAGGAAACGAGACGTTGGTGTCGATGTAGTGACACTAGGGGTCACTCTTGGGAGCCCAAGACACCTCTGGTCTTTGATAAAAGGCCAATGAAAATTGGCGAGTGGTATTTGCATGCCACTCCCCCGAACATACGGGTATAAAAGGAGCTGTTATGCAACCACTCATTCAGGTTTTACGCTGAGGAGCCGATATAAGGTCCGGCCATTTCAGCGGGTAGTTCAGCGTTGTGGCAGGAGGGACCAACGTCTCGTTCCCTCCAACAGGGAACGGAGGTTACACCAGTAACCATGATGTTCCCTATCTGTCACTCACTCGACATTGGTGTCGATGTAGTGACACTAGGGGTCCCTATACAAAATGCCACAAGGCTGAACGGTGTTAGGTGAACTGGCGGTGTGCGGTGGGCAGACTTGCTGTGTGCCTCATAGCCAGCACACCAGGTTGACACGTAACCTCCCCCAACACAGTTATGAGTGTCGAACGGCCCTTTTTGGGGACAAGTCGACTACCCAAAGATAGAGACAGGCCTAACCCAGTCGTGGCCTCTTTCCCCTTCTCTTTTTCCACTCCCTAAAAAAGAAGGGGGATTATCCGACTGGGCCGCCAGGTCTAGTCGGGGGGTGTCCCTCCCAAGGGGAGGACACCGCGGAGATCACACCTCGCCCCAAGAGAGGGGGGGATATTTAAGTGGAAGAATACATCACATGGTCTTTCCAACCATGTGGAGAGCCTTCAAGGTAGATCCTACCCAATGGGGGAGGAGTTACTACAACATGGAGACTGGGGCAGAGGGGCTCTGCCCAAGGAAGACGCAGTTTGCCAGCAGGGAAATGAATTAGCGGAAGATATAGATCGCATGGGGTTAGCCTTACAGGGAACTGCCACATGCGAAGCAACTACCCCAGAACAGGGCTCTTAGTTAGTGCATGTGCTGGGCTGGCAGCGAGTCTCTCCGAAAACTCAACTGCCACAGGGCTCGAAGGAAGTCAACCAGGGAACAACTTTTGTGAACACTACTGGGAATTAACAGTGCACGTCTTCAGCTCAAAAGGAGGTGGAAGGCGCTATGTGCAAGTGATACACCCGGCCGGCTATCCCGGGCTTATCCACTTGTGTTGCGTGCCACTACCTGGGACGAAACCGGTTCCACCTGGAGGTTGTAGAACCTTGCAAAGGTGTTGGGTGTTGCCCAGCCTGCTGCTCTGCAAATGTCTGTTAGAGAGGCACCTCTGGCCAGGGCCCAAGAAGCCGCTACACCACGGGTAGAATGGGCTCGTAGCCCTACCGGGGGCGGCATATTTTGGGCGAGATATGCCATAGTTATGGCGTCAACGAACCAGTGGGTGATCCTCTGCTTGGAGACAGCGCTTCCATTCTGCTGTGCACCAAAAGCAGACAAAGAGCTGCTCAGAGATTCTAAAGTTCTGCGTGCGATCCATATAGATGTGTAAAGCACGCACCGGACACAGCGACGACAGGGCTGGGTCTGCCTCCTCCTGGGGCAGCACTTGTAGGTTCACCACCTAGTCCCTAAAGGGGTGGTGGGAACCTTGGGCACATAGCCCGGTCAGGGTCTCAAGATCACGTGAGAGTAACCTAGACCGAACTCCAGGCACATTTCGCTGACAGAGAATGCTTGCAGGTCACCTACCCTCTTGATGGAAGTGAGCGCAGTCAGGAGGACAGTCTTCAAGGAGAGTGCCTTAAGCTCGGCTGACTGCAAAGGCTCAAAGGGGGCTCTCTGTAGACCCTGAGAACTACAGAGGTCCGCCAAGGGAACGAGGCGCGGTCAGGAGGGATTCAGCCTCCTGGTTCCTCTTAGGAACCTGATGATCAGATCATGCTTCCCTAAGGACTTACTGTCGACTGCATCGTGGTGTGCTGCTATGGCAGCAATGTACACCTTCAAGGTGGAAGGGGACAGCCTCCCTTCCAACCTCTCTTGCAGGAAGGTAAGCACTGATCTGACTGCGCATCTCTGGGGGTCTTCCCGACGGGAAGAACACCACTTAGCGAACAGACGCCACTTAAAGGCATACAGGCACCTCGTAGAGGGAGCCCTAGCCTGAGTGAACGTGTCTACCATCACAGGTGGGAAACAGCTTAGGTCTTCCACATCTCGTCCAGGGGCCAGACATGGAGATTCCAGAGGTCTGGGCGCGGGTGCTGGATGGTGCCCCTTCCCTGAGAAAGAAGGTCCTTCCTCAGGGGAATTTGCCCGGGGGGAGCTGTCGCGAGGAGCTTGAGGTCCGAGCACCACGTCTGGGTGGGCCAGTAGGGTGCTTAACAGGACGACCTTGTCCTCATCCTCCCTGACCTTGCACAGGGTCTGAGCAAGCAGGCTCACTGGGGGAAAACGCATATTTGCAAATGCCAGGGGACCAGCTGTGTGCCAGCGCGTCTATGCCGAGGAAGGCCTCGGTCAGGGCATACCAGAGCGGGCAGTGGGGAAGATTCTTGGGAGGCGAACAGGTGCACCTGTGCCTGTCGAATCGACTCCAAATCAGCTGGACCACCTGAAGATGGAGTCTCCACTCTCCCTTGAGGGTAACCTGTTGTGACGGTGCATCCGCCGAAGTGTTGAGGTTGCCCGGGATATGAGTGGCTTGCAGCGACTTGAGGTGCTGCTGACTCCGTTGGAGGAGACGGCGGGCGAGTTGTGACATACAGTGGGAGCGCAGACCGCCTTGGCGGTTGACATATGCTACCGCTGCCGTGCTGTCTGTCCGAACTAGCACGTGCTTGCCCTGGATCAACGGCCGGAACCTCCGCAGGGCGAGCAGAATTGCCAGTAACTCGAGGCAGTTGATGTGCCAACGCAGCCACGGACCCGTCCAGAGGCTGGCAGCTGCGTGCCCGTTGCCAACAGCGGCTCAGCCTGTTTTGGAGGCGCCTGGAGACCAGTTCTAGGGGAACACCTGCTCGTATAAACGAGAGGTCGGTCCAAGGGCTGAAAAGACGGTGACAGACCGACGTAATGGCCACGCGCTGTGTCCCGTGGCGCCATGCCCGTCTCGGGACTCGAGTCTGGAGCCAGTGCTGAAGCGGCCTCATATGCATCAACCCGAGCGGGGTGGCCACCGCCGAGGATGCCATATGCCCCAGGAGCCTCTGAAAAAGTTTCAGTGGAACCGCTGTTTTCTGTTTGAACGCCTTCAAACAGGCCAGCACCGACTGGGCGCGCTCGTTAGTAAGGCGCGCTGTCAAGGAGACTGAGTCCAACTCCAAACCGAGAAAAGAGATGTTCTGAACCGGGAGGAGCTTGCTCTTTTCCCAGTTGACCCGAAGCCCTAGTCGGCTGAGGTGTGAGAGCACCAGGTCCCTCTGTGCGCATAACACGTCTCGAGAGTGAGCTAAGATTAGCCAGTCGTCGAGATAGTTGAGAATGCGAATGCCCACCTCCCTTAACGGGGCAAGGGCAGCCTCTGCGATCTTCGTAAAGACACGAGGAGACAGGGACAGGCCGAAAGGGAGGACTTTGTACCGATACGCCTGACCCTCGAACGCGAACCGCAGGAAGGGTCTGTGTCAAGGAAGGATCGAGACGTGAAAGTACGCATTCTTCGGGTCTACCACCGCAAACCAATTTTGATGCCGGACGCTCGCTAGAATGCGTATTTGCGACAGCATCTTGAACGGGAGTCTGTATAAAGCCCGGTTCAGTACTCGCAGGTCCAAGATTGGCCGCAACCCACCGCCTTGTTTTGGTACAATGAAGTAGGGGCTGTAAAACCCTTTCTTCATCTCGGCTGGAGGGACAGGTTCTATCGCGTCCTTCCGTAGGAGGGTAGCGATCTCCGCGCAAGGTAGCAGTGTTTTCGTCTTTCACCAAGGTGAAGTGGACACCGCTGAACCTGGGCGGATGCCCGGCGAAGTGAATCGCGCAGCCGAGTCGGACGGTCCGGACCAGCCCTCGGATTGGAAGGCGCAAGCCATGCGTCCAAGTTCCGCGCAAGGGGGACCAAAGGGACAACATCATCGGATGTACCGGCAGGTGGGGCCTCGCGGTGGGGCAGAGCTCGAGGTGCCACACCATGTCGTGGCCGTGCTGAGTCCGAGGACATCGAAGCACTTACCTGGCTCCTTGTGACCACCCCCGGAACAGCCTGGGATGGGGGAGGAAGAGGCCTGTCCTCGTGACCCATGGAGACTGTCACATCGGGGGCGGATTTGTGCCACAGCTGGGCGCTCAGGGTGGGAGACCGCTGCTGGAGCGCCAACCTGCCAAATGGAGTGGTGGACGGTGGTCGTGATGCCAGCCGTACACACCGGATATGTGAACCAGGGAACAAGGAAACCACTCTTGCTGAGCTCTTGAGTACTGCAGCCACTTGGGCATGCAGCGCAATTAAATGCAAAAGTTAACAAAAAGATGAAGATCTGCTTACCAGCTCCAGAGCAGCGGGTTTCGTTGTCCCTGGGTCGCCCATCTCAAGGGCGCTTTGAAGCCTTTCACGGGTTCTGGGCGGCCGCGAGACGGGTGGCGTCTGCTTCCTGCGGTGGGCTCCACGCCGGGGCCAGGCCAAAGGGGCGGGCTGCGGCAGAGCCAGTGCAGTCACCGTAGGGGGACGCCCTTGGTGATGAGTAGATGGGGTGCGGGATCTTGAGCCGCGCCGGGGCAGGATATGCCGGCTAGCATCCATCTACTGCTCTACCATCGAGAACTGCTGGGCAAAGTCCTTGACAGTGTCGCCGAATAGGCCCGCCTGGGAAATGGGGGCAGCAAGGAATCGTGTCTTGTCGGCCTCACCCATCTCGACCAGGTTAAGCCAAAGGTGGTGCTCCTGGACCACTAGTGTGGCCACCGTCCGCCCGAGAGTCCGCGCCGTGACCTCCGTCGCTCGGAGAGCGAGGTCGGTCGCCTAGCACAGTTCCTGCATCAATCCCGGGGCGGAACTACCCTCGTGCAGTTCCTTTAGCACCTTGGCAGACTTGCAGGAGAGCCATGGCGTGCAGGGCGGAGGCGGATTGTCCAGCGGCAGCATAGGCCTTGGCCGTCAGAGACGACATAAACCTACAGGCCTTGGACGGGGGCTTTGGGCACCCGCGCCAGGTGGCGCGCTCTGCGGACATAGGTGCACCGCGAGCACCTTTATCCACCGGGGGATTGCCGAATAACCCTTGGCCGCCCCACCATCGAGGGTAGTGAGAGCAGGGAAGCTGAAAAGATCGGGACCGGGCAGTAAAAAGTGCCTCCCGTGACCTTGTCAGCTCTTCATGCACTTCCGGGAAGAAAGGAACGGTGCTGGGCGTGGCTTTGAGCGGTGCCGCGAGCGCAGGAACCAATCACCGAGCCGCGAGGGTTCAGGGAAGAGCGGTGAAATTCAACTCTAACCGACGCTCGCGGCTGCCTGGGAAAGCATGTTGTCATCTCTGCGTCAGCCTGTGACTGGGCGATCGACCCCGAAGGGAGAAGCCCAGCTGAGGCTTCCAACTGGACGAGCCCGCTCTCCGATGCTGCGCTCGAGAGCTCATTACTTTCGCGGGCTCCGAATAAGAGGTCGAACTCGCCGTGAGACGAGCCGGCGGACTCACCCGGAAGCCCGATCGGGGCAGACGAGCGTGCTGGGGAAATGGGAGGTCCGTGGGGGGATACCCGGCGGAGGTGGCCCCATTGGGGTCCCCAAATCTCCCCCAGTTCTGGCCGCGCTGGCCTCAAACCCGTGGGTAAAAGGACCGAGGCGGGAGCCTCTGGGGTGGCTCGCTTTCTTACGAAGGCGAGCCGCTACCGCAACGTTGCCATGGACATATTCTCGCAATGAGAACATGGCCATCCATGAACGCTGTCTCTGCGTGAGCAGTGCCCAGACACAAAAGACAGTGATCGTGACCGTTAGAAGGCGAGAGATAACGAGCACAACCAGGAATAACACACAATCGGAAAAGCATCTTTAAAAAGACGCGTCTTTAAAAAGACGTTCCGTGTGTGCGCTCATTTAGAGAAATATATACTCTTTTAGAGGGGAAAAATGCTCTTTCAGAAAATATACTCTCTAGTTTTTCTGCCGAAGCGCCCAGGGGCGTTCTCTGCAGTGCACCAGTGCAGAGGAGGGAGAAGCCGCTGAAATGCGCCGTCAGATCCAGCAGAGGTGAATGAACGGTAGTATTCAGCTCAGTGAGCATGACCGTTCGGCTCCGAAGAGAAAATCTGAATGAGTGGTTGCATACCAGCTCCTTTTATACCCGTATGTTCGGGGGAGTGGCATGCAAATACCACTCGCCAATTTTCATTGGCCTTTTATCAAAGACCAGAGGTGTCTCGGGCTCCCAAGAGTGACCCCTAGTGTCACTACATCGACACCAACATCGAGTGAGTGACAGATAGGGAACTTTTTAAAACCTACTTTACAAGGCTGATTGTTTTCATGTTGGTTGCATACATTTTTTTTAAATTATTCATATATTTCATTTTGAACTACTGTACTTACTATTAAAATGTCAAACAAAAGTAACTATATTAGACCCCATTTCCACCTAGTATTTAGATGTGTTTCAGGTGATCAGATCACATGTGGTCAACCCTAAATACAGGCCTAAAGGGGTCTAAAACATTTTGTGATACAAATGTGGTCAAAAACTAATAAGAGCACATCACATTTGAGGTGTAAATGCCAATCAGTCCTTTATGCGTCCCAGCAGCAGTGAAGCGCCACCCCTCACCTGTCAATCAACCGCTGCACTACAACAAGAGTTTAAACTTTGCCGTTTACAAGTGGTTTTAAAAGGAATAACCATCTGAAAAAAGTGGATACATACACTATCACGAGAACTTCACGGATCTTCTTTACTGTGTCTGATATCAACACAGATGAAAAGCACAAACATCTGAAGCTCCTTTAATACAGGTAATCCACTAAAATAATGGATAATTCTGCTTGACATGATGTGTTTGTGCTTAGATTAAATTTCAACCGTATCTGGGAGAAACAGTGTGCCGGTGACTTTGTTGTGCTTTATTATCATGCAGTAACACACTGACAGAGTGATTGATGTATGTCGTCATGAAACAGAGACCCTCCCCTCCAAATCCGAACACAAGTGGTCACAGGAGTCGTATTTAAGTGACCAGATGTAAACAGTGATGTGTCTCACCTGACCACATGTGATCAGATAACCCGAGACACATCTTATTACCAGGCGGAAACGGTGTCTTAGAACTTGAATGTATTTTTGAGTGGACACATCTTAAACATAATTTTCATAGAAAAAAACACTTTTCAAACAATTTTTTTTTTTTTTAATTAATTTTTCAATCATAAATATCATGAGGTTTTGGGGGTTATTCCATTTGATATGTGAAAACCTGAATTTATCTTGCATAAAAAAATATTTAATTAAGATTTTCTAAGAATTGTACCTTGACACAAGGGTCCTCACTCATGATATAATATTACTTATTTAATTTTTGCTTCCCAAAATGGTGGCTGTACTACACTGACACAATATTAAGAATATATTAAAACAAATATTAATTTTTTTTTCAGGAAATTCATTAGACCCTTAATTTGACACGTGTCTGTGTTAATTGTGTTATACATATTAGATGTTACAATTATTAATTTTTAAATAATAATAATAATAATAATATGTAAGTACAAGTATTGCGCTGTGTATTAATTACACAGTACATGAACACTAAATGACTGACCTTTTTTTCTTATTACAATCTTTGAACAGTTATATTACAGTAGCCCTACAAAAAATGTTAAAAAAAATTAAAAACGTTCATCAGAAGAGGTGTATTTAGTCGTTTTATTTTTATTTTATTTTATTTATTATTATTATTATTTTTTATAAATTAACAGATCCATGTCATTGAGCATCACTGATCTATATACAAATAAATGACAATGAAATAACATTGAGCGTGTTTACATGCACACCAATATGCTGATAACTCCCAAATACCAGCTTATTTAAAAAATAAGACAAAGCAAGAAAACCGTGTTTACATGAGATTTGAAATAAGCATGTTATTCTCTGCTTTTGATGTCAAATCGTGAAGAGACGTGTTCAACACATGCGCACATTGGATAAGCCAGTGAGAACACCAGTAAAGGTCTTTACATGCCAGCGAAATTGGCGTAGTGGGCAAAAATCTACCCATGTCCATGGGTTTATTCTCATGCCGCTTACACTTTATCTGTTCAGTATCCTGATGTAGATATAGCATTAGAGTTCTGACTGAGGCACACTGAAATCTCTCGTAAAACACAACTCTCTTTCTCTCTCTGCACAGATAGTGAGCTCAGGGAGGCATCTGCTGTGGATTTGGCTCAGACAGGCTAATGGTGATGGGTCGACTTTACTGTATCTAATCCTCCCATTTGTTTGCCTTTTATGCTTTTGTTTCAACAGAGCCTACCCAGGAGAATCATCCCTGTCTCTCTCTTGTCCTGTCTCCCTCAGTCTCTCTCTCTCTTTCTGCCTGTTTCTCTCTCTTTCTGTTGGTGTGGGTCACAGAATTGCAGCTTCTGCCCAGAAAACTTTTTGGCAGGAGCTGCTGTATGTTGTGTCTTAACACTGATTCTTTGTTTACTTTACAAGGTTCATGAACTCTGAATTGAGATATAAGTCATATCATCTCTCCTGCAGCAGACTATCTTTCTCTCTCTGTCTCTCTTGGCCTCTCTCTCTGCCATCAGCCACTGTAGTTTTTGCGCCACATACCATTCTTGGCTCTGCGTTTCCTCCACCTTCACAAAATACTGTAAGAGGTGGGTTTTTTAACTACAGTGGTTCAAGCTGTAGGAATGCCGAGGTGACTTAAGAAATGCTAACAGCATTTCAGGAAAAACTTCAGAAGACTTTTGACATCTCTGATCATTTATTGAATTAACACCATGGATTGTTTGTTTGGCAACTTTATTTCCCAGTCTCTTTCTCCATCTTAAATTTTTAAACGTTTGGAAACGTGGAACAGGAAACCGTCACTGATCTACACACACCCACACCTTAACAGTTCAATTTTCCTCCTTCTCCTGGTCTGTCACAAAATTATGTGTAGGAGCCTATTTAGTGAAGTCATCATAATTAATTATTTAAATCTATATATTTCATAATTTTCCCTTTGAATATTTACATATTTACAAATGTATTTTACATTTGAGATATTTTATGTAGTATGCATGCATAATCTGTACTGTTTACAAGTTTTGCATTGATTTTGCATTGACTTATACAGCAGGGGCCGGATTCACGAAACATTCTTAAGAAGAAATTTCTTCTTAACTACCAATTTCTTCTTAATTTGTAACTTAAGAAAAAAGTTACGAATATTTTGTATTCCCGAATAAACTTCTTAAGAAAGTTTTTATCTTTTTTCTTAAGATTGTTCATAAGAAAAAACATAAGAAGCATTCAAATTCTCTGATATCGTCGTAAATAACATCTTAAAGTTAGAATAATCTCACAGTTGTCTTAAATTCTAAAAGATAAGATGTTTAATTAATTTACTGGGTTTTTCATGTTGAGTCTGAAGTCGCAATGGGCTGTTTACGTAGAAATGTTATTTTAGACCAAAAAATGTTTTTGACTGTTTTGTGTTTAATTATATGATTATTTTCAGCTTGTAAACCATTTAAATTTTATCACCAAATTCAAACAATAAATGCTGTTTTGAAGCTTCTTAATGTGGTGAGCAATCATGCTAATGGATGCGCTACATATAGCGCTTTCGATATTTAGAGTTCATAGAAACATAATAATTATAACATTAGAAAGCTGAGAGACTTTCTTTTTCACACCCCATCCACATCCCTATCGGAGTTGGGCACAGCGGAGACAGCCTCCACCACCCTCTCCCATTTACCCACCTCTTACTTTCCGAAGTGATATTATTATCAAGCTTCCAAAGGAGAACTTTTTCCTTGCAGTAATTTCCTCAACAAGAACATCCAGCTCTTGTCTGCTAAAGTTTTTGTTTCTTTTCCTCCATGTCAAATTTAAAGTTATCAGATGGTTAGCAGCAAGTAAATTCTCCTATGACGGTTAATGTCATTAAACTAACACATCGAGAAAAAAAAAAGAAAAAAATATATATATTATCGCGAGGTGCTTGCTACTTTGTTTTTGAGTAACAACTGTAAAGAACACAAAAGACATTAAAGGAGATGTCGTTCAATGCAAATGGATTGTGTGGATATCAGCTTTGTTTGAACGCAAATCATAGGAGTCAAACTAACTTATACTTTCGTAATGTGTATTGAAATCGAACATTATGTGCTTATGCTCTTTCCTTTTTATCCTTTAGTGTTATATTGACCAACCAGAAGAAAGCTAATAATTTCTTTCTCAATTACATGGGCAACCATCAAGTGGTATACATTAAAGAATAAAATGAAATGAATTGTAAATATTTTATCTTGTTCAGTAACTGAATACATATAAGTTCAAAGTAACATGTACATGCAGCATCATTATAACATAAAGGTTATTGGAGTGGTTTCATTTGTATAAGCAACAGCAAGCAGTGTCCTACTGTGAAGCTTTTTCTCATTTTGAGTGAGTGCGAAGACACGGTTATCATTATAGGCACAGGAACGCGCATTCCTGGGAAGAAAGCGAGTTAAAACACTCTGATGCAAATTACAGTAAAGTAGTATTTAAACAGAAGCTGCCTGTAAACTCTATATAAAACAGTACTACAGTGTATTACAGAAAATACAGTAAGCGTGATGTATTTTATACGGTAAATTGTTGTAAATTAGAATTACGGTAGGCTACCATATGTTTTTTTTTTTTTTCTTCAGTAATGTACTGGCACCTGTGCTGCCAGTAATTTACTGTAAATTAACAGATTTTTTTTTTTTAAAGTGCTTATTGTAATAAAATATGTAGCACTTAAATGTTTAATCTTAATAGTAGTTACACAGTTAAATTAAACTAGACATTAGTGCTGCCCCCGACCAATTATTTTCCTAGTTGACTTAAGCCATTAGTCGAATAGTCGCACGTTTATGATATTAACATAATTACTTAAATATATATATATATTGGGGGGCATCAGAAAATGTTTTGAGTTCCAGGGCTGAGAAAGAATGTTATAAGTAACATTACTAACACAGTTCTACATTACAGAGAAATACGAAACCGTAATAATGAGTCTTTAAAATATACATTTTACAAGCACACGCACGAAGCGAGCCGCAGCGACACGGCAAAAGCGGTAATGATTCTGAATGTGTCGGAAATACCAGCAAGGAGACTGTCTGAACATTTTGTTAATTTATAGAGAGAAATGCACATTAGGGTTGTGCCGACAGATGATGGTCAGAGTGATCGCCAATAGCTGATGCCTTTGACGATGTCAAGACGATATTTGGCTCGTTTTCCCATTAATGTATTAAATTATTATTATCAAATTAATATTACAAATAATTTGCCCATGGACACACAGACACGCTTGAAGAAACACACTTTATTATATTATTAAGAACAGATGACAGAAAAGCCGTCTATGCACATGCATGTCACGCTGATTGTACAGAGGCGTGCAGTCTCGTGGAACACGCGCATGTAAAAGCTCTCACTCTTTCTTTGTTTCTGTCTTCTGAATTTTTTTGGCAAGAACAGTATCATCTATGAGTGCTGCAAATGACCTCAGGCATCTCAGCTCAGGAGGTGCTTTGAGTTCAGTTCGCTTTATTTCCAAAGAGCAGTTCATTGTGAACGCAACTCAGCCTATACATCTGTGATTAAAAAAAATAATACAAAAACACATTCACCTTGAAACATGATTTATATTTCAGTGATTATTATCATCATAATTATTTTTAAATGTATAATTGTTTTTATGTCTTCATTTGTGTAAGTAATTTTCCACCTGCATGTTTAGACGGATACTTGCCTGACAGTAAATGGAAAGGTGGTTACTTATATATATATATTATTCTTTATCACTTCATTGTTTTATTTGCTTTTTCGTTTCGTTTGTAGTGCAATTTGAATTTAGAAATGTATTTGATTTAAGTTTTTCATTTTTAAAATAAATACATTTTCAATGCAAAATCACTAAAGCAAGAATATTCAACGATCCCTCAGCCCAAGGGTTGCCGATGTATGTGTGTGTGTGTGTGTATATATATGTATATAAAAAAATGTATTCACACACATGATGTATTTTCCCGGACAACGAAATACCCGACCGGTAGAGAATGTACAGATGAATTAGGTTCTTTGCCAGAGTGATGTTGACAACTGTTGTAAAGCAATCTTTCAAAAGTTAAACATTTTAACTGCACTTATTTTTTTTTCCAGTTTCATTTGAATTTTTTGTTAAAATAAATAAAAAATAAAGTTCAAAGTTTGAAAACAAGGTGTCTTGCTTTATTTTGTAGGGTTAACCCTAACCCTGCTTAACGAATATTACCCCATAGTACCACCTTGCGTCCAACCAGCGGTAAAACTCGTCTGTTTCCTGTGGAGTTTTTTTTTTTTTTTTTCTGCGACCAACCGATCAAAATCAAAACTTGGTTGACCAAGACTCTTCTCATGGACTAACGTTTGGTCGACTATCAGGGGGCAGCCCTACTAGACATGGATTAAAAATGAAATGTTTAATAACAATAAAGCCTTAAAATATTACATCAGATGGTTACAATTTAGAAATAATTGTTACAACCTGGACATATTAAATATCTATGAAACCAGTATACATACTACCTGAGTCAGATATAATGGAGGATAGAAAGAGAGCTAGAGAGAGAGAGAGGGTAGCGACTGAGATGCCATTGAGAGAGTCTGGCCTTATGGCCCGTAACTCTGTCTCCCAAGAGCAGAGCCCAGAGAGAAGAGCCAGAGAAAAGAGAGAAAAAAAAAGCCCAGAGCACAAGTTAGAATCTTATTTTATCCTCTCTTTGACCATGTGATCACAAACAGATACAATAAACTGACCAATCAGCAGACCACCTTTAACCACAACTGAATTCAAGTTTCTACCATTTGCAGAGTCCCCAGTACACAAAAACCTCAGCCAATAGGCTGATAGATCACTATCAGCACCCTCTGTATGTCTTGGAATGCAAGAGGAGGTCTGTTTTCACAAATTAATGGGGGTTGTAACTGAAATGAATTTCCTTTGTACATTTTTAATCATACAATACTTTTCACAATACTTTTTTAGTGAAAAAATGTTGTATCTTTTGCCCAATAAGAATGCAAGTTTGTCTACCTCTGAACAAGTGCTTAAACCCTCAGTGAATGTTTTCTTCTGAACGCTATATTCTGTTCTGTCATAGGGGTCATTTAAATGTCTGCACTGTTTTGTTTATTAATTTTCTATGTGAACATGTGCTATTGCATATTTGACAATTTAAAAACATATAAAACAATGAAACTTAAAAAGAAAATGTGTCTTGAGACACCTGCATTATATTCCATGCATTTTGATCAGTCTAGCTTTCTTTTTCCTTTTTTCTTTTTTTACACAGAAATGCATATTGTGTGAACAGCCCCTTATGTGTCCCACAGGTCTGTTTCCATGAAAACACTCTAAATGTGACACAATTTATTGAACTGCTCACAGTCACAAGTATCTTAAAATTGTTTAACTTCTCTTGTAATGCCAAACTCAAACACTCATAAGTCATTTCATGACAGTCTGCACATTCCTGCATTTAGAGGCATTACATTTGTATGTAGTTATTATGGTTATGTAAGTTCTGAAGTGCTGCTGTAATGCAGGAAATGTATGGACTTTCCATCATGCTTTGACCTTTTAGAGCATCTTGAGAAGCGTGTGGTTTATAAACATGTTAGGTCATGTACAACTCAACATGGAGTTGTTCAAAACCAATGTAAACCCTGATCTGTTCTGAAAGAGGACCGATGTTTTTTTTCTTTGATTTGTCTGATATGTACATCATGTAGGAGTTTCAGTGCAGTGCTGGATCTAGCCTTTTGGGGGCCCTAAGCAAAACTTTGTGTTTACAAGTTTACATTTTTTTACAGTTTTTGCAGTCAAGTTAAGTATTTATATAGCATGTTATAAACAACAATAGCTGTGCAAAAGTTGAAAGTACAGTTGAAACAAGAACTATAAAACTATCAATAAACTAAAAACTAAGGGAATGTTTACACGACAACGATGTACTAAAAACAGAAAAGTTTTTCCTTTGCGTTTTTGAAATGTTTCGCATACAGACGACAACGTTGTCAAAACCCGTTCACACAGATCCGCGAAAAAGACTAAAAACACTGTATTATGCATGCCAGGCCAGTAGTTGGCGATGTCACTTTGTAAAGAAACACTACGTGCCTGCGCAAATAAGCATTCTTCCACAGAGCGGTGAATACAAACAATGAAGATGGCGAAAGCATCGAGCAATTTTGTCTGGACGGACGATGAAGTTGCTTTATTACTACAATTACTTTGCTGGAGAAGCGTCAATAAACTCAAAATCTTGAGCAGCACAAACACAGACCTGTAGTCCGCCATTATAGTTTTGAATGTCTCGCACGCATGCCTATAGACTGAACTCTCAAGATTATTCAATAAACTCTGCTCATTTTTACCATCACTTTGTCTCCTGCCTTCTTCTGTATTCCCCCTGCTGACTCTTGGGCTGGTAAGAGAGTAAGTTAACATAACAAGCTGTTGATGTTGACTGGTTTTGGATATCAGACAGAACTCTGATATATGGATATCTTCTGACGGAGAGAGAGGTCTTGTGTACACTGGATCTAACATGCATTTTCACTGCCTCATGTTTTCATATTCTAAGCATATCACTGAATACTGTACATGGCATCACATCTCTGTCTACAGGCTATATACATAAGCGGTGGGTGAATGAACTGCAGGGTAAAGGTACATCAAATAAAATTAAGTAAATAAATAACATTTAAAATACAAATACATTTTCCCCATCTGAATCCATACATTAATTTCAAGATTTTCAAATCGCAGGTTCTGCCTACTGTACAATGTTCACACTCCATACAAAACACTCCAAATGAATAAATTGTTGATTATTGTTATTTGCACAGACACCATTATTCATATTGATAATTATACATTTCAAATTGATGCCTATCAATCCATCATTCTTTATAATACACGTAATACGCGTGCGCATGTATGTTTACATGGATACGATAATGGCATCGTTTTCAAAAACTTGCACTTTGAAACCCGTTTTCAAAAGTTTGCGTTTTCAGGCCCCAAAACGCCGTTGTCGTGTAAACAAACAGCCCAAACACATAAACTTTTTCCGTTTTTAGTTTAAAACATTGTGTAAATGGCCCCTAAAACATAAAACAGATCAAACATAATAAAACAATGCAGCAGTAAATGAATGCAGACTGAAAGATAGATAAAAACATTAAAATGGCAGTAAGACAAATTAGCAATGACATAAATTAAATAAAATTTAGATTGACAGCAAAATGCTCACCGAAAATAATGCTCTTGCACCATCTAGCTTTCTGAAAAATTATAACACACATGAGAGAGTTTTCACTGCTGAATGCTTGTCTGACCGCATAATTTAGTGAAAAAACATGAAAGATAAATATTTTTTCCCCAAGAAATATGAATTGTAAATCCATCAATATTTCTTTAAACAGGTGATGCCATGCAAGGAGCAGACGTGTGAACGACGAGCTCTGCGCACTTTGCTGAATTTTCGATTATTCTCATGTTATAATCTGGTGAAATTTGAACCACCCAGTTACACATTTGTCCTTTGTTGCAAAGCATGGCAAAGAAGTCAAAATCCTCGGGCTCTGGAGACATTAAAAGACACTTACGTGTTCAGGATGAAAGCCCCGACAGGCCTACAGACCGGGGACTCGATTTGGATGGCGCGGCGGGAGAGGAGATCCAGCGTCAGATGTTGACGAAGATTCTTGCTGACTTGGAGGATCTTGCTGTTATACGTTGATCGATTACGGCGATGGAAATAAAATTCTCTGAGTTAGCTACAAGAGTGACTGATGTTGAAAAACGAATTGATTTTCTGGAATCTTTGGAGAGGGAATTAACCACTAATCCACCCACGACCAAAGTTCTCCTTGAAAAGCTTGAAGATCTTGAGAATAGAAGCCGCAGGAATAACGTTCGAATTGTTGGAATTCCTGAGCATGAGGAGGGCAGAGATATGGTGAAATTCCTAGACGAGTTTTTCCCCGAGTCTGCTCGACATAACAGGCCACAAGCTGGAAATCGAGCAAGCTCACAGAGTCCCAGCTCACAGATTTGCTGAGGGAGACAGGCCCCGATCGATTCTGGCCAGATTTCTGAGATCATCTGATAAAGATCTTGTGTTGCACCAGGCGAGGAGCAAAGGTAAGCTTTCTTGGAAGAACCATAATATTTTCTTGTTCCCGGACTTTGCGAGTTCGACAAGAGAGAAACGCGATCAATTCAAGGAATGCAAGAAACTCTTACATCAGAAAAAGATCTCGTTTGCTCTAATGTATCCTGCCAAATTGAGAATAGAAACGAAGGTCGGTCGCAAAGTATTTACAGTACATGTCCAAATCAGGCAATATCTTTTATAGAATCAATGTCTGAGCAAACCATTGGATGTTTCTCATGTGAGTGGGCCTGACTCACTGTACTTACTCTTGAGGAAGCTGGGCGACATTTGGGGTTTTTTGCGTTGGCTCCGCCTAGCGGCTGGAGCTTGTTTTGTGAATAACACTTTTCCTTAAAGAAACTTTTGCATTGATGAAAGATTACATTTGCATTGAAGTTCCCAGACAGATTGAGAGTGGACACTACGGATGACCGCAAAATATCTACATGATCACACAAAGGATGTTTTTTTATAAAGCTGACGGATTGTGTAAGTCATGGTATATACATTTATGCGGCCTCCGAGTGAATTGACTTGACCATCCGGGGAACCGGGATGCCAGTTTTGTTTCTTTTTGTATTGGTTCCGCTTAGCGGCTGGAGCTTGTTCTATTGAATAACACACCTTTGGAACAGCTGTGGATTAATCTGTTCATTCTTCGTGCTTATTCCTCCTGCTGGCTGTAGTTTGTTTTGTTGAGGTTTTTTTTTACGAGACATTGGAATGATTATGTCATCCGCTGAACTCATAACAGTTGGCTCACGGAACATTTGTCTGTCTGTCTGAGGAATCTGAATGGTTTTATATCAGCTGGAATTTGTTTTGTGGAAGATCACACCTTTGAGACAGTTCTGTGAATGAATCTACACATTCTTTGTGTTCATTCTTCCTATTTGCTGGGTTTATTTTACAAAGTATTTTCTGTTATGTAATTTTGCCTCACAAATTTGTGAGGCAAAATTGAGCAATCCGATGGCAAAGTTGTCGTGGGGGCTCGTGGGCGTTCATGGACCTTTTGAGTTTAAAGGGATTGTCGCCAGTTGGCGCTGTCGTGCGTGGGGTTAATGCGCACGTTTTTCTTTTTTCTGTTTGTTTTGTTCGAGGGGAAGTTCGGGGGTTGATTGTTTCACTAATGGGGAATGTGGTCTGTATAATTTTGTTTTTCACACACAATTTTTTTTTTTTATTATGTCAATATGTCAAATGTTAATATGAGTGGATTTTCTCTCTCCACATGGAATGTGAATGGGTTGGGGCACCCCATAAAAAGAAGGAAGGTTATTTCTTTTCTTAAATGTAAGAAATATGATATAGTGTTTCCTCAAGAAACACATCTCTCCCCTCAGGAAGCTGAAACATTTGGGAAGATATGGGGTGGACATGTTTTTTTTAGTGCTGGCTCAAGTAAGAGCAAGGGAGTCATTATATTGGTAAATAAACATCTACAATTCAAATGTCTCAAACAGAATAAAGATAAATTAGGAAGAGTCATTATTGTGTTAGTTGAAATGCAAGGGCAAAGGTTGATTTTGGCTAATATTTACGCACCTAACGCTGATGATCAGGGCTTTTTTATAGATCTTGAAGGGATGCTGCAAACCGCTGGCACCCCTCATGATATAATATTGGGAGGAGACTTTAATCTTTTGATGGACTCAGTCCTTGATCATAGTGAAGCAAAAGTGTGTAAGCCTCCTAGAGCAACATTGACGCTTCACAGGATGTGTATAAATCTTGGTCTTACGGATATTTGGACACTTTTGAACCCATCTGGTAGGGACTATACATTTTTTTCATCAGTCCATAAGATTTATTCTAGAATAGATTTTTTTTTTTTTTTTTTTTTATATATATCCAAATCCCTCATTTCATCTGTTGTTGATTGCTCAATTGGAAATATCTTAGTCTCAGATCACACCCTGGAGAGTTTAGAGGTGATGCCACATATAGAGAGAAAAAAATCATATAGTTGGCGCTCTAATGTATCCTGCTAAATTGAGAATAGAAACGAAGGGACATTAATGTATCCCTTTTAAAAATCCTGTTTTCCAACAAATGTTAAAGACTGAAATCAATGTTTATATAGAGACCAACTGGTCCTCGGTATCCTCTGTTGGCATGGCTTGGGAGGCACTTAAGGCGGTTCTTAGGGGCCGGATCATACAGTATGCCTCATTCATCAAAAAATCCAATCCAATCCAAATCCAAAGAGAATATTAAAACTGCAGAGACAGAGCTGAAGCACCGTATGTCAGCTGATTGCATCAGAGAATTGACCCAATTGAAATATAGATATAATACTATTTTGTCACGGAAAGTGGAGTTTTGGTTATCCAGGGCAAGACAGTCATACTTTGAGTTGTGTGACAAAGCAGGTAAGCTTTTGGCTAGATATATAAAGCAGAGAGAGTCTCTTTCTATCATTTCCTCAGTGAAATCTGCTGGTTGTGAAATTTGTACTTCAGCCATTGATATTAATAATGCCTTTAAAGAGTTCTATATTGATCTTTATAGTTTCACATCTTCGTCTACTGATGAAGATATTAGAAACTTTGTGGAACCATTAGAACTTCCTAAACTGACGATTGAGCAAAAAAACTCTCTTGATTCTGAGATAACTTTGGAGGAGCTTGACGAGATAATTAAGTCCCTACCTACTGGCAAGGCTCCGGGGCCAGATGGTTTTGCCGCTGAATTTTTTAGATCCTATGCTACAGAACTGGCTCCACTTTTGTTAGAAGTTTATACTGAATCATTAAAGAATGGAAAGCTTCCTCCAACCATGACACAAGCCCGGATCAGTCTGATTCTTAAAAAGGACAAAGATCCAAGTGAGTGTAAAATTTACCATCCAATCTCCCTGATCCAACTAGATGTAAAAATATTGTCAAAAATTTTGGCTAACCGATTAAGTAAAGTTATGACATCTCTTATACATATAGATCAGGTGGGGTTTATTCAGGGCCATAGCTCTTCTGATAACATCAGGCGTCTCATCAATATTATGTGGTCAGTGGCGAATGATCAGTCTCTGGTCGCTGCCATCTCACTTGACGCCGAAAAGGCATTTGATATGGTAGAATGGGATTATCTTTTTAAGATTTTGGAAATGTATGGGTTTGGGAGTACATTTATTGGTTGGATTAAGTTACTTTATAAACACCCTGTAGCAGCGGTACAAACAAATGGATTAATTTCAGATTATTTTACTCTGGATAGGGGAACTCGGCAGGGCTGCCCAATTTCCCCTTTATTGTTCTGTCTTGCCCTGGAACCATTAGCAGCTGCGATAAGAAAGGAGGATGATTTTCCAGGGGTGATTGCAGGAGGTGTGGCGCATAAGCTTCTGCTTTACGCAGATGATATTTTATTATTTGTCTCTAAACCTACTAGACCTGTGCCTTGCCTTCACAGAATTATTAATTCCTTAATTCCAAAGTTAATTGGTCTAAATCCGAAGCTTTGTCTCTGACAGCGTACTGTCCAGTAACGGCTTTCCAGCCGGGTGCCTTCCAATGGCCCAAACAGGGCATTAAGTATTTGGGGATTTTATTCCCAGCAAATTTGTCTGATTTAGTTAGTGTCAATTTTGACCCTTTAATAAAAAGATTTTCGAGCGATGTGGACAGGTGGGCTTCATCACATTTATCGATGATTGGGAAGGTTAATGTTATTAAAATGAATTGTATTCCAAAATTTAACTACCTGCCTACCTGTAGATGCCCCCTCTCTTATTTCAAGCAATTTGATAGCATAGCAAAGTCCTTCATTTGTAATGGTAAACGTCCCAGATTACATTTTAATAAGTTACATAGGCCGATTGACAAAGGTGGGCTAGGCCTACCCAAGATTTAGTTTTATTACTATGCGTTCAGTCTCAGACATTTGGCTCATTGGTCACTTCCACCTGAGAGAGCCCCTCCCTGGTTTGTTATTGAACAGGCAGTTCTTGCCCCTATTTCGGCATTACAAAGCATCTCTATCAAACTAATTGGAAAAGTTAAGTTACACCCCGTTATTTCGCATTTACACTCGGTATGGACTAAAGTGTCCAGATTGTTTAAATTGGACACTTATTTAAATGTTGCCTCGAGCATATGGCAGAACCCAAGACTATGTATTGGCAAGTCCCCTTTCTGCTGGCCAGAGTGGATTGTGAGGGGGGTTGCTACACTCAGTGACCTATATGAAAGTGGTGTGTTGAGAGCGTTTGAAAACTTGGTCCAACATTTTGGGATCTCCAGACCTCAGTTTTATAGGTATTTACAATTGTGCCACCTGCTTTGTACTATTTTTGGGAGTAGCACACACCCCCCTGAGGAGGCAGATGCTTTGGGAGAGGTGATTGAGGCTTTTGGAAAAGGTCATGAGGCATCAGTATATTACTCCCTGTTAATTCAGAGTATGGGGGATGGAGCTTTAACTTCTATTAATAAATTATGGGAGAAAGATTTGAATTTGGTATTGGAGGATGGAGAGTGGACTAAGATTCTGAAAAATGTCAAGTCTGCATCTAGAGATGCAAGGGTTTCCCTTATGCAATTTAAGATTACTCTTTAAGAAAAGATACTCTTTTCGAGAAGTGTTCTGGGATTTTTAATGACCACAGAGAGTCAGGACCTTGATTTAACGTCTCATCCGAAGGACGGTTTTGATATTTCATGCTTTGATGTGTACTCCTGATACAAATTAAGAAATTACTTTCTATGTGGCATTGTAATATCGAAGCTGGACACCTGGAGTATTAGCTTTGTATTGATAATGTAAAGATTAAAGAAGAACTTTAAATATGAATACAGCTGCAAGCAGCAATACCAGGGTCAAGCCAATTATTGGCAGCATGAGCAGCGAAAGAAGCATCGTGACACATTTTAAGTTAGAATTCTGATGAATGCTGTAGGAGTTAAAGATAAAAAACTTCTATGGCCATGTTTCTCAAGATACACTACTGTTCTATTTGCATGTACTAGTTGCACATTAAAATCTCTATCATCGGCAGAACAAAAGTGCTTGCTCTTTTGGCTATTAGTACATTGATAAAGAGCGTTTACTCAAGGTTGTGCAGAGGGTGTTATGTGCAATAATGCACACTATACATTGCTTTGTGTATTCTCAAGCACTTTGTAAAATTTTTTGGAAAAAATTGGAAAAGTCAGTTTTTACATCCATGGAGTTATATGCAATACATTTATAGACATCTATGCAATATTTAGTTTAATCCAATTTAAACAAACCAAAAAAAAAAAGTTTAAAGTTTAATCCAATATTTAAAAGTTGTAGGAGCCTAGATGTTATGATAGTAATGAGACCTAATGGAAGAACAAGTGCAATCATTAAAATAACAAATATGATATTACAATATATTAGAATCATTTAAATATATTATGCAATATTATATTGATAATTTGTTTAGTAATTCCAAACAAAGTGTAATTTAAAAACATTTTCTGTTTTGGTTTTTGGTTGAGTGCATCTAGAATTTTTGGTTTAGGCCAAGAATTTTCATTTCGGTGCATCACTCAGCCCCTAATTAAAGCACTACAGTTATTGTAAAAAGGCAATAAAGGAATTAGTGAATTTAGTTGCACCATGTTTATTATTAAACCTGAACCAGCAAGTTTTGGCTATTATGCCAAACCACACCCAAAACTGTTGTCACTGCATGGTAGTTATATTTGGGGGAAATGTGCCAGTATGTAAGGTAAACCACCTCCTGCACTTTTTTAAGCATTTGCTATTTTTTTTTTTTTTTATTCTCTTTGATATAAAATTATTATTATTATTATTATTATTATTATTATTTTATTTTATTTTTTTGGGGGGGGGGTTCTCAGTAGTGCTGATATGTATTAGATTTAAGAAAGCTATGATGTATTAAAAAAAAAAAAAAAAAAACTACACAAACACTCTGACAACTGAGTTCATTGAGCTTCTGAGCCTCTGCTCAAAAACATTAACATCTCATCCTACTGTACACCTTCTGGCTAAAAACAGCTGACCTCCTGATTTTGAAACATTAACATTTTATCTTTCACCTTGTGGTGTACAACAACACAAACCAAAAAGGAGATGAGTAGACTTCACTGCTGAAAAAATCATCTTGATAGAGACTTGATGTGAGTATGTTTCATTTTCATGTTATTTGTTAATATCAGTTTAAAAACTACAATAAAATCTGTTTTGTTTTCTTATGTTTAGAACTTTGCAGTTAATACTTCAAGAACAACACCTCTCATCCTTCACCTTCTGGTTTAAAACAACTGACTCTGTTTTAATAATAAATAAAACTCAGGGGCCTGGGTAGCTCAGTGGCAAAGACGCTAGCTACCACCCCTGGAATTCGCTAGTTCAAATCCCAGGGTGTGCAGAGTGACTCCAGCCAGGTCTCCTAAGCAACCAAATTGGCCCGGTTGCTAGGGAGGGTAACCTCCTCATGATCGCTATAATGTGGTTCGTTCTCAGTGGGGCACGTGGTGAGTTGAGCGTGGTTGCCACGATGGATGGTGTGAAGCCTCCACACGCGCTATGTCTCCGTGGCAACGCACTCAACAAGCAGTGTGATAAGATGTGCAGGTTGATGGTCTCAGAAGCAGAGGCAACTGGGATTTGTCCTCCATCACCCAGACTGTGGCAAATCATTACACGACCACAAGGACTTAAAAGCACATTGGGAATTTCAAATTGAGATAAAATCCACACACAAAAAACTAATAAAAAAAAAAAACTCTTAACATCTCATTGTTCACCTATAAATGCTTTCCATGCTTTCCATTTATATGTCATTCCTTATTCTTTTTAATATCTCTAGTTAAAACATATTTTGTTTTCTTATCTTGTAGGACTATAAAGTACTGTGAGGATATCACAGGATCAGGATGCTACACAGTCATGTACTGATGACTACATGCATACTTGTATGACACTTAAACCAGAAAATGTTCACAGCAGGACAGCAGTACCAAAAAAATACTTCTTTCACAATTTTCAGGGATTACTTCAAAAACAGCCAACATGTTTTAAAACCTTTTGGGACACATTTTCATGACATTTTTTATTTCAATGTAAAACTTCAGATTTTCAAAATTATTCTTTGTTTTCTCTAAACAAAACTATTGTGCACTTACAACTGTATTAATGTATTGGCTGTTTGCAATATTTAACTACATTATAAATATAACGACCATAACAATTCCCATGGGTGTGGTTTTGCAGAATAGGCAAAGCTTAATAGTGGTACTGAACACTTGCTGGTTCAAGCTCAATACCACCCATGAGCCGCTGTCATTGTACCCTTGAGCAAAGCACTAAACTTTAAATTGCTCCAAGTGTTGTCATTTTGCATGAAAACATCTACTGACAGTCTAATTACCATGTGGCTTTGTCAAAATGAAAAGTTAATTTTTGCTGGGGTTTTAGAGAATACATGGTAGATAAATTAAAATGTCAAATGAATAATCACATCTCTACTGATTGATAATTTACTTTCCTATATTTTCTTTATAATTCTGGTAGAGTGAATTTATACACAATTAAACACAGAACTGCTATTTTTTCAAATATTTATTTTGATTCTGTAATTATGATCATACTTTTTGATGTGTTCTTGTTTTACTACAGCTAATGTTTTTGCCTTTGAATACAATTGTTTTTGTCTATTCTCATTATTTTTTTGTATTTTGTGACAGTGATGCTGATTTCAATACATACGTAATTTAAACAAAAATATATGTTTTGATTATTTATTATTTGAAAACAATTTGTCTAATTGATTGAAATATTTCAAGCAAGCACATTTAGCCATTGTTTACTACAGGGCATCCAGAATTCACAATGACCCCCCAGGGCAAGATCCTAAAATATTTTCATTTTACCAAGCAAATGCAACAGCCTTAATTCCTCTTTGGTATTTTTTTTTTTTTTAATAAATTTGGTACTTTCAATTTGTTTGTGAAACAATTCTAAACAACAAAAAAATGCTAATATTTTCAGGCATGGTCTGCAAATAATCAGCAGATTTCAATTTCATGTTGATTGGACAAATGTTATAGGAGTAATAGCAACAACAAAACGTTTACATAAAATCAAATCATGGCCAACCATGGTATCATTGTTCTCTGCATGACCCACACAATCTAACAAGACCAGTCTCCCAAAAATGCAAACATACAGCCTCAAGTCCATTTTGGTGTGCTCAATGTCAAATTTTTTATGATTGGCCAATGGCTGCCATGTTTCTCAATATATGCAACTGTCCTCATGATCAATGATGGCAACTTCTACAAAGACACTGAATGCAAAGACACTGCATGCATATTTTGAAATTAATCGGACCAATGTTTCTATATTTAGAGCCACTTTCATTTTGTTCCCTGTTATAGCGCCACCAAATGGCCAAACCCCGCAACTATTTCTGTATGTTCACAGGTTGAGCCCTTATATAAGTGTGTCAAGTTTGGTGAAAATATCTAATTTCACTTAAGAGTTATATGAATTTATGTAAAAGCAGAGACCACTTTTAAAATTCATCAGCCTGTTTTTGGCATTTACGAGCAAAATTTTGCCATGTTCTCTTTTAACTTATCAAATTTACTAATGACGCTTCTTATTTTGGTGGTTTTGTTCCGATCGGACGAACGGCTTTGAAGCAATTTGCTAAAGTAGTTTCGGAATTATTTTCGAAGTGGCAACAGGCCATAAGTTAAACCATAGCAAATATGGTATCGTTGCGCTTGGCAAGTCCTCCCGAACTTAACGAGACCAGTCCTGTGAAAATAGACCAACACCACTAAAAGTTATAAGCTCACAAAGTAAAAAAAAATTAATTTTCATTTTTCACCAAAACTTATCAGGCACCTTCAGGGCATGGCCCTGATGACACATATAAAGTTTCGTAATGATACGCCAATGCGTTCATAAAATACAGCATTTTGCGACAAAATTCAAAATGTCCGATGCCAAAAATGGCCGACATGGGAAAATTGGGTATTGTTTGACACGGAATGTTTTACTGAATCTAAAGAGAGCAGTTTTATAACTTTTGGTCAAAGCGTTCAAGAGTTATAAGCCAAAATAGCCTTTTTTGCTATTTCCTGACCAGTAGGGGGCAGTATGGCGAAACACTACAGGTGACCTCAAAGCATGATGACGATGACACTTATCAAGTTTTGTCACAATCCGTCAAAGTGTTGTGGAGATACATCATGAAGTCCATTTTGGCGTGCTCGCCGTCAACTTCGTGAAGCCATTTCTCGGGAACGATTTCAAACATCGAAAAAGTGATAACTTTTGTGTAGCTCTATCTCATGATTTTATACAATTTCCACTATTTTGGTGGAAATTGTATAAAAATTGTAGTAGTAGCGAAAAATTATAAATGGTGGAAAATCTAGTCAAGCGGAAATCGAAATCAATGGGAAAATAATTTTGTCTCTAGGATTTACAGTTCAAATGCTATTAGCGTAAACATGAGTGAAATTTTGTCCTGTTGGTGGTGCTAAAGGGTTTGAGTTACAGACTCCAAATTTGCTGTGGTAGCAGTTCAGGCTGTCCTCTAGCTGTGTGTAAAAGTTCATAACTTTCCTGCGAACGGTTCTATGGGCTGCCATAGACTCCCATGGCAGAAAAAAAATAAAAAATAAGAATAATAAGAACACTAACGATTACAGTAGGGGTCTTCACCCTTTCAGGGCTTGACCCCTAATAAATAGCAGTCAAGTCACATCGTTTTAAAGCAGCTTTATAGAAAATTATGCTATAATGTCTGTAATGTCTTAAAGTACTGTACTTGTTGAGCATATTCATTCAAAATGTCATTGATTGAAAACCATGCCTTAAATATTATTAAAAGTGCATACCTTCATAATCTCTCATTTCACATTCCTGTCACGTTTTTTAATTTTGTGCTCCTGAGGGACTGGTAGCTTCTCTTCAAAATCATAGCCATGTCTACTTCTACGTAATATATCATTACCTAGGCTTCTTTAAACATCTTTGACAGCATGGGGGCCTCCTGGCGGATTGTGGGCCCTAAGCAACTTGCATATTTTGCGTATAAGGAGGATCTTGTGATATCGTGCTATTTTTTGACTCCCTAGTATGATAATGATTAGGGGTAGGTATAGGGGTGGCCTGTAGGTATAGGGATCAATGACTCCCTACTATGGTTAGAGTAGAGGTGGATGTTAGGGGTAGACTTTAGGGATAGCGACCAATCAGGTAGCGAGAAGTATGAATCTGGCGGGTAGTAAAATTAATAAAATGTAAATGTATGTAAATCAGTCAGATTTTGGCACAATACCGGTACTGAGAGTTCCACACAAACAGGTTTTCTATCCGAGAAGTTTCATCTCTCTAATTCTTTATGTTTAGTCCTTAAATGCACCACTCCCACAGCAATCAAAGCACCGCTTGTCATTCTGCAGACAAACACTTTTGGACATTGGTTCAGCAATTTCACACCGTAAACCGGACTTCAAATTCCTCAATGCCGAACCGCTGTTTACAAACACGCAAGCGGAGCCCTTGGTCTGGACAGTCTGGACGCAGAAACGCAGGAGGAAAAGGGGAAACAGAGCCGGCGTTCTCATCAGAGTAAGACGCCGCGCAAATCGACCCCCGCTACCCAGTATTCTACTGGCAAATGTTTAGTCTCTGGATAACAAGCTCTGCGAGCTGAAAGCACGGATCTCCTTCTAACGAGAGACGAGGGACTGCTGCATTATCTGCCTAACAGAAACTTGGATGTCTGCGGAGATTCCAGATTCAGCCATTGAACCCGTGGGGTTCTCCGTGCACCGAGCGGACAGAGCGAAAGACCTCTCAGGTAAAAGCAGAGGTGGTGGTGTATGTTTTATGATCAACAAATCCTGGTGTGATCAGAGGAACGTACATTCAATCAAGTCTTTCTGCTCTCCTGATCTGGAATTTCTCATGCTTCTGTGTCGACCATTCTGGCTACCGAGGGAATTCACAGCAGTCATTATCACAGCTGTGTACATTCCCCTACAAGCCGACACAGACCGGGCAATCAAGGAACTGTATGGGAGTATAAGTGAGCAGGAAACCGCGCACCCTGAGGCCACATTCATTGTGACCGGGGACTTTAATAAAGCCAGTTTCAAATCAGTCGCACCAAAATACCACCAGCACATTAGTTTCAACACACGAGGGGACCGGGTTTTGGACCATTGCTACTCTCCCTTCCGGGATGGCTACAAATCCCTCCCCCGCCCATCATTTGGCAAATCGGACCACTCTTCCATTCTGCTTCTGCCCGCTTACAGGCAGAAACTGAAACAGGAAGCACCCACCCTCAAAACGATCCAGTGCTGGTCAGACCAATCAGACTCTACGCTACAGGACTGTTTTGATCACACGGACTGGGAGATGTTCCGGTCTGCCTCTGATGATTACATCGAGGTTTACGCAGATAGCGTAATGTGTTTCATCAAAAAGTGCGTGGAGGACGTAGTTCCAACAAGAACAATATGGATCTACCCAAACCAGAAGCCATGGATAAATAACGATGTTTGCGTGGCACTTAATGTGCAGACTTCCGCTTTCAATTCCGGGAATGCGGAGGAGCAAAACGCCAGTACAGGAACAAGATTGAAGGACAGTTTAACACCACCAACTCTAGAAGCATGTGGCAGGGAATTAACATCATTACGGACTTTAAAGGGAATAAAAACTCCGCCATGAACACCGCTGCCTCTCTCCTGGATGAGCTAAATAATTTTTATGCTCGTTTTGAGGGAAATAACACCGCCCTCGCGGAGAGAGCTCTCGCGGCCGAAGCTACAGAGGTTAGTTCACTCTCCGTCTCTGTAGTGGATGTAACCCGATCCTTCCGATGGGTGAATATCCACAAAGCCGCGGGCCCAGATGGCATTCCGGGCTGCGTCATCAGAGTGTGTGCGAACCAGTTGGCTGGTGTTTTTACAGATATTTTCAACCTTTCCCTCTCTTTGTCTGTAGTCCCCACATGCTTTAAAACATCCACCATTGTGCCTGTTCCAAAGCAATCCAAAATCACTTGCTTAAATGACTGGCGTCCTGTTGCTCTGACCCCCATCATCAGCAAATGCTTTGAGAGACTAATCAGAGATTACATCTGCTCTGTGCTACCTCTCTCTCTTGACCCATTGCAGTTTGCTTACCGCAACAACCGCTCCACTGATGATGCCATTGCATCTACACTACACACTGCTCTCTCCCACCTGGAAAAAAAGAACACTTATGTGAGAATGCTGTTTGTAGACTGCAGCTCAGCATTCAACACCATAGTGCCCTCCAAGCTAGATGAGAAACTCTGGGCTCTGGGCTTAAACAGCTCCCTGTGCAGCTGGATCCTGGACTTGCTGTCAAGCAGACGCCAGGTGGTTAGAATAGGCAGCAACATCTCCTCATCACTGAGCCTCAACACTGGAGCCCCACAGGGCTGTGTTCTCAGCACACTTTTGTATTCCTTGTACACACATGACTGTGTGGCAACACATAGCTCCAATGCCATCATTAAGTTCGCTGATGACACAACGGTGGTAGGTCTGATCACTGACAATGATGAAACAGCCTACAGAGAGGAGGTGCACACTCTGACACACTGGTGTCAGAAGCACAACCTCTCCCTCAACGTCAGTAAGACAAAGGAGCTCATGGTGGACTTCAGAAGAAAAGACAGAGAACACAGTCCCATCACCATCAATGGAGCACCAGTGGAGAAAGTCAGCAGCTTCAAGTTCCTGGGTGTCCACATCACTAAGGAACTCACATGGTCCATCCACACTGAAGTCGTTGTGAAGAAGGCTCATCAGCGCCTCCTCTTCCTGAGATGGCTGAGGAAGTTTGGAATGAACCGCCACATCCTCACACGGTTCTACACCTACACTGTAGAGAGCATCCTGACCTGACTCCGCCTGGTGTGGCAATAGCACAGCCCACAACCACAAAGCACTGCAAAGGGTGGTGCGAACTGCCAGACACATCATCAGAGGTGAGCTTCCCTGCCTCCAGGAAATATATACAAGGCGGTGTGTGAAAAAAGCTCGGAGGATCATCAGAGACTCCAGCCACCCGAGCCATGGGCTGTTCTCACTGCTACCATCAGGCAGGCGGTATCGCAGCATCAGGACCTGCACCAGCCGACTCCATGATAGCTTCTTCCCCCAAGCAATCAGACTTTTGAACTCTTGATCTCCCACGATCAAAATACATCAGCACTGCACTTTATTACTCTTACTCTTATATCTCATAAATTATATTATTATTATATATATTCTCTCTTAACAACTTACTATCAACCGACAGTCTGAATGTCAATACAGTACAATACAACCTACTGTACATTCTATAAATACTACTATATATACTTTTTGTTTTTATTGAATAATGTGTATCTGTATTGTGCGTATTGTATACTGTACAGTGTATGTTATTATTTGTATATTGTGTTGTGTGTAAATATGTGTATATTAGACTTTAATTTGTGCTGTGTTAATTTGATGTTATTGTAAATTGGTATATGTCTCATCACTGTCACGACTGCTATATTGATCAGAACTGCACCCAAGGATTTCACACACCATTGCACTTGTGTATATGGCTGTGTGACAATAAATGTGATTTGATTTGATTTGATTTAAATGTGAAATCCTCTGCTGTAGGCAATGTTCCTGTTATTATGCATAATCCACAGGTTTATTTGTGAGGTGGTGTGTAGAGTATTTTTCAGGAGTCATTCTGCAGATTCTCTCTAACACGGCTTTAATGAATAGTTTAGCAGTACATTTGAATGTAGAACAAGGATCCCACTGTGACTCCAAGAGCTCTGGTTACATTGAAGCGCATCATTCTGTATCCGGAATGCGCATAAGCAGTCTTGTGCCACTGTATATTGAAGTTTTTCTTGTTTCTTACTTTTTTAACTTTATGATAGTTTTGTGTGATAAGACTTTATATTTATTTAGCATATTTATTTGTTGACTATCCATTAGTTACCTGGTTAAAGGGCTTTGCTTAACGTCCATATATCCCTATGAAATGCATCTGATTGGGTAACATGGACATAATGCAGACACTGAAATAAATAAATAAAATAAAATAATTTTCTTAAATATTATTTTGTCTTATTTTCCATCAAAAATATCTAAACATTATTAAAACAAGATATATCTACTTGACAGGCAAAATGGCATAAGATATTAAGTCTTGTTTTGAGAGAAATTTAACTAAACTTAGTAATGTTTATGCTTAAAAAAATAAACTTAATTCAAAGGGAAAATATGTTTTTTTTTTTCCTACCCTATTAGCAATTTTTTATGCATTAAACTTAATTTTTCAGATTTCTCTAAAAACAAGACTTAATATCTTATGCCATTTTTCTTGTCAAGTAAATATATTTTATTATAAGAATGTTTAGATATTTTGCCTGGAAAGCAAGACAAAAATATAAAATCAGAAAATTCCTTTCCTAGTCGACTAATAGCTCATACAATGCATTGACTAACTGATTATGAAAATTGAGAGTTTCGCATATCCCTACATATTACCTGCAATTTCCTTATTACAGAGTGAAAGAATTGTTATGCCAGACACAACTGTTCTTTAATAAACATTTCTTTCAAAAAAAAAAAA